>NC_052022.1:28214880-28519551 GCF_015832195.1 Motacilla alba alba | reverse complement strand
AGTAGAGATTAAATATATATTCAAAGGCATCTAACAGTCTGATTAAGGCTGTATGTGGTATGATTTTTTTACACTTCATGGGGAAGCTGCAGAACTAGATGTACAGTCACACATTCCATCTTTTCCCCCTTCTTATTTTGCACAGTTTTGTATGAACACACTCAGCAGACGCCACACTAGACAATGCACATTTTGTCAGTGAAAGACTGGATACAGTAATCAGTAATCTGTAATCAGATGCTCTCCTGTGGTTAAGTGGGGTTACTGCAAATTCAAAGTAAGAAAAATTCACGTTTGACATTTTTCCTCTGAATTCATACATGTTAAAAGCAACAACGGCTGGCAGAAAAAATAATAAATCCTTACAGATGACTGGTGCACTGTTACAGAAGGATCATGCTCCTCTGCACATGGAATGATGTGAAAGAGGATGGTGGTGCCCCCGAGGAGGCCCAGACCCCACTCACCTCCCCAGCACTGTGGCTGCGCTGCCGAGTCAAGTGCTGCCGATGGACCAGCGCACTGGTGGGCCGGCTGCTCTGCAAGGGCAGCCGCGGGTCGATGAACGTCGTGGTGCGCGAGTTGTGGTCCACAAAGAAAGCCTGCAAAGGACACAGAAGGCAGAATTCATCAACACCTTTTTTATTCATTATGTCTGAGGTTAACGCCTATTGGGGATCCACGTTTCATTCAATCAGGTGGGACTGTGGAAAATCTGTTACTGTGGTTTGCACTTCTCTTCTGCAGAAGGAGGACAACACTTTTCCATCCCACTCAAAGGGATGAATTGTTTAATGCCTTACTTTGCTCCTGTCTATAAAGTCCTTTGAAATTCTCATCTGACAAGCATCAGAAGTGGGAAGCTTTATTATGACTGTCAAGAAGAGAAGACTTGAATATTTAATAAAAGTAATCTTGGTGTATTCTCCTTTTCACTCCCTTATAAGCATCTAAAAAGGTGTCATTAAGTGGCAAACCCATTACCTTTTGTGAAGTATTTACCATATAATTATGAACACAATTGGCTGTATGTATGTCAAGTGTGTGCCTGCATCCAGTGATGAACTATGATTACAGACCAACAGGCATTTTTGCCGTATTTCTGCTACAACTGTTCTAAGTTCACCGACCTTTTTTTTCTAAAAAGCAAAACAAAATGCAAAAAAACAACCCTAAAGCACCATCCCAAACAAAAAAAAAAAAAAAAAAAACAAAAAAAACAAAACAACAAAAAATCTCTGAAAGCCAAAAAGAAAGGTCAACCAACAACACAAAGAGGATGGCAACAAAAAAATTTAAATCAGGCAATTGATGAGAACAACCACATATTGGCCAGTCAACCATTTACTGAAAACAAGGTCACAGAGATATGTATCCTGGAAAATTAAAGCCTCCTACAATTCTACCCAATTTGAACCAAAAAGGTTTCTAAACCCTGAAATTTAAACTTTTTGTAGCACCCGTGTTGCACTTGGAAACCAGCACTGTTCTATTTCAACACACTCCATGTTTTCTGTCACAATACTGGAAACACGTGGAAGTGGCAAAAAAAACCCCAAAACCTCAGTTTTGAGCAGGAGAATTACAGGAAAGTGACATCTGGTTCGAGGAATCAAAAAATCTGGACCAGCAGAGTGGAGGTCAGGGACTGCGAGAGCCATTTCTGTGTTTGGCTACCACTGAGGTACTCAACCACAGTTCCACAAACAATTTATTCCTGTGGTGTCAGCAAAAGAAACATTCTCATCTTTCCCCCTCCTGACCACTTGTTTCATCCCCTGTGTGCCTTTCCTGCCTTGTGCTGGCACAAGTGTTTGTGTAGCCATGCAGTGAACCCAGCAGGGGCTCTGGTCCAGGCTAAAATTACTCTCTTTTTGTCCCTCTCCTTGCTGGCTCCTCTAACCTCAATCAGCTCACCAGGGATGAGAGGAGAGGAGAGCAGAACCACTCTTCTGGCAGCAACACCAGCTTCTAGTATTCATGGAGTCATTGTTTCAGATTGGGAAAGCCAGACCAAAACAAATGCAATTCTTCTGACTGCTGTGAAGGTAGGCAGACAAACCAGTGTCATGCTATACAGCAACTAAATGCCATTATGGACTGCAGTGGGAGAAAATGTTCATACTTCCATTTCCTAAGGAAGGAAAAGCATATGGAGAGACACCACAGTTGCAGAACCCTAGAAGTGCTCCAGAAAAGAGCACCAAGCCTCCTACAGCCCCAACAGCAATCACCTGTACCTGTAGCTTGTGCCACAAGGAAGGAATCCCATCACCTGAGCAGTAAGAACCCTGTTCTGACCACCTGACATAGTCACAGATATGCAAGTGAAACAGTTTCACAGTTCAAACACTGTAAAGTGTTTTGTAAAGTGTCAATAAATGAAATTTTAATTGCTACATCTGAGCCTGATGCAGGACTTGCTTACCTTGACAAACAATGATGCCACCCTGCAGTGCAAGTATACAGATTAGAGAATACAAAACCAGTGAGAAAGAATGAAAACCATCATGAAATTTATATTTGGGGCCTGGCAGATGACTGGAAGAGACTGCTGGAACACAGCCAGTCTTCCTGAATTTTTTTCTCCTGATTCATAAGATCTACCTACTTTACTAGCAAGTGGTTGCTTTGGGGTTTTTTTAAAGTCCTTCTATCTGTTTTATCTAGCCTGCCTACATTTATAAAGCACATACATTTGTAAAGCACTTTCAGCAAAACACAGGTTGATTTCATTAAGTCAACACCATACTGTAAATCACTTATTAAAAAAATAATAAGTGATTCAATAAAAGGCAGTACCCCCTAGAGGAGCACCACTCAGTTCTGAGCTAATGCAGCACTCTAGTATTGCATGCAGTGATCCACAGCATTCTATTCAATTAACAACTCAGTTTAGACATGAAGATAAAGACAATCATATCTTCCTAATTATGTATGGTCGCAGGCCAGCTCATAGTAGCCCACTTTAAAACAAAGCATAAATTAGCACTTTGAAGCTTTGGTGAAGATAGCCATTGGAGTGTCAATGCTTTGGGCTAATCTGGACACTGGCACACAGCTCAAAATACACTGTGGTTCCCAATCTCCTTTAAAAAAAATTCCTCTCATAACTCCTGCCTAGCTATAATCCATAAATCTACAATGCTTGAAGAGACTGGCATGAAATAGGTAGTGCCAAAACTATATTTAGTCATTAAACATGAATAGTTGCCCTAGTTATTCTTCCATTTAGTATCTATGAAGCTTGCTAAAATACCTTTTCTTTCTATTGAAGACTTCAGTAATCAATTACTATGATTTCTTTAATTGTAGAGAGAAAAATCAAAAATGTGCTCTAATAAATTCCTATGTATTTGTACATCTTGCAGAGACCTAATTAAAAAGCACGAAGACTTGCATCTGGCTTTAAAATACAGACATGTGCTTACACAAACTGCACAAATGCATTATCTGTATGCTGTCTGTGTCTGTGCACATGGACACTGCAAGGCACAACCTCAAAGCTCAGCTCAGGGCCTATTAAGCCTATATAATGCTTCCTGCTACCACATTTTCCAACGGCTTTCTGCCTCCCTGTGGTCAGTGACTGATGAAGGATCATCTGTAATGTCCATGAGAAACTACACTGCAGTCACACCAGACCTTTTATGATATTATCTCCTGCAGGGGATACACAGAGGAGCCAAAGAGGAGCTGGGTTTGCTGTGCAGCTCTGGAAGGAGTTCAGAGGGGGACAGTCCCCAGCTGACCTTGGAATACAGCCCATGAAGAGGACAGGCAAGCAGCACCACACTGCCACGGGGGAACGAAAACACCACTACTCAGCATTGCACCAGGGCCAGAACCATCGCTGTGCCTCGTGAGCAAGAGCACCAAGCTCTCACTGTGATAGACTTGAAAAAACAAAGGAAAACTTCTTCTCAGCAGGGAAGAGTAGTTAAGGAAAGGTAACATAATTATGTATTGTGTTATGGCTAAGTTCTACTCGCTTCTCTTTAGGTTTATGCTTTAATAAACTATGCTTTGGTCTCCCCAAGCACTGGTCTTGCCATGTACTGGCCATGGTCTCTCTCGAGTGCTGAATACGCTTTTCCACTGCCCATAAGTGGCACTTGTGACACAGACAATTCAACTTTATGAAAATGAGCAATACTAAGACAAATTCAAAGTGAAGAAATCCCAGTAGGAATTTATTCAGTGCTTCCTCTTCTTGATTAATATTGTGGTAGCACTGCTGTTACCAAATACCAACCCAGAAATCCAAAGGTCTAATTGTCTCTACAGAGCACATATTAAAGAAAATTGAAAACTGCCCTATTCCTCAGGAGAAAACTGGCCTCTGAAGAACTTAACAGAACAAGAATGACTCAAAACAAAAAACAGTGAGGCAAAGAACAATTTTAGTAGAATTACACACTCCTAATTGTGTGTCTAATGAAAAAACAAAGTCCTTTTCAAAGTTAAATCCAGGAAACAGCCCTCAAGTACTTCTACCCTTCAGTTTAGAATTGTCTAATCTTTCCATGCATCAAGACCATTATTTTTATGGACTCTCACAGCTAACCACATTGAGAGTGATAAATGTAAGAACCAAGAAGCTAAATATGCCAGTAATCCTAATAAACTGATAAGCCATATCACTTCCTCACATGCTAATCACAGTCTATTTTTAATGCTCCTATTTTCTACACAAAATATAATGGTCCAGATACTGAGGATGCACTAGCTTAAAGTTACATTAAAACTTACATCACAACTGTAAAAGCAATATCAAAATATTTTTTAGGAAATTGAAAATTGATACCTGTTTAAAAAAAATCCACGAGACTTGCAAATATTTAAGATCTCTAATACCTCTTGAGGAAACCTACTCCATACCATCTCTTTCCTTCTAAGCAATACACAACCACCAGAGTGATCCTCCCTGGAGCTGTCCCAGACCATCCCTTTTACCTCAAGTACATCCATTTGATCTCAGAAACTGATGAACACAAGGCCTTCTTCGCCCTGTGGAGTTACCTTGCCCTGATGGTCGTGTTTCATTTCCCAGCCCCTCGGCAGCTCCAGCTGTTTGTTGGCAAACATGTTGAGGAAGCCCACCAGGTCCCGGTTGTGCTGGTAGCGCTCGAAGTGGTGGGTGTCCCGCCGGACTTTGGTGATCATGTGCTTCAGACACGTGTTGTTTGTAAACATGCGGTAGGCACTCTGAAAAACACACAACAGCAAAGGCTTTTCAAAGAGAAAACAGCTCTGGCCACAAAAGACAGCTCTGTTCATTGTGAGTGGGCCTGCAGAAGAAAAGTTACCCCGTCCATTGCTTCTCCTTACACTGTAATCCCATTACACAAAGAAACACTGGGGGGGAACCTATGCTAAAAGAAGCACTGAAGAACAAGAAAAAAAGGAAAATATATCTATTAATACAGTTTTTTGTTCAGTGTGACCTCTAATATACTTTGATATACACCAGGCAATCTGGGGGAAATAAATATTGCCATTAAGCAGCACGGTCTTTCCCAGAATTGTGTCTCACCCTGTGCAAAGCACAATAAGAAAGCTACTGCTTCCCTAAACAAATAACTTTGTATCATAAGAAAGATGAAGAATCGAGTGGAAAATAAAATTGCTATCATGCAGAGCTATGATGGCCCTGATAGCCCAACAATTTCAGGGGATAATGATGAGTGAATCTAGCCTCCCCATGTACTACCAATATCTTACCATCAAACACTGAGCAGTGTTTTTGTACACAAAACAGCTGCATTTATAAGCACGTATTTATGAAAGCCTTTGAGCTGTAGCCACCATACTCACAGGGTTAGAATGCAGCACTGTAAAGAACTCTGGGCTGATAAGGAATTTCACAGGGGGAGACTGGAGCAATAAAGTAAGTCTGGATCTGGAGGTAGAGTGAGGCAGCACATTCTCTCTTCGAAAATCTAAGAGCAAAGTAAATGTCAAAGACTTCCAGCAGTTATTACCAAAGCATCCCTGCAAACAACTATATTGATGTGAATCACACAAGCAAGGAAAGCATTAAGTAGACAACTATTTCAGATTTACTGAGAATTGTCCACATAAGTATACCCAAATTTCTTCTAACATAACACTGAAGTTTCTGAAAATACTACAATATTAGTTAAGTCACATTTACCTGTTGCTTCTGGTAAACAACCATTAAAAAAAAAATCACGTTCCATTATTTGGGTTACCAAGTTTGTGCTTCTATGTAAGATGCAATAAAGTCCCCTGGGCACGTCTGCACTGCTATACTGTAGCTGTATGCAGGTAAGTTATTTTTTAAATGCTAACTAATGGATATAAAAGTCATTGTACAATTATAAATATTTCATTCCTTCTTAAGAAACAAGCCATAAATCTGCCATTACCACAGTCCCAGACTTGATACAGTATTGAAGCAGCTTATGTAAGTAAGAAGTAGGTTGCCAAGGAAGTACCTTTCAAGTTTCAACTTCCAATAAACATTTGTGTCTTCTCCTGGCAACTACAGAAGAGCCCTGATTTTTCTTCAGTACCAGGAAGGAAGTGAAAAAATATTGAGTGGTGTTTGCTACAATGTCAACACTGTTGCCCCCAATTCTCTTTGAAGATATTTGGAAGCGTATTTTTAATGTAAGTGAAAAACTGCAAGTTCAGATTTGGTCTTCAGTGATACTACGCTAAAATGTGTGCTGCCATCTACATTTCAGTTTCCTTCTTCTTTACACGTTGCAGTACGTGCACACTTCTCCATCAAAGGAATATCAATCATGTAGACCACAGCTATCACAGATATAAAAGATCATAACACACAAGCAGAGCAAGGAGAAAGGTAGTGAATGAGACTCTAAACCGAGGGAAAAGTAAGAAGTAACAACAAAAGAAGAGGAAAATAACAAAGGTAAAATTCTAAGTAAAGGGAATGGAGAAAATAAACACATTAGAGGAAACCAGGAAGTGTGAGGGAAACTGGTAAAATAAATAAACAAGAGGGTTTTTAGAAACACTGCTTAAACAATAGACTTCAAGTTGCTCCACATGGAACACATCATGAACAAGGCAAAGGCAGAGTGGCACAAAGGCCCCTGAAGCTCTGCCTGAATACTTGGGCTGGGAGTGTCTGGCAGACACTCACTGAAGTCTTATGTGAACTCTGTACTGGTACAAAACTTGGGTGTACACCAGGCAACTCTCACACCCTGGAAGATGCTGTGACATGCAGCAGGTTAAGTCCTCTGTCATAGTCTGGTCAATCTGGAAACCAGAATGGGTCACCTGGTAGGTTTTTATTGCAGTTTGAGGCTTATGAATTTGGTTTATGAGAAGTTTATTCAGCTGAATTTGCTGGTTAGGGTTTGGCCAGAATTTGCTCAACACTGATTTGTGTACAGCACAAACCTTCTGGCTGCACATGCACAAAGGTAGAAAAGGAAATGGCTACAACAGAAGTGAAGTCTACAAGTAATAAAAGGGAACACTGGGTAAATCTCAAATTCTACAAGGACTTGAAACTCGAAAAAGGGTGACAGTGCTTGCATATCAGATTAATTTAAGAGAGACTTCTAAAAGAGTACATCAAGAGCATCTAGAGACAAAGCCAAAGCACATGACACCACATAGCTGTGCAAGGGACTGGATGGATAGAAAACTTGATAAATGTGTTAGTAAATTTTTAGTAGGAAGATGACCAAGGAGAGAACTGCTTAGTGAAAAGAAAAAAAGTAATGATGTTCAGAACCCTAAACAAAAGGTCTTTCTTCCTATCTTCATTCCAAAGGTTAACACTGGACAGACTGTCAGAAGAATGAAAAAATGGAGATGATAGTGAGCAGGTTAAAGATCGTGGTGCAAATGAAAGGTTTTCAAAGCCTTTAGGTCAGGTGGCATGCACTCCAACATTTAGGAAATAAGGTGGAGCAATTGCTGAGATACTGGTGGCTCTTTCAGAGGTCTGAAGGAGTTCTCAGAAGGAATGGGATAATGCTGTAGGAGTCCACCAAGATGTTTTACTAAGATCTCTCTGGCTCTGGTCCTACTCATTATTTCTATTAATGACTGGATAGGGAAGAAAAAACTTGGTACAATTAGGAGATTCTGCAGTACTTGGACAGCAGAATGGACAAGATTCAAAACCACAGGGGCACATTAGAAAAGTACAAAGATCTGTGTGCAGGTAGGGATAATCAACTCACAAAGACCAGATGAAAACAGACATTTGTGCAAAAGTTCTGCACACAAGGGTCAGGACTTCATTTTAGAAGATGAAAGACTGAACACTGGTTAGTGTCGAACTATTAAAAAGAAAACAAACAAACAAAAAAACCAAAACAAAACAAACAAAACCAAACCTTCTGCAGTAATTTACAAGGAGTGTTTTATGTAAGACACTTCGACAACCTCTTCAGTACAGCAGAGTCATAGCTTTATTTGATTTTCTGAAATATTCCTCAGACCAACTCAAGACAATCCTGAGTTGGCCAAAAAATTAATTTGAGACCCAGAAGTCATGAGGAAAGAATAGGAAGCAATGGATTCAAGGGTATATTAAAAGGAGAATAATGAGTAGACTGTCTAAAAAAGTTAAAGAATGTCCCTTAAGTGGAGAATATAAGAACTCATGAGACAGCATTTGGCAAGCATGGCCTAGGAACAGCTCATCCAATTTATCTAGAGATGTAGTCAATGACTGCCTGAAGCCCTCTCTAGTTCTGCATTCTACTATTTCAAACTGCATTAGCAAAGTCAAAATATTTGTAAGCCAGACCACGCAATTTTATATTTTTTTTCACTGCAAGTGTCCTGCTCTCTAAACCAATCTGGTACTGATACAGTAGTGCTCTGAATCTCACAATCTTCTCTTCAGCATATTGAGCAGGCTGAGTCATAACCTTCAAAGCTAGACAGAACTGAAAACAAATGGCTTCATTTTCACACAGACTTTCAGAAGAAGAAGTTAGGGTTTGCCTTATGTACTCTCATTGAATCATCTATAAGTGTTCCCTTCTTTGGAGAAGGAGTAAAAAATTATTTTTTTTTTAACCTGAATTAGAGTGGTGAAATTCAGCTTCCTCTGCAGCTCCATCCACGGCATTTGTGTGCTCTTCAGGCCTGTCATTTGTCATTGTTCTTCGGATGCTCTGGTACCTAGGGTTGGAAAACTGGACTTTACATATAGTTTATGGTAACTATGACCCAATTTCTGGCTCTGAGGGAGCCTGCCCATATTTTCTGCCATATAGGTTAAGATATATTGGCCTCTGATTTCTGCATTTGAATTTCTGATGACCATCATCGGATGTATTATTTTTGGTCACACAGCTTAAGATCACAGGTGGAGCACAACTCCTGGAAGCTCACATGCAAACTAAAAGCAACAGCCACATTAAACTAACCGCCTCAGGCCAGCAGTGGGAGCAGCTGTGGCCTTGTCTCCATGCTCAGCCTTGCAATGGCAAATGCAGATGGTGCAAACACACAAAATTCACAAGCACCAAGGGTGACTCTTACCGGCGATTCAGCTGCTCCATCTGCTGTATGGAATTGGACCTCTGCAGGATCTGTGGCGCTGGGGGAGCTGTGGGGCGCTGCCATGTTGTTGTCCTGTTCACGTGGTCCACGTAAAAAATCCGTCCGTGGCTGTCAATTCGAGCCTCCCAGTCTAAGGAGCAATAAAATACTGTAACTACGGAAGGCTTGGGGCTTATTCACTGATTTGTTTGAGCTCTGTCACTTTTATAACCCCAGCTATTGTCTCTATAATAATAATTTCTACTACAACATAGACATATACATACGTATATAAAAAATACACATCTATACAGAGATAGACATGCCTGATTCTTAGACACCTGCAACTACAAAAAACGTGCAAACCATTTAGCACATCAGTTGCAAAACAGTCTTTGAGAGCTCAGCAGGTGTCTAGATGAGACTATCTATATTGCAAGTCTAAGTGAAAGTAGTATCTGCTGACAAAATAAAAACACTCAAGTTTTTAAACCAGAGTTTGTAAACAAAATAGAACACCCAAGTATTCCAGGAAGAACAGAATTTTCACTGGGAAAAAAAAAACAAACAACAAAAAAAAATCCCTCAAACAGCTCACATTTGTGAATTCATTATCCTGCTTAATTGTCAAGCCCTAAACCACTGTACAATAAGTTGGGATTTTTCTTGTCATGTTTATGCCCAATTCTGACACAGTCACCATTTCTGTGACATGCTCTTGCAGAAGCAAACCATTTTTTCCTGCATTTAATTTTAAATATGCAAGTTTAAACACTTGGGCAATGGCTTCCAAAGTAAAACATCTGCATCAGTGTTGCGATGGACAAGGCTGTCTTCTGCTGTGTTCCTGTATAAGGCTATATTCCATCAAATCACTGTTAGTCAAATGTGTTACAAATAGCTTGCTGAATTGCAAAATTGTCATTCATCAAGGCTTCATGGTCAAGCTTTATTAATTTTTTCTCCAGGAATGTAGGAACTGGAGCATACTGTAGCACACTATTGACATAAATAAAAGAGAAACGTTTAAATTCTTTCTCTTGTTCTTTAACTCGACCCAACACAAGACTGAAAGAAATACACGTATTTTTCTTTCTTACTTTCAAATTCTGGTGAAGCAACAAATTGAATATAACCCAAATTAAAAAGAAATTACAGTTTACAGCTCAAAATCATATTCTTAATATTTTCTCTAATTTTTGAGTATTAAAATATTAAACCTGTCACATATCTGAAAGCAGAGCTTCGGAGAAAAAAAACTGAATCAAGGCAATGATTAGTAGACTTCATTTATATTAACAAATTATTTATTTACATAGAGATTGTATCGAGCTACTACTGTAAAGGGGTGATGTGTACATGCATCATGACATGCATGAGTATGCACAAACCCCGCAAATGGCAAAAATGTTTAAATACTACACGGCCAAAGCTTTTCCCACAAATATTTCAGCAGTTTTTCCAAGTAGTTATTATATAGTTTTCTTCTGAAACCACACTGGACTAACTATCTCTGTGCATTTCTGAAATATCTGTCACCCAGACACAGTTTTGTAAAGTATAGAACTGGTGTAATAGGGTGGCAGTTAATTAACTTGAAGATCTGCACACAAGATTAATCTGACTATAACAGAACCAGCAGGGTGCACCACCATATCATTATCCTGGCTTTGCACACACAGTTCTAGCTGTGTTCTGCTATCAGGCTCCTTCCACTTACTTGCTGCAATTACAGGGCAAACACAGTCCCATACCATACCGGGAAATAAGATCTGTTCATTTTACACTAAATATCATAGTTCCTGACTCCTTTAAAGTAACAGAGCTTTGCCACAGACTTCAGTGGGTCTGAATTTACTTTTTTTTTTTTTCCCCATATTTGGTTTAAAGCAATGTTTGCCTATCAGCTGTGTACCCTTTTTTTTTTTTTGGGGGGGGGTCCTTTATTTGAAAACCTAATACTGAGTAGATTTTCACTTCTCAAAGTTTAAGCACATGAATAAGTTCAATAATTGAGAGCAATGTATTTTTCATATGCATTAGAGAAATTACAATTAATTTGTTCGTTATGTTCGTTAAGGCTCATCTAACTGTTGCTTAATGCCCAGGTTTATTTTAATATAAAATCTTCACTCTGCCTCAAAACATGCAAGGGAAGGACATACACCTGTAAGCTAATCTGCAGATATGAAAGATGTCGTACATTCCTTTGTAAATTATTACCACACCAACAGTATTCAGAGATTTCAGAGTGCCTGACAGCTCACAGTGCCTCACAAGCACCATCACCTCATCTCCCTGTCCCTGTGCACTGCACACAGAAAGGCAGCACTGTCTCTGCAAGAGTGACACTCAGCAAGTCTGTGTGCACCAGGTGTAATTAGCACAGCAACAACACCGGACCCAACCACCATCACTCCTCACTTCCAGCTTCTCAGTTGTTCATTCTCAGTTCTAACATTCAAAAAAGGAAATGCAATGAACTCTCAGTAATGAGCCACAGGCAGCTTATCCCCCAGTTAAATTATGGAGAAGCTCACTTGGTGGCAGAGCCTCATCCACTCTCTGGTACCGGCTAACGTCCTGACGCACCGAAGGCAGGGACCTCAAGGGCTGGTGGCCATTGGCAGGAGAACCTGGAATCAAAACACACACCAATTTCTTTTTTCAGTCAGTGTGGGGAAGCCCTAGATTTACCTCTAAACTGAGCAAGCTGTGTTAAAGCTTCTGCAGGACTATGATATTTCAGGATATATCTAACAGTCATCTTTTCTTGGGGTCAAAATAAGTTATGCTGACAGTTCTAGGCAAGTGATTCCTGTGGGATGTCCTGGCCCTGGAAACATCACCTCTAGGATGTGCTGCAGCCATCTGTGAGCAGCCAAAGTCAGGGCATGGAAATAACCTGTGCCTGAGCCATATCCCAGAACAATGCTCCACCTGGCCCCAGAAACCTTAAGAGTGGGAGGTGGATCTGTCCAATGTCCTTCCTTGATGCAGCCAAACTGATCTGCAAAACATGATACAACTGACACCTAATAAAGAGCATTCCGAATGTCCAGAAAATGCTGTGGAATATTGACAGTATTTGAAATAAACACCAAAATTATTATTTCCAGTCAACAACCTGTTTATGAAGAGAGGAAATTATTGCTTACATATAGCTCTTGGTATGGTATGTTATGAAAAAGATGCATTTAGAAACCCACTCGACTGGATATATTTCAGTCCCTGAAGAAACTGAACAGATTCCATTATTAAAGTTGCTTAGAAACAATTCATTAGGGACACATTTCTACTTTCAGTGATTTTAGTGAGACAGAAAATTCTCAACTGTTAAAATAATTTTAAAATCAATAAGAGTTTTACAGTGTTAACTTGGGTAACACATTTCTCTCCTCCCAAGGTTGTGCTAGGATCCATCTGTACAGAGGTTGTGCAGTGTGCTAGGATCCATCTGTACAGAGAAGGAACTGAGAAAAGGAAAATAAAGAGCCTGAAGTTGCCAAATATGATTATTTTTCCTTTCCCCTTTCTTTTGATTACCCTTATCTTTTAATGCTAATATAAAAGATCCAAAAGAAAAGAGCGCAATACAAATTCTAGTTTGCATTTCATACTTTTGGGGGAGTTTTGTCCCTCGTTACCATTTTCATTAATGAGCAGGGTAATATTGTGGAATTCTTTCCTTCTTTTCATCCTCCTCACTACTCTCTCAAGAATTAAAATACATCCAATTTTAAAGTAAACACATTTTGGATATTTCAGGTTTGGATTTTTTATTAAATCAAAAACCTCCAAGAGTCTCTTGAAGAAAGAAATATATTCAAAGGAACAAAAATAAAAATCTTGAAAGATAATGAAATTGAGAAATTCACGTTTGTTTTCAGGTGCAGTAAGGTCACTCCAGAAAGTGCCTCCTGCAGATGTTACCTCCAGTAGCTCCTTCAAGCTGTGCCGTGGCACCCTCACAAGCTGCCTGCGCTCCCTCAACTTCTTCATCCTGAGACCGGCTCTGGGCAGCTGCTGCCTGCAGGCTTCTTCTTCTTTGCCAGATTTCTTCTGCTTCCTCTTGGTCTTGCAGTTCACCTGCCTCAGCCTCCTGCGCCTCCTCCTGAGGTAACTGTACCGCAGGCAGAGAACCGGCAGCGCTCGCAGGCTCCTGCGCTTCGGCACCCGGCTCCGCCGCAGCCGCCTCGGGGGCACAGGCTCCCTGCTCCTCCTCCTGGGGAGAGAAGGCTGGAGTCTCGGGAAACCTGGCGCTCTCGCAGGAGGAGCAGCGCATCTCCACGGAGGAGCGCCGCACCGTCGCGCTCTCGTTGCAGGAGCTGTCGGCCCCCTCGGCGTCGCTCTCCCCCTCGGGCCGGGTGCTGGCCTCGCTGACGCTCTCGGTGCGAGCGGGGTCGCTCTGCTCCGTCTCTGACGACAGCTGGGAAGGCTCCGAGCCTTGGTCAATGGACTCCGTTTCGCTGACGCCCCTTCTGCTCCCACCTGCGGCTTCGGCAGCTCCCGAGTCTGCGCTGTCGGGAGGCTGCTCTGCCTCCGGAGGGGCTGAGGACTCGCTGCCAGCCTGCTCTGCTGCGGCTTCAGCCTGACAGCCCTGCAGGCTTTCGCCTCCTTCCTCTGGAGGTGGAAGCTCTGGGAGAGAATCTTGCTGGTCATCAGTCGATGGCAAAGGAGCATCAGAGGCTGAAACCCTTTCACTCTCTGCAGGCCCTGGCATTACCTGATCTGATGAGGAACTTACTTCGTTTCTTTCGATGTTTCTGGTAGCACCATTAAGCATTACTAAACCACCATCATCTTCTAAAGAAGATGGAAAACCCAGGTCTTGATGCAGCTCGTGCTCCTCTTCATCTGAGTCAATGTGAAGCATAGCGTTAAGTCTTGTGTCAGTAGGGAAGCTACTCCTCAGTTTTGGGGAGGCTCCTCGTGGACGGTCACCACAGGCAGATGTCCCTGGCCTGGGATGGTTATTGTGTTCTATTGCATCGAGATAGTCATTTAGTGAGTCCTGGCGGCCTCTGGGAGGGGATGATCTTGAACCACCAGAGGTCAGCTCATCCTGGTCTGTCTCCAGAGTCCTACTAGTCCTTAAAGAATGTCTCAGGATCGTGTCTCCAGAAGATTCCTCAAAGACTGGGCCATTGGAACACACTGTGGATGTATCGTGATGTCCTGCTGGCATGTCCTCATCATCAGAGGGGCTCCCCAAGTCCCCATTTACAGAGTTGGTTCCTAGCAAAGTCCCAACTGTTTCTGGTGAAGCATCTGCAGAGACAGAAAGACTGAAGGTGAAACACAGAGCAGCAAGAACACACAGTTCATTCTACTTAAATTATATAAAAATACACATCCTTGAAGACGCTTGCTCACTTTAATAAGAAAACTAAGGGAAGAAACTTCAGTCAAAGTAACAGAGGCATCTACAGTGTTGGAACAGCAGTTACAGAATTTTCTCTGTGTAAGTCTATATACTGTTTTGTAGGATACAGAAGAATTAAGAGATGTACAGTGTGACTTTAAAGGATTCCCATTTTGCTTTCAAAAGACAGCCCTGCCAAGCATACAATGAGAATCATAAGCACATACATTTAGAATCTATCCAAGAAAATAAAAAACAATGTGCTACGTGTTGGTGATTTTTGAACTGCTATCTCCAAGGCAGTACCTTGGAGCATAATGTCTAAATTTTGAATCCCAATATAAAAAAAATCTGCAGTAGGGGGACCATACACAAATGAGAAAGTATGTTACGTCCTCAACAACAGAAAAGCCTAGACACAGAAATACAGAGAAACTCTCTCCATACAACTATCTGGAGATCCAGATAGTTGACAAAGTCTCACCTTCATGAACAGAAGATGTGATTTCCACTTTGAATTGGAGATATCCACTAACATGATCAGCAGGGAGCCTTCTGCCAAGATTATAGCTGAGAACCTGGTCTCTGCAAAATCAAAAATATTGTGTTTTTTTAATTTTTGCTGGCTTCATGTTTTCAGTATTTAATACCTATTATGGTCTTAGAATTGGCCACATACTCCGGTTTGCATGGAAAAGCACAAACACCAACAATGGTGTAAAATACCTTTTGTTAACAGATAAAGCAGCCTAAAAAACTATATATTTGATCAATTCCAAATACAGATTGTGCCCCACCAATTCATATCTTAAGTTCTAAAGAAATCAAACTGCAAAGATCCCTCTCTCCAAACCTCCTCCTTTCCACAGCACAGTGTTTTATAACTAACAAAACCTTTCTGCCCCCTGCTGGTTTTTACTATGTACAAAAGTCACTAATAGTTACTTCATAATTTTTCACATTCAACAAAGCACTTCTACGTTCTGATTTAGTAAAACTATTAATGCTTGAATTTATCTTTAAATACATTCTTAAGAGTTACTGAATTCAGTGGGGCTCAGACTAGGTTAGACATTTGTATCAGCTTGAGACTTTGGATCAGATCCCAGGCTGTACATTTTTATTTAGGCACAGCCAGAATTCACAGCCCCAGCTCCCCTCAGCACAGCTGGGACAGCTGAAGAAAGAAGAGGGAGCTACTAAAGACCTCTACAGGAAATTATTATTATTTTTGCAAATAACTTTATACTGGTATAAACACCTCTCCTTTACTGGGAGCACTCCTACTGCAAAATAAAACAAATGCAGTTATTACTCAAATAAGCTGCAGCAGTTCGCATAAACTTTTAGGGAAAAAAAAGCCCTGTGTGGACAAGCAGCCTCCCCTCTCCACACTGCTCTACAGCCCACAGGATACCAAATCTCTGCAGTAGCATCTCCAGGACCTGTCACAGACTCCTCACTCTGTACTCCAATTAAGTCATCCATTAGATATCTGAGATTTCCAGTTTTTACATAAGTTTTATATTACTCCATGCCATTCAAGAATAGAGGAAGCTATGTCATGAATAATGCCTTCTCTGTATTCAGCTGAATCAATTCTAGATGATTCTCATACTCATTTATCATGCTTTCCAGGAAATAAGAAGGCACTGGCCGTTTCATTACACAAACTTGTAACTCTGACTACAGCTAAAACTGGGGCAGAATTTATCTAAAAGTGGATGGCTATGGATTTCATTTTTTCATTGCTTCAGTATCATCCCTGACATCACCAAAATGATGGTGTTATACTTGCTTGACCAAAAAAAATAAAAACTCAAAACAAGAGCACTAGCAGTTATAATTATGTATTTGGTATATTTCTACTTCACACCTACATTAACCAATATTTACTTTGCAAAACCTTTGGTGAAATATTGTCTGTCTTTACACCAAAACTGAAAATTTTTGTGGACAGGTATATTACAGAAGAAGAGGTAAAATACGTTTAAAGTCAGTTCTAACAGCAGTATGGTAAACCACCCAAATACCCACATTCTTAATACATATTTCTTATATTGCCTCTCCTCTCCTAAAAAGATTTGATATATCAAATATACAGAACTGAAACTCGGAAAAGAAAACACAAAACATCTTCCAGATTGTTTGACAAAACAGAGGTGAGAACTGATCAACACAGCAAACTGGTAATTTCTACAAATGACAGCACCAGGAACACCAGGGCAGAAAAACATTTTGGTGTTTAGCAAGGAAATACACACCCTGAGCTAGGTTTTAAAACCAGTCTGGATCACAGAGTTATTTTTGAGTGTACAGGAGTGTGCAAGTTTACTAGAAAAAGCTGCTTGTTCAACCAAACACAATCTGTTGAAACACGAGGTGAGACACTTCTTCGAATTTGTGTATATACCTGCACTGTTCTTGGATACCACTATAAAACAAATGGACAGGCTTTTTAAAAAAATGTTTTTAATAAATTCTATGTCAGAAGGTATTATCAAAATTTTAAGCTACTCTTACAATTTTATTCTTCCTTTACTTAGCAGTGTAGACACCACTTTGAAAATGTAAAGCTGAAAAATGTTTTCAAATTGAATTTGATTTTCTCCCCTTATGCAACCTGTTACTTCGAGGGGAATATCTGTGGAAAAGGAGGCCAGTTTGTACAAGTGTGATGATACTGCCATGCCCTTAATGTTTAAAGCAGAAAATATGTATTTAATTTCACTGTGATTCCTCATGGGCCTAATCCTGTGGCTTTTTAAAGTCAATGGAGACACTAACTTTAGCAAACTTTGAGGCAGGGCCTTTAAAAAAGGCACGCACAACAGCTGAATTTTGAGTTCCATCAGTGAGCTACTCATAATGACAGGCAATTTTCATTGTGTAGTACTAGAAGCACTCTGAAAAATAAGGAGTCACAGCCTTGCAGTTCTGGCCAGTTCACTGAAGGAATATGACATCTCTGATTAGTGAACTGACAATTAAGGACTTCAGCTGAGCAAGAAGTCAGTCAATTATATCTGCTTGTTCTAAAAAATTTGCACACAACCATGTAGTACTATGAAAATGCCTTGCTTCTTGACTAGCCAGAGGGTAACATTTCTTGTGAATAGCATTTTTAATGAAAATAAATTAAGCTGAAAGAAAAGGACACACATCAACACAAACATGGGTACATGTATTCAGGACAGGGCTAGAAACACTGCCATTTTCCAGTCAGGCAACAAAGCTATTAAAATTACAATATATTTCTTAGTACAGATGTAGTACAAATTTGCTGGTCTGTACCAGTAAGCCAGAAAGGCTGCTCTTTGCTCTCAGTATCCTAGACTCTGAGTCCCCCTGCTGAACACAAGTTAGCAAAAAGAATGCATTCATTTACCCAATTGCATGTCTCTCCAAAAGTCTCTGAACGGGTATGGTTAACTTCCCAAGGAAGCGCTTGATGATCGGACGACTCTTGGCAAATTTGTCTTTAACCTCAATTTCCAGGACATCTGTTAGAAGTGCAACAAAAGAATATTTCTGGAAGGAAAGAACATATTTGACACCATATCAATACACCTTTATTCAGAAAGAATGTACTTAATTACTACTAATGTGCAGCGAACTCTGAAAGTAATAACTGATGACAGCAGTTTCCACATGGCAAAATAATGTCAACATCATTTATTAAAGAATTTTTGCATATGTAACTAGCTTTTTATTGTTCCTCATTCCCTTTCACAGTTCCTTGAAAAGAATTGCTCAGTAAGAAACTGCACTGGATGAAAGCACTTTCCGGGTCTATGTCAGAAAGCAGAACGCCATGTATCCTACTGCTTGCTTCTATTTGCATAGAGGAAAGCAAAATGAGAAGGAATCCTGGCTGTACTCTGTCAGGTCCATGCAGGAGGAAGGAAGTAAGTGTCTCACTCCAGGCTGTGCTCAGAAGAATTTCCCTCCCAAAACCATGCTTGGCATTCATGCTTTGTATGCTGACAGGAAGTCAAAAGGGCAATGTGCATACAGTACATTTA
This sequence comes from Motacilla alba alba, assembly GCF_015832195.1. Lineage (NCBI taxonomy): Eukaryota > Metazoa > Chordata > Aves > Passeriformes > Motacillidae > Motacilla > Motacilla alba. The sequence goes on along the minus strand of NC_052022.1, from coordinate 28,500,651 downwards.
GGAGCAGCATTACTACAGAAGGAGAATTTTCTATGGAGCTTTGCCCCAACATTGACAAATCTTCCCAGCAAACTCCAAGAGAACCTCTTCCTGCCCTTGGGGCCTTTAAACAATATGGTGCTACTTTATAGATGATTTCTTAATGTCTGGTAAAATCACTCTTGTACCTTTCCCTGCATGGGAACATGAACACAGTTACTCTTTTCAGCTTTCCTTGTCATGCATTTTATGAGTCCTTCATCTCTTAGATCTGTACTGCTCTGTCAAGTCTGCCCAACAATGGCCAAAAGAATCAAAAGTGGTAAAGGGCAAGCAAGGGTTAAGCAAGCATGTTGGCAGACACACACACACACACACACATACATGATGATAAATTCCCTCAGGAAAACAAGCTTAGGAACCCAAAATTTGTATTTGTCATCTAGATTTAAAAATATTCCAAATAAGCAAGCAAATTATGGCATAACCTACTCAGAAAAAAACAAGGTCATCTGGTTATACTTTTACTATTGGCAACCTTTATGACCTCTGAGCAAAGCACCTGTGCACAATGCCTAATTCACATGTGCTTAGGCAGCCAAAGATATACTGAACAATGAGCAAGAGGAGAAATAGCTCTTCCGTTCATCTGTAGGCATCAGATAAACATCTTCAAAAAACCTAATGAAACTGGGTCAGGAATAAAATACCTTCCTCATGCTAAGCAACTGTCACAACTGGGTTCCTCTGATAAACAGAACTTAAAAATGTGTCACTCTCCGTTTGCTATAATATTGCAAATTACTATGCAGAAAGTATTAGGTGTAAAACAGGATCAATCCTGCACCACTAGGACAGAATATGTAATGGGATCATCACTGCTGTTGTCAGAGCATTGCTAAAGGGAAGATCCAGCAGCTAAAGCAAGCTAATACAATGTGTGCACCAGTGAACATTATCTCTTTTCTAATAAGCTTCAAAGCCAAGGAGAACTGGAGGAGGAAAAAAAAAAGGGGGGGGGGAATAAAAAGAGTAAATTTTCTTTCCAGCTACTGGATAGATGGACAGACAGACAGACTGAAAGCTGAAGAATCAGTGCAGCGATCCAAACTTTGTTATATTAAAAGATTCTAGGACTATTCACATCTACAGTCTTTCCCACAACCAAGCACCCCAGGGCAGTGCTAATGCTGGCCCTGCTCAGTTCTGCTTTACTGCTTGTTTGCTTTATGATTTGTGGAAACATTTCCCAAAGCCTACTCAATTTTCATCTTCCCAAAGAATACATTAACATTCACCACAGCACAGGCCTGTCAGTCCTGAAAGGGCTATGGATGTGTGTCAGCAGTTTCACTTTGCCACATAAACATTTATCTTCAATAGCACAGACTTGGGTCTCCTGCATTCAATGACAGTTGTGGGACTGATTTCCTTCCATGGGATCTGCACAGTTTACCCAACACAAACACGTTTGGCAAATTGGCTTCTGCCAGACTACCAGTTTCCCCCCCTTGCTGAGTGGTGCTCTAACACCTTCCTGGGTTTTCCTTCCTGCAAGGTGTAGCTTGCAGGGGCTACATGAAAGAGCATCCCCTTAGCCTGACAAAACTGAAAATTTGTCACCTGCTACGCAGCACGAAAACACCACTTCCAAATGAACAGTTGTTGCAATCACTGAGCATAAATGTTCACGTAGTGTAACTTCTCTTAAAGAGTCTTGTCACAACATATAATCCAACTTTAATTAATTTATTTTTGCAGTTTGCAGAAATTTACAGGGTGGCTAAGTGAGTTCAGCTTTTTTTAGCAGAGAAGGGAATGAACTGCCAGCAGCTTAAATACCCAGCTTTAATATGCAGACGATAATTGCTTCTATCCACCAACAGGGTTCCTAAAATTACTAAAATTTCAGTGTCACTTTAAATAACTAGCTACAAAATAAGCTCACAGCTTTCAGAGAGTAAGGCCTAATGCATGAAGAGAAAATGCAAGCCTGGTACGCTGCATCAGCCGGCAGACAGCTCCCAGAAGGGATACATTACCTCTCTGTGCCAAACAGGATTAGTTGTGTTACTGATGATAGTCGACCTTCTTTCCTGGCCATGGTGAGCAAACGTAGGAAATGTACTTTTCTTGCCCGGCTGAATGGACATCTTTAGATAAGGATCAGGGTTGAAGAACATGCCTTTTTTAAGTCCAGCTGCTCTTATATCTATAAAGCAAAACAAGAAGGAAGGAAAAAGGAGATGAGTAAATTAAAGCCAGTTCACAAAGTAGTGTATTCCTAAAATATTACCCAGGAAATCAATTCACCATAGATTACTAAATAAAGCAACTTAGAAATACTCACACATTAACTGGATCCAGTGTACAGCAGGAAATCAAGTGTTTTCCCAAAAGAATATAAGGAAGAAAGGTATCAACATCCTCATTTACATTTGAGCCTCCACTTATTTGTAAAACAAAAATCATAAACTTATAGCTCACCTACAAACACTTTTTCTCAGTAAGGTATCTAAGGTATTTCCACTCAAAGAAAAAAAAAAAAAAAAAAACCAACAGAAACAGCCCAAAATTAATCACACAGTACTTGTTTTGTTTCTGGGTGAGGAGATAAAAAACTGTATGGGAGGTAATGGAGTGAAAAGACACTTTCCAAAAGTTCAGTCTTTCATAGATGTAACTTAGCAAGTCTGCTCTGGACTATGATGCAATTTTCTCCCTACAGAGCAGATAATCCACCTCACATAAAAGGAGGCCAAGTTTTCTGAAAAGGCTTCTTTTTTCCTAGGGAAACCTCAGTACTGCCACCCTCACAACTTACAACAATAAATAATAATTTCCTCAGGAGTATATTGTCATGACTAAGGACTTCAATGACAGTGCAAGCTTCAGTAGTAAGAAAAATAAGGAGGTACTTTTTAATATAATATTAGATTTTAAACTTAACTGTAAAATATTTCTCTGTTTCTCTGTAGGTTTGCTGAAGCACAAGACTTGTCTTTTTCCATTAAGTACACCAGTGTGCTGCATGCAGCAATGTAACTGGCACATACAGTTTAGACATGCAGCAGAATTCACTGCTCTAAAATTAAATGCCATGCCTGTGGATTTGGTAAAAAAAAAAAAAGAATCCCACACAATATTCAGAATTAAGCCACACAGCAAAAACATGATGAAACAGAGTCATGTGTAAATGAACAACCCAAAAACAGTACAGGACACATGTCACAAGCCTATCAGTCAGCCCAGCTTTCAAAATTATTTCATGGGACTCCTCAGGCAAAATCACAACTGCGTATTTAAACTGTAAAAACAGGTTCTTCAGAATTCACAAAGCAATTATTTGTATAGTCCACTACGTGAATCTGTACAACCTGTCAGCTCTATCTCAGATAACTGTTGAAAGGCCACTTCAAAAAGCAGTGGATTTTTTCTGCTCTACCTTTACAATCTCTGCACGTTTTATTGTCAGCTCTTCAAGATTCGGAAGTGAATTTCATCTGCCTTTGCTCAAGCTGAATATGCTTCCGTCTCACACAAGATTTCCCTGAAATAAAGTGCTAATCACAACAAGTGAAGCTGGTAGACTGCACCCCTACAGCTATTTCACTGTAGTGACAGCTTAGCTCTGTTACAAGTGAAAATTTTTTCCCTTTCTAAACCACCATTCAGCTATTGCTTTTTTCAAAGTGATGGAGCCAGACTGCATTTTAGTTACAAGTTATGCTTTCCATTCTTCAATCTGAGAGGAACTGTCCCTTGTGCAAACTGGAATTTTCCCTAAATTTTTCATGCTGGGATATATCAAATCCATTTCTTTCACTCCTGGAGATCCATGATTCTGGCTGGTTTTCAACAAACAGAAGTTCTAAAGAAATGACATCTTTCAAGCCACTAGAGTGTGCTCCTACAGAGGCTAATGAAGAAATCCATTCCATCTTTGATGTTATTTAGAACAGAAACTTACTGTCTTTAAAACAATAATTTGTAAAACACAGAGAAGCACTGGTTTTTACCTGATAGGGTAAAGCTGACCAACTTCCTAGAGTGCTGAGCTCCAGAAGCACCTTCATCCATGCCTTCTACTCCCATCTGAAGAGAAAAAAAAAGAAATATACCACAGAAGTTTCAATCTGCTTTGTACATGCCTGAGGATGATAACACAATTTTAAGGTACTATGCTAGGGAAGGAGCTAACCAAATACTGCCTTATTACCACAGACAGCTTCAGCCACAGCATTCGTTTACAGCAAAATATCTATTATTTATGTCACACAGTGCTAATATACCAGTAGCCCAAATCTTCCAAACAGAGCATGTATAGGCTAACACACATGCAGACAATATTAATCAGAGAAAACCTGCATCTTTTACAGCTTTCCCTTTTGTAAAATAACAAAGAACAGTATGGATTTGTAAAACACATCAAAGCACTGATCTGTCCGGTGACAGCATATGTAACTTTTGTCACTTTCCACAAATAGATAATTTAGTGTGCAGCAAAAAAAAGCAAAGAGATCAAAGAGAGACTAAAAAAGCTTTCAGTTCTATTAACAAAAGCTCCTTTTAAACAGAAAAGCGCATCAGACATCTAAATATAAATGTGGTCTAAAAGCTTATGCTTCACAGATTTTTGAGGTTTGGTTTCTACTGAAATCCCTCATTAGGTAAAGCACTACTTCAGAATAAAAGTTTCTCCTGTATTAATGTCTGTCTCTTTCAACTAGCAGAAGGATTTGTCTTTCAAGACAGAGGAGATGTGCATCCAGCCAAATAATCTATCACAGAAACATCAATGGAGAGATCTCTGAAGACAAATGGCTCCCTGGGCAGGCACTGCACTCACTCCCAGGCAGGAGAGGTGACACAGAAAAAGTTAGAGCCAAACACAGAACTGAGGATTAATGCCAGTGATAGAACAGGATCTGATCTATTGAAAGATGCAAATAAGCTGAACAAAAATGGGCACACCTGAGAGTGTAGATGAAGAATGTGAGGCAGCCCTGAGCAGTGGTTTGAAGTCATCAGAAGGATAAATGACTCTGGAGCTGCAGTCGCCACAGGCAAGCTGCTTTGCATTCATCAAACACGTAGTCATTCCTTTTTATACTGCTTTAAGCTACTTAATAATATCATTTCAAATACTTCCCACGATGATCAGCAAGCACATTATAATTTCATTGGAATTAGCAAGCATGTGGATTTCTCCAGACAAAGTGATGAAGAAACAGCCATGATGTTGGGGCCTGACATCCCCATGGGCCTCAGCGGTCTTGTGATGGGACACACTGTGCCAGCAAGCACTGCCACTCGCCAGCCAGTCCATTCCTTCCCTCACTGCTGGCTTCATGGGCACTTCCCACCTCTCAGGGCAAGACAAGTCTCGCCATAGTGCTCAGAACTATCCCTTTTCCACCCAGCATGACATTATTATGCCAGTGATTTTATACGGATGCGTAAGTAGTGACAGGTGGTAGCAAAATTATGAAGGCATCAAAAGCAATGGGTTAATTCCAGCTGGATCAGTGTCCCCTTGTCTACAGACTGATACCATGGAAGCAGTGAGAGTGATCCCACTGTGATAGCAATGCTGTCCAGGCAATGCCACAGGAATGCTGTGTATTCCAGTTTCCTCTTTTGGGCTCATTTCAGCACACACTGTTTTCCTTGTTAAAAATGTTACTCATCAACAAAAAGGCCTTCCCCATTCTATACCTATTTTTTTGCTACAAGTCAGACTGTATTTGAATAATATAATTTTTATTGCTCACTTCACGTTGTAGAAAATAGAATTTGCCGACAATTCAGCTATAGTAACATGAATGGTGACAGTGTTCCCTAGCACTTCCATGACTTTTCTATACAACCTCTTCCTGTTCCATTATGATCTAAAAAGCAGTTTCAATTCTTCGGCCCCAAGTGAAAAATTTCATCCCAGGACACACACAGAGTTTTGCAGCACAAAGGCCACATCATCTGCTGTGACACAGTGTTTCTGAATGCTCCCTCAGGCCTTCCACTTCCCCTGAGCCAAAGTAACACAATAGAATGTTAGCTGCTTATCCAAAAATATGACGGACTGAAATACCTGGTATGATACACCAACAGCATGAGAAAATCCAGTAACCAAGGAATTTATTGCACCATAAAAACGGGGAGTGAGCACACCATGACTATTACCACTTCCTCAAACAGCATTTCTCTAAGAAAAAGACAGACCAGTACCAAGAGAATCCAGTAATCTCTACTGCACAGTGCTTAAGCTCAACACGAAAATCATGGAAATGCAGTGAAGTTTTAATAACAATAGGTTTACTTACACATAACTAACCCAGTATGACATTTTTAGGAAGTATCGTCTGAACTGTCATACAACATTCTCATCAGGAAAACTAACAGCTCTCTATTTCTGGAAGTCTCCACTGTTAACACAAACAAAAATGTTTATATAAAATTACCCCTTCTGGCAGGTGTGGAATTCTGTACAATACCCAGGACCCTGCATTACCTTTCAAAGGAAGGAAATTTAAACAGCAAAAGCTGGTATAAGCCTTAAAGAATTACCATGACTCTGAAAGACAGCTCTCCCAGGTAGCTACCAAGTCATTAAACGCATAGTTAGATGACAGAAGTTCAGATGTCCTTTTGTTCAATGAATCTCAAAACTGCTGGTGGATAACATGATAAGGTCAAGAAAATACAAAAGTTCAAGTGGTTTCTCCACTCAGTATAATCACTCTGCTTCTCAGTAATGATATAGTACAACACGCAACCCATTAAAAGGGTTATTTTGAGATGCATTTTTTTCCTCTTGCTCAAAATCAGACTACCTGTCTTTAGTTTATAAATTGATTAAAGACAGTATCTGTAAGGCCCATGAACTAGGACACCGTTTCTGTATGCATCTGGGAAACTGTTGCTCATAGTGAGATCTGACAAAGATCTGAAAATTACATGATGCTACCACCTAGGTCTGCAATACTAAGAGAAAACCCCCAAACATTTGGCATATTGAGATACAAAGTCTAGTATAGCACATTTAGTGTCAGATAACCATACCAAGCACTTGTATATAATACACAAAACTGCAAAAGCACAAGGTCAGAATAAATGCTATGCAGTCTGAGTAATTTCTGCTTTACTGCATCCTCAACACTGCAGTTGTCAGGACACCACCCTGACAGTTGTGATCTTAAATATTTGGCAGCTAACATCAACAAATCAAATGCACTGTGAAACTTGCTGAAGCTTAGCTGAAGAACTAACCTGTTAGATAAATTACTTGCAGCAAAAGCACCATGGTACACGTTTGGAAGCTTCTGCCACTGCTCAACAACTATTCCACTGCTGCATAAACAATTAAAAAAACTCCTCTAAAACTTAAACTTAAGTCTCATAACACAAATGCAGTAAGACAATACTTCTTGATAATCAGGGAATTACTAAATTTCAATGGTATATGAACACTGAAAGAATTCAGTAAGTTTTGCAAGAACAGAGTTTTGTCCAGTTTAACTTATACCAACTATTGCCATCTCTGCAACAGTTTCATACTGAATATTTGGAAATATTTAAGAAATAGGAAGAAATGGAGACTCTGGACATGGTTTCAGCTATACAATCAGCGTGAAAAATTTTTATTACAGTATTAAATTACAGAAAGCTGTAAGTAGCAAGAAGCTGAATGCAAGCAAAGTAAAATTCTTAGCATAAAAGATTTCAGTTAAGCCCAGTGACTTTTTACTGTTATTTTATTATGAGCAATACAAAACCATGAAAATTACTTTCCAGTTTTTATAGTTTTGCAAGGCAGCACTTTTTTTTTTTCTTAACAATTGCTGTCAGTAAAAATAGGAGACATTGATAGGTTGGTCTGACAGTTAATATTGTCATTAGTACTATCATTTTATAAAACCAATCAATAAATCATCTACAATGAACAAAGAGGCTAAACTCACCATCACAGCAGGGTTTTTCACAGTGATACATGGAGTAGTAGCTCTGAGGGCTCCACTAACACCATGGTAGTATTTAAAACAGATCTTTATTTCAGCTGAAAAGAAAATAAAAACCACGTTAAACACTTCATGACTGACCCTAGGCAAAAGAGACACAACAAAAGGGTCCAGCATTCAGTGACCTATCTTCAGAAATACTCTAACAGGAAATTAAAAATAGAGCTGCTGGTTATATCCTCGCTGTGTGTTGGGTTATTCTATTACTTAACAGACAGAAATTATAACTTACCTAATTCTGCAACTTGTATTTCTGCTACTATATCATCAGCCCTGAGAAAGGCATATGAGACATTTGCAACTAGGATGATTTTGTAGGACTTTGGAAGAACGTGACACATATCTGAAGGAAGCTGGAATCACTTTATATATCAGAGCACAGGAAAGGTAAATGTTGAACCATGTTTCTGGTCCCACTGATTAAAGTTTTGTTTGCTAAACTGCATTTGCTGCAAACAAAAGAGTATTATGTTTAACTGAAGCCTGACCTCCCCTGTAGTTCCTCTGCATTCTTCCAACCAAGCAGAACAGCTATAATTATGGCTGCCCTCGATCCTGTGGGATTTTCCCTATCTGGAACAATGTCTGTTTTCCTTCTCCACTGGGATAACTCTTCTGTGTAAGGCTGGTGAGGATTTTACCTCTGGGTACAGGGATGGCCACAGGCAGACAGCAATGGCCAAAGGCAGGCAGGAATTACAGCAGTCAGTTCAGACACAGGATGCGTATGAAAGTCTTGGAATGCAATTCCTCTGTTTGGTTTAACAATATGTCAGTAGTCCTGAAGTGCAAAACGCCAGAGTTTGGTATAAGATTTTGAGACATATATGGCATGATTCCTTGAGGGTTGAGGTAGCCACTTATCCCTACTCAGAAACCATCCTGCAAGCCTGCTCAGCCAAAAAGGATTATTTATTTTTAAATTTGCTGCAGTTACATATCAACATTTATTTACTATCTTCCTCCCAGAACAAAGAGGAGACACCTCAGAACAACCCTTCAAAGGAAAGTGTGTGGCTGACAGTGCCTCCAGGGAATCAGGAGGTGGAGAAGCTGCTGAGCCCACTTCCTCCTCCTCACAGATGAGTTCACATACACAGACAAAACATGCTCTATTTACCACAAGCTTTACAGCAAAATTCAAAATGCAGACAGGATTTCTAATCACCTACAAAGGTTTATGAGACTTAAAACTCATCAGGCAAGACTATGGGTTAGTTTCCTCCTGAACTGAGCAATTCTGCTTACCTATCAACAATGCCTATATCCCAGACACACAAGAATTTCTAGCTCACATAAAATCAGAGGTTCAGCACTTGCAAAATTTGGGAGGCTTTATACCAAGTACTGGACTCTCCACATTGTCAAATGCACAACAAGAACTCAAATCTGAGCATCTCTCATTCACACTGAGAACATATTATGGCTACATGAGAGCATGGTTAAGACAATGTACTATTCCAACCAAGACTTCCAATTTCCAGCTACCTTGCTTGCTTTTATTGTATTGCTTACTTTTATTGCAACCTAAGCTTAATTTTTCTGAGAGTTTCTGGAGCTAATGTTTATCCAGTCTGTTGTGACTATCTTCTCTCAATTCATCACTTTCTAACAGAATGCAGCAATGGAAAGGTTACCAGCTGCTGGTTCTATCCACAGACAATCCATAATGTGATGGGGACAAATACTCTCACTACACTGACAGGCACATTTATCTAAAGGCTGAAATGCAATACTACAAGTTTTGCATCCTCTCATTTCTTTCTATCAATGACATATATGAGCATACAGTACTTTTCAACATCTGTATATGGCTGGTGATAGAACAATGCTTGATTCAAGAAATGGATCTGACAATCCCTTTCAGGTATACTAAATTTAAAAAAACCAAAACAATCAAACAAACAAAAGACCAAACTTCAGGACTTATTGCTAGAAATAATTAGAAAAAGCAGAGCACTTAAAAACATGACAATGAGACTTTTTCTCCCACTTGCCAGCAGAAGCAGCACAGATTCAGTTTGGGCTTTATACAGCACTGCATTCACACATGCATCTAGAGAAACAGCAGATCAGCTGTTAGCACCGTGTCAGTGGGATTAATACAAGAGAAGCTGTGCTTGAAATTCAGCACAAAATTGAAAAATGGGCTACCGACCATATGCACGCAGATGATGGCAAAATGAGCATGGATTTGCAAGACTGGATCTTATACACAGCAACAATACGAACACTTCACAGGATAAGAGACCCCAAAGCGGTTTCTTTCTTGGCTACTAATGCTAGAAATTGCAGTTAATGTTAACAGAAGAAGGTATCTCAGAGGAACCCTGTAAGTTCAAAGCAGCTGAGGATGTAGCTTTTTGACATGTCTTGTGTGGTGCTAGCAGAAAAAAAAATCTTGATTAGAAGAGGTTTTTCTTGATGACTGATGGATTCCTGACCTCTAGATCTATTGCAAACAAGAATCTGTGGCTGTTCTGATAGGTACAGGTGGTGTGCCAAGATGTGTTCCAAGGCCCCATAAACACACAGACTTCAGCAGCAGTAAGTTCAATTATCTGCAAGCAGGATTTCAGTATTTTGAGAAATGAGTTCAATACCATATTAACACACAGGTTTCCTCTCAACTATTCCATACTCTAAATGCACTCTAGCATGTGTCACCTACAGAGTTTTCCCAGTTTCTTTCATTTCTCCTGCCACCTCACTTTTACGTGTTGCCTTCAGGAGGAAACTGGCACTTCTCTTTTTTCTTTCCTACTTTACTTTCCTACTTATTCTTCCTCAACAGGTTAATGAGATTGCTTTGCATGGGATCCCTAATGAAAACACTAAGAGCAGTAAACCGATCAAAGGAGAGACACCTGTACCTGACCACAGGACTATTTGCTGTATCATTGAAGAAAATAAGATGTTTCAGAACACAAAAGAATTTTCATTGATGGGAAAAATTATTGTACTTTTGATACTACACATGCCCTTTTATAACTGACATACAGACCACAATAAATTCCTCCTTTAATTAAAAATAAGCCAAATAAATTGAGGGGATTTAGGATTCTTTCAAGCTATCACATGGCCATATAAAAAGTTACATATATGTTAATCAACCAGAAAACTCTGTGAAACCATAATCCCCTTCTTTTAAAGCTAATAGCTGTTACTATCTCATAACCATAGTCTTATAGCTCCATTACACAAACATTGACATTTGAATTTCAAAAGAACACCTGCATGAAATTATAGTGCTGTTACCTCTACTGACATATACTTTTGCCTCTTCAATAATAAAGGGATCAGCTTACACTAAATAACAGCTTGGGTTTAAAACATTACTAATGCCCCAAAGTTCCTCACTAACTACTTTTTTACTGCCTTTAATACTTTACCTTTGCTCATCAAAAGAATGCTTTGTTAAAGAAAGATACTAAGAATACATAAATACATGAGCATAATCCTTGGAGAATGCATTCTTTCATTCTTTCACAGATAATGCAGGAAAGCAAGTGTGTTTGCTGTAAGAACAGCTTGCTCCACACAGACCCTAGTCAAACAAAACACCTATATTAGAGGTGGAATCATCTCCACTCAGAAGGGATAAGCAGATACATGTCCAAAAAGAAGTCAAAAAGTCAAATCCAAGCTGGGTTATAACAGTCTCTAGAGCAAAATAGTGCTCCCCGCTCACTGTATGGAACCTGCACAGCAGCTGAAACTTCCTGGCCACTGCAGCTGAGTGCCCAGAAGGTACTTGGGCTGAATCCATGGCTCTCTGTGCAGACAGAAACATATGTCCTCCAACATTCACTGAGGAAAAAGCTGACAGCACAGTAACTCATTGGAAAAATATGCAAGCATGTTCTGCAAAACTTATTTAAGAAAACTAGAACAAATGAAGTCACTCACATTCACGCTTTACAAAGCTATAAAGAGAGATGCAATCCGTGCAAAAGCAACAGATTTAAATCCTACTTTTTCCCATCTGAACCTGATAGACAACTGCAGAAATTTAGCAGTGCTATGCATGTCCTGCCTGTTGAACTTTTCTGTAGTGTGACAGTTCAGTGAACTCAACATTTCTGTCTGGACATTTAGCATTCTCTTCTCTGCATCACTTCCAGCATGTGCATTTTTGATTACTTCCTACTGGAAGTAGCAAACACAGCAGCAGACTGCAAGGGCCAAAGCTGGCAGCCCTCAGGTACTTGCCATCTCTCTCAGCAGGTGTATCACAGAATTTATTCACAGGAACATTAGGCAGACCACCTACAAAGTGACTTACAGAAAGCTTTTTAGCTAAAGTAGGATCAATAACAGAAAATGCTTACATCCCAGTGGTCTTTCCATCTAACCTGCTTCAAAGGGAATGTGGACAAATGCTGGTTCAGGTAACAGAGTATCCCTATCCCTACCAATCCTGCTCACTTTGCTGTCATCAGAGATTCTTATTTAATAATAGTCATGAGCACTGACTATTATGCTCCAGTTTGGCAAAGTATTTAACTATAATCTAACCTTTAAAACAAAACACTGGGGTATTATGTGCATTAGGAAGTCAACAAAGCCACAAATGTAAAAAATACAAGACTTGATCCTGTTTCAGTTATTTTTGATACTCAAAAATAGCTGTTAAGAGACAACATAAAAAAACAGAAGAAGAATAATAGAAGTATTTCTAACTCAGTGAATATGTCTATAAATAGAGTAGGGACAATAACCATGAGTCCCCAGACAGACCACTGAAAGGGCACTGGTTGCAGGGCACTGCACAGATGAATGTTCCAGGCTCAGAACAATTCCATGTGAGAAAACCATGACCTTTACAGAATTTAACTGGCAAAATTTTAAATGGTAAAAATATAAAGACTGGATACAAGTAATGAACTACATTCATAGAATATTCATTAACATTATGGCCAAAACCATTACAAAAAATAAACTCTGTTCATACATCTAGTTACAAGGAGCCCTTAAAAGCTAAAAGTATATGATGTTCAGTTATTAAACTGGTATATTTTTCCTTCGATATCTATCAGCTTTTAACAAAAAAGAAAGCTGGGAGTCTGCTTTGCTAGCTACAAAGCAAGGCATTTCAGTCCTAATACACTATTTTTGAAAAGTTATAATTTCATGGAAATAAGAAGTGAATACCAAGAACTCCACATAAAACCTCACTTTTAACATGATACCAGTGCAATACAAACACATATACTACCATGTTTTCTGAATATATCTTATAGTCTACTCATGTTCTTACTCAGGGATGTACAGGTACATGAACAGATCAAGAGCTGCCCTGCTGAGAATGACTTGGGGGGAGCTGGTGGAGAGCTGACTGAGGCTGGACACGACCCAGCAATGGGCACTCCCAGCCCAGAAAGCCAAACGTGTCCTGGGCTGCATCCAAAGCCCCGTGGGCAGCAGGGCAAGGCAGGGGATTCTGCCCCTCTGCTCCGCTCTGAGATCCCACCTGGAACCCTGCATCCAGCTCTGGGGCCAGCACAGGAGGGACAGGGACCTGGAAGAGTGAGTCCAGAGGAGGCCACCAAGAGATTGGAGAAATGGAGAACCTCTCCTGTGAAGACAGTCTGAGAGAGTTGGGTTTGCACAGCCTGGAGAAGAAAAAGCTCTGAGGAGAACTCACTGCAGCCTTTCAGTACTTGAAGGGAGCTTATCAGAAAGACGGGGACAGATATTTTACCAGGGACAGTGGATAATGGTTTTAAACTAAAATAGGGTAGATTCGGATTAGACATAAGGATGAAACTTTATACAGTGAGGGTGGTGAACTACTGGCATATGTTGCCCAATACCTGGAAGCACTCAAGATCAGGTTGGATAGGGATCTAAGCAACCTGACCTATCAAAGATGCCCCTGCTTATTGCAGGGGGGTTGGACTAGAGACCTTTAAAGGTCCCTTCCAACTCAAACTATTCTGTGATTCTATGCCACAAATGAGATTTTAGTTCAAAACACACTGCATCTGTGCAGTCACTGCATCCAAGCATCGCAGTGTGGCACCAGAAGTAATTTAACCACAAACATCCCAGGGGGGATTTGGAAATGATTGATGTGACAAGACTGGCAGTCTCTGGATGAATCCCAACAGCTGCCACTATGGATTACTGCTCACAGCATAAAGCCATAGCACTGGTAAAGAAAATATATGCAAATCAATGTATTTCTATTCTACTGACAGTAATGACTATGACATCAAACAGTATAAATAACAACAAAGGTAGGTAAAGTAGGTGAAAGTGCTTCTTGTGGACGCTGTAATTAACACTCATGGGACCAAACCTACAACTTATACATACAAGGCCAATACAGTCTCAAAGCAGGCTCTCAGCCTAAGCCTGTGCTAATAAACCAGGCAGGACCATGGCAGAGAATCAAGAGTGAGCACATGCCCATCCATAGTGCTGAACTGCAACCACCCCCTGCTTTACCTACTGGAATATGTACAGCTTTTGACTTCTGGGCATGTTGCATATGGAAGTGCATAAGCACCAGTCACCTGCTGCATGGCAGTGACTGTCCTATGCTGATCTCCCTGCTATGGCATCTCCATCATGACCTGTCCTTGCCCATACTGCAGAAACCTGACTTGGAAGCTGCAGATTATGAATGAGCAGAATCTGTTACCACCTAGTCCCAAATAAAACTCAGGCTTCTTCTCACATGTTCTTTCTATTACCAGACTTCCTATGGATCATTTCACTCCATCTTCTGTTACCTCTGTATTCCATATGGAGTATCATCACCATCCACTCTGTTTCCAGCACAATGTCCCACAGGGAGCCCCTTCCATCCCAAGCTCACAGACTGCTATACCCAGAGAAACACTTGCCATCCAAAATAATTTCTGAATGATTCAAACTGAAACCTCTCTTGCACCAGAGAATGAAGGCCCAATGTACTTAGAAACGTGAACAGCCTGATGCCATGCTAAATACCAGATGACCATACTAAATGCAAAAGCATTAAGCTGTGTTGCACTTTCCCACTACTGCTACCTGTTTAGGATAATACTCCTTGAACTTGCTTCTTTTTACAGGAGGATGAAAATTGTAGAGCTGGGTTTAGCAATCCTTCTGTAGTTTACACACCAAAAAAAAACCTGACGGAGCCATGCAGTGAGTCATTGTTTTCCTTCGCTCACATTTTAGCAAGCCTCAGAGCAGGATGTTTGAAAGCCACCTCTGCTATGTGAGGAAACAGCGTATCAGGCAAATTGATCCTCAAACTCACCTTCTTGAATGTCTAAAACGACTGAGTTCCCTTTCATGCCTACAAAGCACTTCTGCTCCTTCCCCAGGGAATAGCAAGAGGAACATCTGCCTCTGTACTGGCTGGCTCTGCAGTTCAGAGCTCCTCACACTGTCTCAAGGTGACATCTTAGGGACACTGGCTGTGATAGTGAGCTGGACTTGGTATTTTGCAAATATTTTCCTTCTCCTCTGCATAATATTTCCTCCCTCCCCTTCCTCAGCCACTCCCCTCAGAGGCAACTTGTTTTTCTGGAATACATTAAGTTCATTTCTCTTTATTTCACTGTTGATTCCTTTGATTCTCCCTTCCAGGGAAGAGCCTACAGATTTTTTGTGTTGATTTTTGTCCAAGGCAAATAGAGTTTTCTTTGATCATCCTTGTTTTGCTAATTTTGGATGCTTTGAGGGGAATTAACGTCTGTTTTTAGTACGAAGAGGAAACTCTCCCCTCCCTTCTTTCTGCAGGTTGCTTGATCTAAATAGAGCAGATGGCAAACTATGTCTTTACATGTTAGTTTCTTGGAAAAATAGGAGATATTGAAGCCCCAGGGAGGGATTTTTAAAAGGAATAAATTAAGTGATCTTAACACTGAGTTACAAGACTACAGACACACAGTAATGTAAAATTCAGAAAAATGTTTATCCAAGTCTACCTTTAAACATAAGCATAAATTTGAGAGACCTTGGTGAAACTATAAATAAGTTTATAATTATGCTCATGGAAAAACAGCTTCCCAAATTAAAGCATAAAATGTTTTTCTTAAAAGATACAAATCTTTTTGCAGAAGGAGTCCAAGGCCTAACCCAGCTGACTCCCACTGACTAACATTAATGCAATTAAAATGGAAATACTCCTTCTGCATCAGATTTGTTTGCATATGGCTCATTAGCAACGCTATCATTCTCTGCACTTCACCCTCCAGAGATGTTACTGGTGAACAGATACATAATGTCCCTAGACTGTGACACTGCCAGGGAAAGCCCATATCCAGAGTCTTTGGTTTAAGTGCATGCTGACTGAGCACAACTCATTATCCAACACTAGTAACTAAAATTCCTTTTCTTCCCCCAAAAATGACAACTTTAGGCCACTTTTGAGTGTAAATCCTAAAGGATTATTGTAGTTACTTAGCATAACTCTGTTAATGAGTATCATCAGTTCTCACTGCCAGAGCAGGTTCAATGCTTCTCAGGCTTGCAGAAAACATTCCCTTCCTCTCCTTAAGTGCAGGTAAAGCAGGGAACCTGCAATCATGTAGGTACCACAGTGTACAGGTGGCAATGAAGTACTGTTCTCCTCTACTGGTGAGGAATACTGGGTCTAGTTTTGGGTACCTAGGTTGAAGAGCATGGGGAAAATGGAGAGTGAAGAGCAAAGGGCAACAAAGGTGGTTGGGATGGATAACATGTGACATATGAGAAGAGGCTAAAGGAGCTGGCCCTGTTTAGTCTGGTGAAGAGGAGGTTAAGACAAGACAAATGTTGCTATCACTACTCTTTCCAGTTCTATCAGAGATTTTAAAAGGGGCAATGACCCCAAATTTAAGCTATAGCCATTCATATTGGATGTCACAGAAATCTTTTTAGATGGAACAATACTGCAGCACTAGAACAAGTTACTTAAAGCATCCACAACATCATTGTCCTTGAAACCTTCCAATAAAAACCACACTTGAGCAGGTCAAGTGCTGGCCCCAGTTGAGAGCAGATTGGATGCAACGAGTATTTTTATGCTGTGGCTAGTCTCCACTTTAGTTTAGATTGATCCATTTACACATTTTGTTCATGCTGGTCCCCCAGACGTTGTTCCCCGTATGGATCTGCTGCTTCAAAAATTCAGGGATACTGCTAATGGACTGCTGAATGTCATTACTGTGAGGAGTAAATATGATAAACCCCATGTACCATGACCTGTATCTCATATATTCTACCTCTCAGCAAAGATATCTCTAAACATAAGAAATATACAACTGGAGAGCTCTTTCCCAAATTTGGAAAACAATGCTGGATTAAAGCACCAGAAATACCTTAAATTTAATAATCTGGCACATGTTTACTGAAAATGTTGGACTCCTCATTTGTCTCTCTCTTGCTATGACAGCGGCATCACGTGCAGTGCTAGACTGAGAGACAAATCATATCTGCACCACAACAGCAGAAGAAGCTTAACAGGGGAGCTAAGTTTGGCACAGGCTGGGCAGTGCCAGGTCTGCAGGGCACGGTAAGAACCCCACGGCATGGCTCTTCCCTCACCCAGCCTGGCACAGTGACAGTGTGGTTGTACCTGGAGGGCACAGCCACCTGCTGTGTTTGCCCCTGCTGTGATTTACTGAGCTGAGGAATAGAAAAGAAATGGAAAAGAGCAGCTGCCTGTAGTTGCATCAGTGTTGCTTCACCACCTATAAGTTACAAGGAAAAGCCTTGCTGAGCAAATATGGTCACAGATCTGTGGAGACCTCTCGTTTGAAAAGTGGAATCAGAAATTCAGTAAAGCGTTTCACAGCAGTTTTTGACCTCTCACTAGAAACACCAGTGTCACTGGTGACATATTTATCTACCATACCATGTGCTATAGCAACATATGTTCATAAACACTCCCTTTTACACTTCTCAGCTGCTGCACAATTGCTCGTCCCTCGTTCATTGTATGGCAGCAGAGCTGTTTGTTAGTGGAGCTCACCGTGACTGAAGAACACACATCCTGCAGTTCCTTTCAGCTCACTGTGATGTGCAATTAGCTGCAAAGTCAACTGCAGCTGATTTTAAGTCCAAACTAGTAGTACTTGAAGCATTAGTTTTGGTTTCTCACATGAACTGGAAATATTATTCAAGAGCCTCATCTCAATACACTATGGAGCAACACACAACCAGCTAAAAGATACAAACATCCTTGAAGTCAAACTGCCCATACTGGCAACAATACTGACGGAGTTCATGGACAAGAAAGATGAGGCAATGAACTTTACCAGCAGACATTTTAATCTGCTTTAATATACCAGTGTTTTTGGCACCAGGGAAGTTAATTATCATTATTTTTCTTGAGCATTGTCTTCAGTTCAGTCATTGTAATGAACTCCTGAAATGGAATTTAATTTTATCCCATTCAGGCCCTCTTTCTTTTTTTTTTTTTTCTTTTTTTTTTTAAAGTATGCTGTGTAACACATAGGGCAATTTGGCAAGATTCAATGATGAGTTCTAGAAATAGGAAGCTTTAATATTTATTTTTAGTAGAGGGTATACAACACCTCTTAAAATGCATGTATTACTGTTCTATCAGTTAATTAGAATAAAAATTTCTGCCAAGACCTACAGTAAGCAGCACTGTTTTACTTCACTGCAGTGAAGTAAGGAGTGGGAGTATTTTTATTTCTTTTTTAACTTATGAAAGAAGATTCATTAATGTGAGGCTAAACAGGTGGTAGAGCAACTCAGAGCTCTTCTGGGACTGATTGCCACTTTGATGCTTGGCACATCAAAGTTTCCAGCAAGCTCTGATACAACATCCCAGGATTAGAACTTCAGTTTCTTTAGGATTGTATGCTTCATATGGTAGGATAGCACAGCTTCATCAAAAAGAAAAAAAAAAAAAAAACAACAACAACAAAGAAAAAAAACCCCAGCCCACAGCAGAGTAGCTCAGCTTCCTATAAATCCTGCTCGTCTGAGGGAGCAGCATAGCTCTTCAGTTTGAAGCTTGACTACCAACACAGTTCAACTGAAGACTTTTTATTTCAGTCACATAAAGACTCTCAGTATTTCTGAACTGCCCAGCGGATTTTCCAGCTCAACAAATCTTCAGCTGAGAAATTCTGATGCAACTGAACAGGACATTGGCCCTTCCTAGAGTGAAATCCAACCTTCTGACTAACAAACATCAGCAAGCACTATTAGCTTACTACCTTTTCCTTCACACGCACTTACCATTAATATTTGGCCAGCTGAAATTTGGAAGTTCTGTGGGAAGGGACGTCACCTTTCAATGTGTATATACTACACAACAGCACACAAGGCAACTCCTTCCTCCCTTGAAGTGAAATGTGCTGTCTAAGAACATCACTAGAATACAAATGTACATCTAAGCTCAACTCCATTTTTATCACATCCAGCAAATGCACTGGAAAATGCTCCCCCTTAAGAGAAATACAATCAAATCCCCTGCTTCATCAGAAATGGGTATCAAATGCCACCCTGTTGACCTGCCTTGGAATATGTACTGCATAAATAGGTACTCACATTCCATAAAGTAGGGGCCAGGTTCAATTCGCCACACAATTTGTCCTTTTTGCGTGCCAGTCACTCCCCGATTCTTGGAATCCCAGAAATTGGCTGGAGAGTTCTCATCTGAAGGAGGGAAGACAAAAAAATAATTTCAGCAAGCAGTATTTAAAATAAAAGTTTTCTTGGCTTTCTGTTTCAAGAGGCCCAGATACAAAAAATTACTTGTATTAAATTTAAAAAATAAAGAAATCAAATTAACTGGCAAAAGATAAATAGCTTCTCTTGTACACTTGATAGATCAATTTATGCAGAGTGAGCAGACAGACACACAGCCAAGGTAAATATATGGCTTCCTGTAAAGGTGACCTGCCAAGGTACAGTATTAAATTCCAAAACTTCCCTAATCCAACAGAGAGGCTATTGGGAGCATATAGCTGATTGAAACCCCATCCCAGAGCTACCACACCATGTTATACACCGGTCCTGCTCTGTGATGTGAAAATCTAGCATTCATTCCCTAGCTGGGAAATGCAGAATTGTAACTAGGGGTATCCAGTCAGAGGCCCAAAGTGCAGAACTGTCAGTAAGCCAGAGCTAGAAAGGAGAGATTCAGCCAAATACATTCAGAGGAAACATTCAAAGCAAACAGAGCAGAGCAGAGAAGCTTAGCAATATCAGTTTTACCCCTTCTCAAATTAAGATTTTTGTCCTAACAAACACAAATCTTAGGGCTGTTTTATTTTCCATCCTGTATTCAGACACCCAGAACACCAAATGAATGAAAGAAAACCAGGGGAAGAAGCTGTTTGAAAGGGCAAAAAGGTTAGTTCTGATGACACGGACAAAGCTGACATAAATCCAACTTAACTCTTGTGTACGGGAAGTTCTTTGGAAGTATGCATTGTGACATTTTACCACTGCATTTCAGCAGCTGTTAACTAGACTAGACAACAACTACACCTATGATGTCAAATACAACATCCTAATTCTTTCCAGTGGTACTGCATATTCTTTAATCTTACTTTTGAAAAAAATTCTTTTATTTTATACATTTGAGTGCATTCTGCAAATTTTAAACTTCACTAAGAACCTAGTCTACTGTGGCTTTGTTCATGAAGCTCATATCCATTCAAGCACATTCCTTTGTACTTTGGTAGGAACTCTCACACAAGATTACAGAACTGTCACCTACATTTTAGATATCCATATAATATCCATATACTATTTATGAAAGAATAATAAACAATGCAGCTTTCTTACATTTCTCTTAAAAACATGAACTCACACTAAAGCTTCTCTTTCTTCCTTTCATTCTGAAGGCTCATCTCAGTGTACATGCAGTAAGCTCACTGAATTATGATGAGTGCAGTCTGTACATCTCATCCCACCAAACCAACACACAGAACACTACCACACACTGGACTTCTGTGGTTGCTCAAGAGAACTTAGACACACTGCCCAAAACCTAGAAGACCTCTGAGACTCAAGAAGGGGTCATGGCAAGCTACAGATATTTTTTTGCTTCCAGCCATGGATAACTTGGAGAATTTGTAGAAAGCTGATGTCTCAACACCTCAAAATCATGATAAGTCCAGGAGAATTTCATAATTATCTCAATGACAAGGAGAAGGGACAGGAGGGTTCTCCTAACACTTGTGATCCTGAAGCTTGTAATGCCCTCAGGCTTAACTTCTCAGGCAGAATCAACATGATAGGACACAAACTGAATGCATCAGAAAGTCAGGCACATAGGCAGTAAAATCCTAAACTGCATGTATTTATTCTTCATTACAGTAAAAAACTTTCAGAATAAACAAAGCTGCATCGCACCCATGTTTTGCTGGTTTTTTTTTTTTTTTCAAAGCCATATAAAGTGGAACACTGAATGTACAGCCTGTAAATCACTCCACAGGCCTTATAAAAATATCTTTATGTGGTTTGCGATGACACACTAACCGAAAAAATAAACTGTTGATTAATTTATTTACTTTTTTAATTGTAAAAAGGGCCTTCCTATCCCAAGGCCCCCTATTTTCTTTCAGACAGAACACTGGGAAGCCATGAGATACAGCTTAACTTCCAACAACACTACACTAGTGATTGCTCTGGTCCACCATATAAACTTGGTTATCCAAAACATCATTACCAAAAGTGAGCAGATTCTTTAAAAATTCCAGTTATGTGAAACACAGAGTTTTAAACTATTCAGCATTCTCATTTCATCTAGGTAAATGAAGACACATTCCTCACAGTAAACATCTGATCTAACAAGCTCTAGTTCTGAATTTCTGTATTTAATCAACTGGAGAAGAGTCTGTTCATGATTCTAAGAAGAAGGACAGACATTTGGTATATTATAACCATAAGGTTTTTTTATTCTTATCTTGTTCAACAAATGAACAAAGCCTGAAGCAATGAAATACACCTTTATTGGTGAGATTTCCAACAATAAGGTACAAGCAACTGTTATTTATTTTTTAAACCAGTCACAAAGCAAAGTCAATGGCAATTTTTACAGGGATATTAGTGAGCTTTAGAAAAGGTCCTCCATGAACCAAGTCTCAAATACACAGCTGGTAGTTACAAGAATGCAGAATGCTTTCTTTCACTTTATTTAATAAAATCCCACACTTACACGAGTGCCTGGATTTTCAGCCCTTTCATGAAGGAATGGACTCCTTTGCAGCAATGAAGACTAAATCATTGATACTCTGCCCACAGGCATGCTGCCACTGCAGCAGAAGGTGGTGGAGACAGAGGGATGGAAAATGCTAACAGACCATTGCCTGTCAGCAATTGACTCAAATTACAGAATTTATTTTGGTCAGCTTTGACTTTCTTCTGAAACAGATGGGTTTTTTCTACTTCTATGATGCTATTCACATAGGGGAAAAATAACATTACTAATGCATATGGAAAAATAACTTTAAACATCAGTTCATGGATTTTAAAAAGAAAAACTGAAGGAAAAAATGCATGGCATGAAAACAATGAAGTACACAATAATCATAAAAATATTGACAAAAAAAAAAAAAGGAAGCATTTAACAGCACAAGGAACAACATCAGAATTATCACTCCCTCATTTCTTCTCTTCCCCCAAACATACATGTACACATACTCTCGCTCTCTACATATATATATATATATATATATATATATATATATTCCATAGGGAACTTCAATTCTAAGCAGTTCTATTCTCCTTTTAGCACATAATTGCTGCTGTTTGTGAAACTGGCGGCTGTTCCAGAATCTGGGCCAAAGAGTAGATATAAATATCCCTTCCCAGAACATAAAATATGCAACAAAATACTGTCTTACTGCATCAGTATCTTGTCCAGCGAGGCTACACTTCTGAAAGAAATAAAACAATGCAAGATGCACGCTTTCTTCTATCTTCAGTAATTCTTGGACAAAAAATACTACAGAATAGAACTTCTCAGAGCTGCAACCCCCGTACAAACCAGAGTATATGAGATAATGTTTTACAACAAAAAGTGGGTAATAATAAATGTATCACTGTGTGGAATTTCACTCTGAGTAATGCTCCTTGAAATCACTGTAAAGCAAAAACACTGAGTAACAGTGTTTTCTTTATTTAAGTACTAAACAATCAGCCAAACCTGGCATTAAGAAACATTGCACTGGCACACTGTTGGCTCTTCCTCAACTTGTCCTCCAGCACCTCCAGGTCTTTTGCAAAACCGATTTGCAGAGAGCTGGCCTCCAGCCCACCCCAATGTCAGGGGTTACACCTGTTTGCCCATTTCTCCAGCCTGTCTGGCTGCACAATCGTGTTTTATCATCTGCTACTCCCAGTTTTGCACAAGGATGTTACAGAGTGTTGGAAGCTGTGCTAAGCCAGTGTCTGACATCAGGGGTCAGAAGGCTTCTGAGGAGTTCACATTTTGTTCTTTGTGTCTTACATCTTACATTATTTCTGTCTTAGGAAAAAAGGATAAACTACCTGAAATCCATCACCTCACCGAGTCATCTTGCATAGATTAAAGCAACAAATAGATAAATAAGATACAGTCTTTTGTAAGACAGATGAAGAGGAACTGCTAGTAATTAATTATCTGAAACAAGCCTTACAGTCTCAGTGCACAGAGCAGTCACGGGCAAACCAGTACTCATCTTCTAGTCCCAGTTTCTGTCATCAGTAGTGTTAGGTTTTGTGATAAAAGGGTTGCTTCCATCAACACAAATGATTTTTATTCTTCAATATACCAAAACATTATAGAAGTCACAAATTCCTGGTGTGGAAACATCACTGATTTAATTTTTTTCCTGTGCAATAAGCAAAGGTCACTATAGCAATCTAAGAGGTTTAAACTTCTGCATTCTGATCTCTTTACTCTAACACATTTATAAGGATGCTCATACCAGAGCAAAGGTGATGTTAATAGATTCTGGTTGTCAACTTTAATTATATACAACTTAACAATTTTCATCTTTCACTACCATATATGGCTAACTCACAGCTCTTGAAAAATCCATGCAGCTTAGCTCAGAAAAGATCAATCACGTTGGTAACACCATTGTATCCCTGCATAATTCTCTTATCCTCCTTTGGGATTTACATCCCAATCTCTAATTTTTCATTCATTTCTGGAAGATGCTTTACACAAAATCTTTTGAAGTGTTTGTATTGTTCAGTTTCAATTTAAAATTTTAAATTAAGTTCATATTGTCAGAATGCTGACTTCTTTCACATTTTATGCTGATGTCAATAAATTTTTGGCACTGAAGATGGTATGTACAATGCATTCAGTTATTAAGAGGAGTATTGGTACCAAGCTTTTAAAGCATTGCCCTCATTTATTTCTCTAGGCAGGTGTTCTCTTACAGAAGCGCTGGAAGGCTGGAGAATAGCAAGGCTACATCTAGTTCTGTCCAAGGCTGAGATCTGTGGATCTGCCATCAGTTCCTCCCATAAACATCCTATCAAGAAGGGTCACTCCCCTACCTATTTTACTCCACCATTTCACTTAGTCTCTAAAAGTAACAGGTTTGTGGTTCATTTGCATTGGAGAATATTTCTGAACTTGATTTTGAGCCAGCCTCAGAGATCTCTAGGATGGCATTTCCAAAGTAAAACAAAAAGCTAATTGACATGGATTTTACTGCATTACTTCCAAATACCTCAATCTCAACGCCAGCAATTGCACTCTGCTTTTCAGTGTGAGCACAGACTTCCAAGCAGTAAAACAGACTGTCACCAAAATGTAAGACTAACAAGAACATTCCAAAGAATACGTACAGTGGATTTTGGGCAAATGACTGGGAAAGTCTGCAACGCTAACTTTGGTGCAATATTTTCACTTTGGTAACCTCTAATAATTTTAATTCTAGAAATACTAGAAATAAAAATCCATGGGTGATCAATGAAGAAGTAGCACTGTGTTTACTGATATAAGGAGCTAAATATATTTCTTCCTCATATCCAAAATATGCTTAAAAGCACTTGGAAACTGTATTTTCTTCGGATGTGTCCTGATAAATTTTATCACCTGAGGCCTCACTCCTTTTCTAGGAAGTCAGTAAGTAAATTAACAGGTTCAAGGGTTTCTACTGCAAGCAATTACTATAATAAATCACATTATGTCAATCACTTTAAAATACACTAGGTATCAGTTAGTACCATATAAACAAATATTAACCCACTAAGCCAGAGCTTGTTTCTCTGATTTCCAGAATTTGCCATCTCAGCCTGTAAACACAGCTTACCTGGTAGAATCAAAATATTTCTCACAAAAGACAGCACCATTGCCGAAATTAAAGATGAACAGTTAGTTGTACCTTCTAGCCTTACCTGGCCATTCCAAAGGATGCCTGTGGATCCTAAACTGCATTCCTCCATCAGAGCCAAATTAACAAACTGAAGAATAAAAACCAGTAACGTTTTAGAGGACGGATATTGAAAACAGCATCCACGTTTCCAATCACAACCAGGGCTTTCTACAGAAGTTGCCTTCTAGACCCAGCCCGTGCAGCTCAAGTTTGGAGGCTTTAGCTCTGTGTTAGCACTGCTGCATAATCTCAGCTCCACGAGGCACGTCTGTCCTCTCCCTTCCCCCTGTCATTTGAAGGAAAGGCTTTTAGAAGGATGTTCTCCAACTCCGCGGCAGTTCCGAGCAGTTCCACGCCATCATCTGCCTTTCCTCCTCTATTCAAGGCTCCTCTGGGCTCAAGCAGCCCGTGCTAAAACACGTAAGGTCCTTCAGGCTCCGCTATTTGCAGCCACTCCCCTCCGAAGGGTACAGGATGCCGAAGCCCCATCCTCCCTCCACTTCCTTCCTTGCCTTGTCCATGGGAGGATTCCTCAGCATGGCCACGGCCCCGCAGCACGGGCGGGCTGATGTAAACAGGAGGATCCTGAAATCCTAGAAATGACGGCAAGGCAGCCACAGCGACGAGCACAGCAGGAGTTCGCTGGAAGTGCTGGCTTTTGTTTACACAGTATTTCGCTCTCCCGCATGACTTCCCAACAAATCCAGTTATTTCAGGGAAGAGGGGACTGTTCCATGACGTCCGGCTGGCATGGAGCTGCCTTAAACCCAGGTTAACTGCACAGGGTACTCCTGGGCAGGAGGACAAGCAGGTGGCAGAGAGCTTCCATTACTACCTCTCCTCTTTCAGGGTGGTAATGCCACCTCAGGGCAGGAGCTTGGACAAGCCTCTGTTCCTCCAGATGCTCCAACTCCTCAATGGCCTCCTGATGGAACAATTGCAGCTGACCTAAAACTCGTTCAGCCAGTGGCAAGGACCCAAACCGTGCCAGAGCAGTTCCAGCACCTCAAGAAACAAAACTTTTCCTAAAGGATCCTGCAATCTGGTCTGTAGCCTGAGATCAAATTTTTCACAGCACACTTTCATGAAATTGCACACTTGTGAAGCTGTAGGTTCAGGCTCTCAAAGCAAATCTTGGTTTTCCTATTAATACTCAGATTAAAAAAAAAAAAAAAACAAACAAAAAAACCAAAACACCCAGTAAAAAAAACTCTTCCACCTCTTACAGGAGTATCTGTTCTTATTCAGCTTGAAGATTTTTCAAAAACGCTTCCAGTCAAAGAAATTAAGATGGATCCTTTGCTAACTAAGAGATGAAAGCTAATGTATTGCTTTGTGCTTGCATGAGCACCTCTAGGAATTGTATCTTCAAAGGACAGAAAGTGAAAGAACACCAGAACTGGAATACTATAAGAGAAATCTTAACACACAGCTGCACACTAAATGGCTGGAAACATTTCTCCCTCTCTCCTCTCTCCCAACAGAGCAACCCCAAAAAAGGTGAGAACAAAATTCTTGGACAGTCTTTGAAGTTCCCTAAGCAGCTACAAGATCCTACTATCACATTCTCTTTACTCTTTGGGACTCTTTGGAAAAAACTTGGAAAGTAACGGAAATACAAGACACAAGTGTTCAACTGAGAAAGCAAGAGCAGAAGAGAGGCAGAAAAAGGTACAAGAGATGCTCTTACAGCCTCACACAGGAGAGAAGCTGCTCTTGCAGCTCTTCCTGAAAGTAATCGTGCACTGCCAGAGGGTGCTGGGCAACACTCTGAATTCCAGCCTGGACACAGATTTCAGCCTTTTGGTGCCACAGTCCTGCCATATTAGCAGTGAAGAATTATCATCATCTATAATCATGACCCATGGTCAAAAAACAAAGAGGTGTTTGCTCCTCACAGCACAGCAGCAGTTTCTCCTATTGCACAACCAAATTTAAGGTTCATGTGTGTATCTCCACTGATTGCCCCTGAGCTGTGGGCAAGACGCAGAAAGACTCCACTTGCATTGCCTTGTATGCCCCCCATGACTCACTACGTACATTAATATGTTGCTGGCTTTTATTGCACTCTATTGCTTTATGCAGCAAGAACCATTATTAATTTTTCTAGTTATGACTGACAGGACAGCCAGGAATAACATCAATTTCTCTAACACTTCACTCCTACCTCAGCTGCAGAAGCAGAGCACAGCCACCATACCATACACCCCATCAAACACTGAACTATGAAACCTTTTTGCTATTGAAACGTAACAGAGTGGGAAAATCCTTGCTCTCATTTTCATACACAGCCTATATTCTGACACTGGCCATTTCCTTCTTTTCCAAGAATTATACCAGTACATTTTGATTCCTTCTTTATGTACACTAACACTTCAGCATGGGGATCAGAGCATCTCCATGTGCCCTCACACAATGTGATATTTCAGGGCACAGCAGCAGCTCAAAGGATTAGTTAACTAGAATGCAAGACACAAAGATACTGAAAAAAATACAAGTCATTTCTTCAGACACATGACAGTACAATGGCAGGAATAAAGTGGAATTCCACTTCTCTGTATTCAAAGTAAAGGCATCATTGAAATTCAAAGCATTCAAAGATAAAAATAAGCCCTTTCACCCATCTTACTGGCAGAAATTCAAAAGCGTAACAAGAGGAAGGAAATGACCTCAAGCTTAACATCTTTCCTGAAAATCTTACTAATCCTCCTTCATAAATGATGTGCACTTCATTCCTACCTAGATGTTCAGGTTTTACACATGTGCCAGCCCCACGGCACAAGTACCCTGTGCATCATGAGCCACCTGCCAGCTGACCTGGCCCCCTGGAAACCACATCCTGCACAGCACAGGGACACAATGCTTGGATGTTCCTGCACTGCACCACTAAAGATTGGCTACAACAAGAAAGGCATAAATGTTAGAGCAAAAATTAGGCTAGAGAATGACACTGAATAAACTCTGACAGATGGTACTGCACACCCTTAGACACAAGGACTATTAGAGGCTGAACAATGTTGCATAAGACTCCCAATATCTTTGCAAAATGCTAATAAATCACCTACCATTTAATTCTCGAGGTCCAGCTAGCTGTATGTGGGGCGAAATATGGCACGGGGGGTGTTTCAACCTCTTCCTGAAAGAAGCAGCACACAGCTGAGGCAAAAGCTGCACCACCTCTCCTGTCAACTCACAATCATCTCAGCTGCTGATGGTTCAGGGGAAGTGATGTCTGCAGAAGATGGAGACTGCCAAAAACAGTGGCCACCAGACAGGGAACAGTTTGGAGATTTAGGCCACCAATGACTACCAAAGTTGGACTATGCCAATATTCTAAGGTACTAAATTACTTAGCAGGCTATTGCATTATAAAGATGAGAGGATGTGAGGACAGCAAAGATGCAAGCAATACACTAAGGGAAAGAGAAACCTGTCTCTCTCCAGTAGCATCATTTCCTTTTTTTTTTTTAGCACTTCACTGCATCTCACATCTTGTTAAAACTCAGATAAACTCATCTTCACAACCATAATTCCTTCTCAATATGCTCCTCACTGCTATATCCTGTCTCTAAACACATCCTGACACTCCCACAATCCTGTATCCTAAAGACGTTTTTCTTGCTTTTAACAGTAGCAAGTCCAAGGGCAAAAAACTCAAAACCAAACTCCACAACAACAAACCCTGCGTGCACCAATATCCTAAAATCCTATTATTATGGGACAAGACTGTTTAGAATATCTAGAAATGCGAGCCATTTTTCCTAATTAACATTTAAAGGTTATTGTGGGGTTAAATGCTATCAGAGCTAAACTAAAAAAGAAAAAAAAAAAAAAAAACAAAAACTGCAACTAACCTTTCCTGTGCCATATTAAATCTGCCAGTCTAAGTTTATTGTGGAATGTTTTTCATCATTTTCCTCCTCTACCATAGCCTTATATGGTGTCAGATAAGCACTTGTTTGCTGGCAGCACACGAGCTGCTGAGCTTGCTTTAGCTGCACACAGAAGAGGACTGCAGCTTCCAAGGATAAAGGACATGCACTTTTATCTGTGACCACATTCCCATCACAAATCTTTGCCAGAAAAACTGGAAAATATAACAAAGTATTCCTGCTGTGGAAGGCGTGATACCAGCAAAGCCATGCTCTTGTCTACATAGCCTATCCTGCCCTTGGGAAATTCTGTTGGTAAATAAACATTACCAACAAAAGCATAATTTTGCTACTAGCACAGCTGCACTTACAGAGAGGCTTTCTGTGCTGTGGCTGTCTTCATACACATCACATGTAATCCTACAGGCAGCAGAAAAAGTAAGGGGTCATTTATTCTGTGGCCTTCATGCTGGTTTATTTATTAACCAGCAAACATCTGGTCCTGTATGCAGACACCCACTGCACAAAGGTCCCAGAGAAACCAGCAGTTTTGCTTGGTGTTAATTTTTTTCTGGTCAAACATTTCTCAAGTGGAAACAGTGGAAACCTCTTCAGGAAAGGCCATATGGTTATGGCCATCCCTCGCCCTCCTTCTCAGCCTCAAAACGTACTTGGAGCAATTCCTGCTCTGCAATCAGAACATTATTCCCATTCAGTCTGCTGCTGCTCTCTGGCAATAGTCACATTTTAATCTTCTGAGAGTGGGAATATTCAAGAGAGGAGAAATTTGGACAACACTGAATGGCCTGAATATGCAGTAGATTGTACTGAATGATGTAATGATCTCTTCTGGGTTTAATTTCAGTAAAATATGGGCTCATTTGACAGCCATTACTAGCTCATAAACTAACCTTAAGTGCACTTCATTCTGCATGTAGATCTTCTGTGAATTACTTACACGTCAAAAAGAGGCTTTTCTTGTGGAACTGTCAGCAAACACAATTGCCATAACTGAGAGGACTTCAAATAGAGTTGATGACTATGTTATATTTTTACTTTTTTGTGGCTTGCAAATCTAAAAACTAAACATTATGAACATTTTATTATTATGAATTGTACATCTGCCCTTTAAACACCATACATATCACCGTGATGCGCGTGTAGGAAAAGCACAACAGGCTAGAAGAGATTTCAAGAACATATGCATGTTATTTTAAATGTGTATTTTGAAATCGTTGCCAAGTGCCATTTGTTCTGTTAATATTAATGAAATTTTAAAATCAGATAGGAAACAAGTACTTGGCAACTGTCTATTACTGAAACATTCAGCTTGAGTACTCACCTTTATTTCCAGACAGCATTTTGCAATATGCTTCATGTTGGCTACCCATGAAACAGAGCAAAATTCATTACAGGCGTATTTGCTGGTTTTGATCTGTAGGTTTGCACAGAACATTGTCTAGTTTCCTGCTTTCCCTTTTTGCTCATTCTTCTGTTCCCTTTTCCTTTCTTCCTCATACAGCAGAAGAAAGTAACCTGTTTTATACAGAGTTTACAGTAGCAATGGTAAATTATTATCTGAAACCCAGCCAGTGGTAAGATGGGATCCCTAAGAAGTAGCTAAGGGAAGTATCAAACCTGTTACTACTTATCTAGTAACAGAAAAACTTCTTGTCCTAATTAACAGGAGCCATTCCATCTCTAATTATTAGCAGCCATCCTATTTCCCCTGCCCTACAACTTAATAATGACACGGGAATACTTTATAAATTCACATAAATTTTGCAACCACTTTTTGACAAGTATCATGCTTATTTATCCTTTTCATCCTCTGGTCCTAAAAGTGAGGTGATGATAAATTGTAAGCATCTATAATTTAGGTTACATGGCCTTTAGGGTAATAAATTTATCAATTCAAAAAACTCACCTGACAGATGATCCTCAAAATTGGTGAAAAGCCAAGAACTAGTTACTCATCACATCAATAATTTGAAAACCTCATTCTAGCTTACTCAAGTGACACAAATCCCTCAATTTCTGCAATTACCTTCTACAAAAACTGACCTGAATTCACTGGTGCATAATCCACCTGACATGCTCTTTTCCCATTCATATTCTAACAGACCTATTACTGGCAGAAATATTTACATTTTAAAAATGCTGGAAAATATTGGTACAACTCAAAGGATGAGCTCAGTCACGTGTTTATATCCAACACCTTGATCATCAAGACCTTCCAGGTGCTACAGACAAACACCAACCAACCATAAGCAGCTACACCCCAAATGTAACTTCATCATCTTTACCTATCAAAATAAAGGAACCCGTCAGCTCAGGAGCAGTGTCATTCAGCCAGGGCTCACACTTCTAATCCTCTAATCATATCACAACTTTCAATGGAAGAGCTGCAGGCCCAAGTAATTCACCAGGTATTTATAATACTTCTGAATAAACTACAGAAAAAAATCTTTAGTGTATATATGCAATCAAAAGGCTAAGTTCAGTAAACACATTTCTTTTCTAGAACAAAAACATGCAACTCAGATGAAAGTAACAAGAGATTAAAGGTATGTATTTCTTCTCAAATCCCTGCAAGGGCATAAAGTATCCTAATGAGCTGAAATCTCATTTGCGGGAAGCTCTCAGATGTGCGCTGAGAAGGAGGCACTCCCTTGCCAGATGGCTGGCTCTGCTCATGGCCATGAAGGAGAATGACTGTAACCACAAATCCGAATTAAGTGTTTTAACTGCCCGCATATGTACACCCTTCAGCAGTTCTAACAAGTAGCTTTTGCCAGTGAAACTTTCTACCAGAATTACTGAGCTTTCTGTAAGACATGTTAAAAAATAATTAATTGATCATTAGCAAGGGTGTTAAAGTCCAAGCACAAACCATTTTGAATTAAAGAGCCACCATCACCCAAAAAGCTGACCCAGCGTTTGCACACAGTGATCCACCAGCTGCTTTTATAACCAGCTAGTTGGATGTTCTCATTTTGCTTTTGATACTAAGTCCCACCTTCAGCTTTTCCCACAGTTCTCTTTCCTTTCCTGGAATGAACCAGGAAAGAGCAAAGTATGTGCCAAACACACTCCCCAAGAGTCCTGTGGAGCTCATTTAACCCTCAATCACTTTTGCATTTTCTTGCATTTTCAGCCCTTGTTTTACTTGGTGTTTACTTAGACTTCTTTTTTTGGTATGTGATTGTGTGAAAGTGCTATTTATTGCTAGGAATGAAGGCTAAAACAAGAAGCAGTACACCCACAGAACAGATCAGATACACAAAAAAAGAGTTTTCCTACACACAACAGCTGACATCTAGGAATCCAGGAGGTTAGTTTCGGTTTTGCATTCTCAAAGGGTTGATGGTTTGAACCCTGAACCTATTATGATGGTACAGATATCTCTGAATTTTCAGCAATGTGGCATCCTTCAACACTGGGTGGAGAGAACTGACTCATCACTGAAAGGAGAGAAAGGACAGCCTTTTGATTCCTCGGCTTCACTTTCAATTGCACTTGATTATTGCTTACAGTTTCTGACATTGATCAAAATTCTTCTTAGCCTGTTCCAACCTTTTGGCAGTGACAATATCAGCCAGCATTTCACTTTCAGTGATCAAGTTCATTCCCACAAATACTTTTTTATTAGGGAAAAACAATTCTTTGTCAGTTTCAAGCAATTACTCACTGCCTTTTAGAAATTCTTCTGGTTTCTGAAACTTGTCAAAAAACATTCTATTCTGTGTCTCTGCAGCACACATCTCTTAAGGATCTTGTGGGATTTTATATTCCCTTAGCAGCTGTTGTTTTTAAGTTTATCTTCAATATTATGAGTTGTTTAAACGGGAATGCAAACTAGTCTATTGTCATTTGGCAGTAATAGGTTTCCTAGGGAATTTATTCGAAAGTCAGGGAGCTTTCTGGTTTGGAATACAGAAAAATGTTTATATTTTGACAATATCCTTTTGTTATGCTTCAATGTCTCAGTAATTTAACCCAAATGTAAAAGCCACCAACAAAAAGAATAAATGGTCCAAGAATCTGAGTTCATTATGAAGCCAAACAAACCCATACAAAGCAAACATCTTTTCTAAGCATTTCCTACCAATGTTGCACCTGAAGGAAAATACTCTAAGTGTTTCCAAACACATATTTTGTTCCAGTGAGCACAGCCAGAACTACTCAATGTGGTAGCGTAAATCCAAGAAGTGGGCAAGCAAAAACAAAAAAAAATAAAGGTATCTGTGGGTTTAAAAGTATATAAGAACTGCAAACAAAAAAAAAATCCATTCAGATTGGTTATATCCCACCTAACTAGCCACAGGTTTGTACAGTGAGCTGCAAACCTTGCTAATATTTGTGAACCAAGTCCCTGGGGCATAATTTTCAGCCAAGCTGTGGTTTCTACAGCTTACAGTTTCTTACATTTTTGCTTAATTTTATATTGTGTGTCACTGATTACTTGCAAACACAGACTGTCCCATTTGGGGATCTGGCACTAGCATGCTGACACTGCAGAATTTAACAGCACAATTAGGGAAACACCAGGAGAACAGGTTCTTTGGATGAGCATATGACTGAAGTCTGACCCAGTTCACTTTGCAGCAGCACATCGTGTTTTTCTCAGTCCTGTCCACCAAACAGTATAGCATGCTTATACACTGAATTAATCTTTAAGCAGACACAGGAAAATCCAGAAATAGATCAGGAGCACAGCACATTCCAAATTTGCACATACACTTTCAAAGATGCTATTTCTGCAAGGTATACAGATGGAGGAAATAGAATGTGCTCACTGCTGTCTCAGTGCCTGCATTCTTGCACTGTCCCTGACCTGATTCAGATTCCCATGGACTGCAGCCTGGGGCTTGTTTGACAGACATACACAAGTTTTTTATTGGTTCTTTGCTGAGACCACCAAACCTATTTTGCTACAATGATCCAGGAGTTTGTCCTGATGGTTTTAGCCACCTATTTTTGCTGATTTTTCTCTATCACACTTAGGATATCTCCTTTGCTCTCTCCTTTGCATCTCCTTTGCTCAAGCTGGAGCTGCAAACAGGTAGACGTATGCTGGACCTGCAAGTCAATCTTGTGTCAAGCATTGTTCTTCCTTGCTGCATTCCTGCCAAATCAATCAATAATTCCTTCAGATTCTTCAACACGGATGCTTCTATTGATGCGATGCTTTTGTTTGTTGTTTAATAAACCATAACTATTCTGTCCTTTTGCCTGCACACACTGCTACTTCACTCCTAAAGGTTGTATCAAAAAGCTTACAGATCACAGTACCAAACTATCACGGCCAACACTTATGCTCCAACAAGAGAAATGCAGCATGTTAATTGTTCACAACCACAAATTACAGGCAACAATCACTGACAACAACCACAAAACCAGAGACAAGACAAAGCCCTACACCTTATTCTGTCTCCTTCCACTGCAGCTGGATTTGTATTTTGTACCTGCTTTTATGCAAGTCTCACTGTTTTGAGACACTTTACAGGGTCACACCAACAGGGTCAACTCCTTTGCAGATGTTCTGGGCTTCCTTCTCTCTATTGTGGTGGGCATGCATTCCATTTCCCTCGAGTGCCTGACAGCACACATCACCTGTCTGGAGACGCACATCACCTCTGTTTAGAGATGTGGTATTTACAGTCTGCATCAGGGACTGTCTGCGTAATGCACCAAAGCAGGGCAAGCTGGCTTATTGCTTGCTGCCTCAGAGTTCAAATGCAGATCCAGATCCAGACATTGAACGTTTTAAATATTAAGGGCCATCTGGTTTTACTTTTAGCTAGGCTCATCAGACAGAAAATCCCAGATCATGGTGTTTGGTGCTGGCTTTCTCATTTCTGTCCCTGAGTCGCTGAGTAATCCTTGGGAAGCAAAGAAAATCCTGAATCCTGTGCCTACCTACTGTATAAGATATGTTACTAAAATGGTGTCCTCTTACTTATTTTTAATCTAACTATATAAGACTGCAGTCAGTTGCCAGCGCAGTGACTCAGCAAAGCCCCAAGCAAGGAAACTCCCTGCTGGGACTCCTGCAACCCAAAGGGAACGGGGCCAGGCACGGGGCCTTTCCTCACAGAACAACCTCACCTGCTTTGGGCACCTGCAGGACACTCAGGACACTCCTTGCACTCAGGAGCAAGGGCTCTTGGAACCAGAATGCAAACTGCTTGTGAGTAATAAAATAAGGACCAAAGCATTTTGCCTACACAGCCTTCAGATTTCAGTGCTGTTTTATGAAAGTTTTGTAGCTCTACTCAGCACCTTTACATTACTCCTATTTATTTACACTTAACTTCAACAACATCCTTAATTTGGCATTAGAGATCCTGCCTGTCACCTCCCCATCTCCACCTCTCACACTAATACCTGTCAGTCTTGAAGCATGCCCCACATTCCTAACAGGAAAGCTCAGGTGCTCGCTGGGGATATTTGTCTCCCAAATCCTTTTGGAACCTGGACATAACAGATTTTCAGAGACTATCTGTTGATTAGTATCCACAGAACTATCAAGGGTGTCTGTGATGTCGAACACAGTATCCTCTATTCAGTAAGCAGTTTATTTCAGGAGGTTGACTCATTTCCTTAAAGCTTTTTGAGCTATCTGTTGTGACTGAAAAAAATTCAGAAAATTTAGAAGTACTCAAGGAAATGAGCCAACACATCCTGGAAGAAATTCATCCAATATACACACACAATAAGATAAGTCAGTCTTAGATTTCTAAAGAAATGAGCAGGAAGGAGTTCTAAAAGAACCTGAAATATTTTCTGTGAAACGCAATGTTTGTTTCCCGTCCTCGTAACTCTCCTTACGCCCACTTTAAAAGCAACATACTATGGCTAATCAGGAAATGGTAAGTTTGCTTTCTCCCTGCAAAGACAAAAAAAAAAAACCTTCCCTGAAACAGTTTACTGGATCTCCCCTATACTTAAATTAAAAACACTGCTGCCTGTGTGTCTCATGAGAGCTTTCAGACCCTGGTGCTTACCCCTAGAGGCACAGAGTCCATGGGCAAACCATATATCCAAGAGAGCCTTTTCAGTGTGATGAGTAACACAACACTGAATAACCTCATCACAGACTCATTACCTTCAGGGGTTTCCAGCAATGTATCAATGTCTCAAGGCACTAGTAAATATTCTTGAATATCAAATAAGCCACCTCAAAGTAACTGGTAGAGTTCATGCTCTAGCTAAACAGAAGACAGTTTTTCTTTGGAAATTTAAATGGAATTTTATTACAAAGCCTTGATTTACTACATTTAACTGCAGAGCAGTCCTAAACAAAAGGACGTTATCTAAAAAATAGCATCTTGGTAACCTATTCTGCATCACCTGACATGCAGTATATAGATGGAGAAGAGGGGGCGAAAGGAGGTTGCAAGATCACTCATGATTTCTGCAATCTACTTCAGCTGAAGACAATTTAGAATTTCCAAGATAAATAAACTTCTGAGTAAAGCACTGATGGCATAAACAGAGTTTTCAAGTAATGACCAGAAAAACTGCTGACGTGTCTTAAGCACCTGTCACATTCAGAGTAACAGCAATGATTTTTTCTCCCCCTATACACAGCCAGATCATTTTTCTCACATTTAGGCTTTAGTAGTTTTGTAGTGAGATTGATGACTACTTCACAGTTAAGACTTACCTCTCCAACAAAAAGGATGCCAATATAGTTATTTCTCATCTCAAATAATTAAGTTGATGCCATGAAGATGAGAGAAATGAAGCCAAACACTGCTTATGATAAGTACTACATAGCTCTGCAGATTAAACTGCATGAGACCAAAGTCAGAGGAAACACAAAGGTCATTCTGCAGTTCTTCAGAAGCAGTATCATTTTAACCAGTGCCAAAAAGCATCATCAGAAGTCAAGAAAGGAGATAATGGTTTTCCATATTTAACTTTTTAGCATATAATCTCTGAAATGAAAAGCATGTTCTCACATGGTGTTAACATGCAACAGCAAAAAGGAAGACAAAACTGTAGACCAATGAAGGCAAGGAAGTTTTATTAAGTTGTGTAATTATCTTGAAAGCACCTCCATATAATATTTCCATTATTCCTTCTCCATTTCCAGTAGAGTATTTTTTAAAAGCCTCAATTCCCTGGGACTCATCAGGCAACAACACAGAAGCCAGAATTGAATGCAACTAGAAACAAAGGCTCACCAACTCAGCTACTCCCAGCAATACATGTAAACCCAGACATAAGTAACTAATTGCAAACAGAGCAGTTAGACTCGCACTCCTTTTACAGCAGCCTACAAATCACATCCCATCACAGCCTCTCTGCTGGGGTCACTGCTGCACACTGCAGCTGAGCAGGTGCAGTGGCAAATCACTGCCCAGAGTGTCCCTCCCACTCCTGCAGGTAACCCTTGCTGCTGTCCCCCAGCCCCTCCGAGATGCTAAACTGGCCCAGAGCTGTTTGTATTCTTGGGAGAATAAATGCTCTGCCAGCTTGGTGCTGCTAAGCCAGCAACCAGCAGCACCAAGCACAGTCACCTACCTGAATGTGAAACACAGAGATTTGTGTTTTACCGCTGGAGCAGGAGAGAAGGAGCGCACTACAGTTCAACATGCTGTGATCAGGACTGCTTTCCAAACCCCAAACCTTTTGTGATCTGATCGACTCAGATTAACCAATGCACAACAAAAGCCATAGCTCCTCGAATCCCTTGGGGCAGCGGCACTGATGTCAGCTGGGATGGCTGGGATTTCACTTCTGAACACATAGCAGGGGTATGTTTGGTTTGGGGTTTTCAAAAGGAACTGGACAATGCACTTTTCACCCTATTGCTCAAATTTACAAGTTTAAGAATACATTAAAAAAAAAGTTGTTGCCTGCACATTAAGTACCAGCTCATCAATAACTCCTAAAAATCTTACTCATTGTGGACTTTAGTAGATTGCTGCATCTTTATTCAGTATCTGGGAAGCAAGTGCCTTTCTGGAAGTCTACTAAAATTAAAAGATGCATCTATGTTGAAAAATTTTTCAAACTGAATTTTCCCCCACCCTGCAGGCTTCCATCTGCTGAACTATGTCATGCATGAAACTCTAGATACAAATTAAACTACAGTGAACATAGAATTTATTTTTTTTTCTTTTTTAATGAGGTCATTACTGGATATTTATCTCGCTGACAACCAAATGTGCCTAGACTGCACTATAACGTTTTTCTAGACATATTTCATTTTATAAAGTCAAACCTATTTAGGCTTAACTAGCTTCATATACAAGAAAGTGCTTCCACATTTTATGGCAAAGATAAAACATTGATTAAGGTCCTGATTTTGCAAGGCATGGAATGCATTCAGTTCTTAGTCCTCTTCACAGATTAGGTCCAAGCCTTCAGTTTTCCCCTCTTGAAAATTGTCCTCAAGTGTGACTTAAGTCACATGAACTACATTTTTGACCATCAGATGAAGTTTAAATTCTCAAGGAAGGCTGCATTTAATGGAGCATGAGAGCTCACACCATATCTGAATAGATATCTGTCTTTTTCCTCTTTGCCTCACTACAGTACATACACAATGACTACCTTACTTACATGGAAATTGCAGGTTCATTTTTTGCATTGCCACACATTGGAAAGTAAAGGATTCATTTCTTCCCAAGGTTAGGGTAGGAATGACAAGAGCAATGAGCCTACTAATTTTTATGAACTTTCTAGGACTGCTAACACATTAGTGATCAGTGACTTGAAACATGACGGAAGACTAAACAGTTTGACACTAACTCTGAATGACTGCCACACAAAGGAGGCAGATCCCTTGAAACAAAGCTCAGAAGCACAGGGTTTGCTTGCCTGAAAATCAGCTGCCCATTACAGCAAGGGTGACGGAGTCCTGGCTGTTGCTGGGCACGGAGACAGGAAACACTGCCAGCGCAGCCGTGCCCAGGTCCTGCTGTGCCCACAGGCTGAGCGCCGGCGAAGCACAGTCAGTGGAACTGCACAGCTCCAGCACCCTCACCCCAAATCAGAATCTCCCTCATGCCAAATGCCAAATCCTACAAGGGCTGGGTACCACTCTGCCCCACCTGAAAATTTTTTCATACCAGAGAAGTTTCAGATCTGGCCATTCTCTGTGTCTTTTCTGTCCTTCAAACAGCATAAATTCATGAGCTTTGCTAGGAAAGGAATCCTATCAAAATCAGTATTGGCACCTTTGTTAACCTCCTCCAGTTATAATTTAAGAACCTGTGTATCCAATATCAGACTATATTAAAAATTATATTAAACTGTATCTGCCAATAAAGTGTTAGCTTCAGAGTCCTAGTATGTTTATGTCTTATCTTTTCAGATCCCACTGGCTTTACCTACACCAGTCACATCCTTAACATATCCTATTCAACACTCAGCTTATAACACATCTCTGTTCGGATTCTTACAGTCATTGATAAATCTGTGCAGACACAGGAGCCAAGAACTTCATAAAAAATGTACAGGAGGAATTCAAACACTATGCATAATGCAAAACTAATCCATAATCTATTTCTCTCATGAAAAAAAAATCAATAGATGAACTTATGCAATTCCTTTTTCAATCCGGTTATCACTGACTTGGAATAACTGTTTTTCCAAATTATTTTGAAAATACTGTACAGCACATTGATTTAATGACAGAAAACAGCACTGGAAATGTCTTTTTAAAAAATTGAATCCAACCTCCTTCAAACAAATTAAAATACAAGCTGACACAAGGCAGTTTTATGGTAAAAGGGAGTATTACAAATCCAGAGGTCTACATTGTTTTTCATTATCCAGTGTTTGTATTTGCCATCTTCCCATCTGCTAGAACAGTCACTTCAAAAAGGCAGGGTTGTGAGAACACCACTTTCTATCCAACGGATTATAAATGTTGTCAGGCCAAAACCTCTTGCAGTGGAAAGATACTGACAACACAGCTGAAAATGTCCTCCCTGCAGCTACGTTTGTCTAGTTTTCAGGTCAGGGCTATCTGAAAAACTGAAAAAACCCACAATTAACTGAAAAGTTTGGATGTTCTGGTACAACTTTTTCTGTAACAGCTTGAATTTTTATATCATTCTACAAGATCCTAGATTTTGAGGGTTTTAGCAGGGAATTACTTTTCTTCTTACAACAACAACCAAAAAAAAGGTATATATTTTAATCTAACTAGTATCTTTTCAGGTATCTGCTGCACGCAATGAAAAAATACATAGAGAAAGCACTTTCTATCCATGTCTTCTAATTTTCTGCAGGAAAGAAATGGTATTATGCTGCCCACACACTGATTTTTGAACAAAGTTCACCAGCTCACAATTGTAGAGGAGAAATTTCATGTTGGTGAAAAGAGAGCTTTGTATGTGGGTCAGGACCTAAGAAGAACTGAAATAAAACTGGAATGCAGTACCTGGAGGGAAAGCTTCTGAAGACCCTTGATTTATTATATGGGGTTTTTTTAGACCACTGAAGCCTCACCTCATTTTAGGATACAGTTGTTACATTAGACTGCCTCCACTTTTCACTCAAGAGGTGGTCTTTCCCTAAATATTACTAAGTCACCAGCAAATCAAACCATCAAGGCAGCTTTTCCTGGCTGATGACAAAGAGCACAGTGCCAGTGTCCTGGAAGTCAAAGCCAGAGACTCTCATGGAGCCAGCTGGGGAAAGATTCTTCCACACAAACTGAAGCCAGTGGTTTACAGACCTTAGCAGCAGCCAGAAGAAGGAGTAACCACAAATTAATAGTTTTATGCCTAGCAACTAGTCAACAGACATGAAAAGTACTGCTCACATTTTAAAGTACAGAAAAAGAAAGAACAGAATAGGAAGGGGAAAAAAAAACCCAATAAACAGAATAATCAGAATTTTCTGGAAGATAATGAAGATATTACTTTGTATGTTTTCTATAATGCAAACCAAATAAATCTTCTAGGAATAAAGTATTTTAACATTTTATAATCTCTCTGTCTAATGTGAGCCTCTATTTTAAGCGTACTAAAGGCAGTTAATGCAAAAGCTTTTTTCTTTTTAATCCTGTCTGACCTGAAAAGGAGAGGCTCCAAACTCCATTACCCTAGGAAGCTTAGTATAAACGCAGAGCCTATCTAAATTGCCCTATATAACTTCACATCGGGGGCGGGTTTGTTTCTTTTTATTTTTGTTTGGTTTTGTAATTCTATTTTGGATCCATGATGTAGGTATAGCAAAAAGCCAAGCAGCTTCTGTAAAGCAGCTAATGGAAACAAATACATTGACCTTTGACAGCCAGCATTTGGAATGTGCTAAGGATCTCTAGAATGAGGGCATGCACCTCATAAATAGGACTCCGTAAATTAGGACAAAAATAGGCCAACCTGTGCAATTTGGCCATGGGAGATAATCTATTTTAACCAGAAATAGGGTTTGCTTCTCTCTGCTGACTTTTTATTCCTTATTTTGTACTTCCTGTTTTCTTGAAATATGAAGACTTCATGACAACCCGTAACATTTATCAAGATGCAACTTCCCTCAGCATTCCATGAGCAGTGCAGAGTCCACCTGCTCATCTTTCTGAGCAGCCCTCACTTTCCAAGGAAGTCCTGGAAGCCTGTTGCTACAATAACACAGTAGCAAGAAAACTGGGATCTCATAGTTCCTTCAAACTGAATATCCATCTATCTTCTTCGATTCCAACTGGGGCCAATATTTGGCACAGCCTGACTCACCATAGGATTAGAGAGCTTGACCACTCTTGTCATGGCAAGATGCACAAATAGAGGAAATAAAAAACAACTTCCAACATATTAAATATTGCTTGTAACAAGAGTATTTTTTAAAAAAATTAAAGCAAAAGCAGGGTTGCTATTGAACAAGAAAACCTTATGGGTCTAAGAATACGTGTGTTAAATTCTGTAGTCTTCTACAACTTCAAAAGATGGTGGTTTTCAGTCCAAATCCTAATTTAAAAATGAGAATTTTTGAGAAGGGGATTTCTTCCTTCCTTATTAGGACAGAAAGACTGAAAATTTACCTCTACTTCTCAAAGCAAGCACAGGCCCAGGGTCTGTACTAAAAAGCCCCCTCTTCAAATTTTATCATGCTTGTCACTCTCAAGTGATAATCTTCATTACCAGTCCTGAAGAAAAAACAAGTCCATTCTAGGCAGAGCTTAAAGCTGAATCCAAAATGATAAACCTGCCTTTCAGGTCTGACAATTTCACGTTCCAAGCAGCACTGCCCGATTCACCCCAAGAGAGCAAACAGCATTTCTGCCTTGCACTCAGCCTCGCTGGGACCCCCGTGTGCTTTCACAGCTGTGCCATCTGCACTCCCACACATCTCCTCTGCAGACAGAAAGCTGCCTCAACACAACTTCATGGGCAAGACTGTTCCAGAAGTGCTACTGACACTTTTAAAAGTTCAGCCAGTACAAATCCAGAAATAGCCAGGAATAAGGATGTCTACCTTCACAGAATACATGTCCCTCACATACACTTTTCTCCTGGTAATCCTTAAGAATACACTGGGAAAGAAAAAGAACATGCATACAAAGCTGTTCCTCAGCAAGAAAACTGGCCAGGTTTTCACATGCACATTGATGAAACTGAGAAAGATAAAAGTATGGTACAAGTGAACAAACGCACACATATATCTAACAACATTCTTTAAAATGACAAATTCTAGAAAACCTGAGCATGAATTTAGCTATGTAGAATTTTTCAGTTAGGTTCAATTCCTTGCATTTAAACATGAAAGACTGAAAGTTTCTGTACAGGAGTATCCCGTGAATTAATGTCTCATAAAGCACAGTCTTTTCTACATAGCATTTGTTCATTTATGACTTCCTTCCTTTTTTTTTAATAAAATAACCAGAAGTCCTCAAAAAATATTCACATGCACTTAAAAGAAATTAAAAATCAGCCCTTCAGAATAAGATGATTCTGTTTTTTTCGCCTTGGGCTTTTCCCATTTTAAAAAGGTAACATTTATTTTCATAACTATTTAGCAGGCCAAACACTTCACTGAAAGTTGTACTGTAGTAGGAAAAGCTCCATCTACTATTCCCTAGTGAAAGCCAATCAATCACCTGCAAAGCAGGTCTAACAGCAAAGGAAGTGACTCTGATTGCTGACAGTCTTGTTATCAACTGCACCAGTCCATGTCTAGGTGAATGTGTGCAGTGGGCTCTGGTCACCCCCTTATAAAGAAATTTCTATCAAGAACTTTGGTGGGATTCCTCATGAGCCACTGCAGTTCTAAATGAGCAATAAAACCACACTCAGAAGCACAGAACTGCCTTCTCATTATAGAAAACTAATGAGAACATGCTAATTGAGTAAATTAATGAATGAAGATGCAAGACAGCTTCCAGTGTTCCATTTTCAATTCCTTTTATAATGGCTGTAACTCTGCAAAACTTAACTTGAGCTGAAAATGTACCTGGATTGCTTCAGACCTTTGCCAAACCTCTCTGTGCAAATGCCTGCCTCAGAATGATGCCCACTTTAGAATATTCACCTTCTCTTGACAGAACCACCACTTTTTCCTCTCAAAACACAGAATGCATGACAGTTAATTGTACAAGCAACACTAAAAAAAAAAAAGAAGCCACAGGACTGTGCTTTTGGGTTTTAAAATAAGAGGACAATATTTGCCTTTTTCTGCTCCTAGCTCCTCGAAAAATGGTGCTTTATTAGAAGACATGGGGGAATACTGGGGGTACAGCAGCAAGCTGGCAGAGCCCCAGTGCTGCCTTGTGTTAGTGACGACACACAATTCAGTGCCTTCAGGAGCCTGTGCCCAAAGGGAGACTTAAATGAAGTAATTTTCATTGCAAACAAAGACCAGGATGGAGAACCTCAAGCAACTACAATAAATTTTAACAACATGTTTGAGAATAGAGCTTTTATTCTTAAAAATCTTCACCAACTAGCATGCCTCTCCTGAGAAAATAAGAAGTGTCCTCAACTTACAAAGGAGTAAGTGGAAACTGGAGGTACTTCACAGCTATCATCATAAAGGATGGAAAATCCTGGATTATACCTGTAGAATTTACCTTACCTTAACTGCGGCTGTAAAAATTATGCAAATTAAAAGGTTTTTTTAACACTTGAAAGAGTTGATCAAAAAATTTACATCAAAGATAGACAGGCATGCCTATCAGACTGAGTATATCCTTACCTCTGTTGTTAAAAGATGTCCAATT
The DNA here is from genome assembly GCF_015832195.1 of Motacilla alba alba. Classification (NCBI taxonomy): domain Eukaryota; kingdom Metazoa; phylum Chordata; class Aves; order Passeriformes; family Motacillidae; genus Motacilla; species Motacilla alba. Next base: position 28,456,310 of record NC_052022.1, on the reverse strand, counting down.
TCATCATTCAGAATGATGAAACCACCATCAAAACTCACAGCACCATTCATGGATTTCAAGTGGCAATGGAGACAAAAGCTTCAGGACCTTCCACCATTTAACAAGACAGCATTCACACACTCTGGTATTACATGGTTGTATACTGAGGGGTTTAGGACCAAGAAGGCATAAATTTGGGCATTCGTTATAGGTTTCTTACCCTTAATTTTTTTTGTACTTCAGGGACTCAACAGACTGAATGCAGAAATATTTTTAATCATGAAAATAAGATAAAAATCACTTTCAGCTTAGAGTAAGAACCAATAAGAATTTTACAGAAATGCTGCATTTTAGCTTATTGAAAATCAATCCTGAAGTGCTGTGAAGCATAAAAAAAACCAACAAGAAAGACTGTTATACCTTTATGCAGATGAAGCTCTCGATGTATTTAAATTAGAATGTTTCAGCTCATTTAGCAGTCTGTGCATTTTACAACACAGATCACACTTCAGCTGCTAATGCTGTTGGGAAGATCCATTCCTGTTTATTATGGAGACACTTCATTTTGCTGGCTTAAAAGTTAGTGCATATCCACAGTTTGTTCCAGGAGAGACTGCAGCTTAAGCAGCAACTCCAATAGAGCTTTTATAGCCAGGTATGCACTGGAACAGCACAAGTTAATAATGCCCACTCTGTGGAACTACAGTAACGTTGGAAAAAATATCAGACTAAAAAAAAAGATAACTAGAAACAGCATCTACATAGAATTTAACATTAAGCGATGCAGAGATGGAACATCTTGGGAAAAGGTGGCACAGTAAGTATTTCTCAAAAATCCTACTGCAGCCCATTCATCGCACTACACTTAGTCCCAGCCAGATATAACTTCAGTGGTCAGAACTGTCTCCATCAGTTTCTGCTATAGCTGCTTCTGGCAGTTTGAATTGACCATTCTCTCTACATGAGTAATTAGGTCCAGAGAAGCAGCATAATTCTTGGAACAAATGAACCCATCAGTCCCACTTAGTGAGCACTGGTTAAGTTCAGTGCATGTGAAGTGATTCCTGAGAAGGCGACTAAACCCCACGTGCTGCTCCAGGTACCGGCTGTGCTCTCTTCCTAGCAGGGACATAAAGGCTGTCCTTTGGCCAGTTCCAAACCACACGTGCAGCAGGGTTGTTTGCACCCTCGATTAAACACAGAGGACAATCACCACCCAGATAGATTACTGGTGCTCTCAGCACCAGTACTGACCCACCCCTTTGGATATTTGCTAATGCACACACAACCCACAGGCCTTTGCATGGCAGCCTAGAGCTCTTTCCAGCTCCTCCTATGAAAAAGCCTGAACAGCACAAACAAACCCCCACAGAAGAATCTCTGGAGAGGATTTCCTTCTACAAGAACTCCTCGTAAACAGAAATTTTCGCTCCTTTAGAACTGATGCTATTTCAGTTCTACAAAATCAAAGACTTTAACAAACGATAATGTTGCTTTTCACAAGTGATAAGAGGTTACTTATCCAAGATAATGTATAAGCATTGGACTGTAAGCACATCAGGTCACATGATGAGTATGATACTTCAAATTTTCCAGTCTGTAAGCCAGCCACCAGCCAAGGTGGAAACAGGAAACTGTATGCATATTTATTGTTTAGGAATAACGCATTTCATCTTCTAGCAGATCACTGTGGAACCAGATCTACATTAATTAGAATCATGTTTTTACATAGCTCACTGCATGGAGAAAAGGAAAGAGGAACTCAAGGCAACTCTCTGCAGCTGTACCTCAACTTTATCTGTAAATTAATTCTGTAGCATGCCAGAACACATATCAGAAAAGAAAAGATGAAGTGGCAAAGTAGCAAGAAACACACAGAAATATTACAACACAATTCTTACTTACCTATGTGATAAAGTCCTATCCAGTCAGTTGGATCCACTTCTTCCTTAATATCCCAGAAAATGATGAGGTTCTGAGACTGTCCCAAGGTGTATTCGTACATGCTGGCTGTCAAACTAGACCTGCTATCCGAGGTCACTAAATCAGTGTCACTGTTGGCACGCTGCAAGTTCATGTTCTCAGGCATGGTGCCCTGAGAGGCCAAGCTCTGCAAGTTCTCAGGGCTCAGGGTGTACCGGAGCTGCGGGTTGCGACGGCGCACGAAGAGCAGGTGCTCTCGGGCTGAGCTGGCCATCTCCTCTCCTCTTCTGTCAACTCACGTAAAAAAGTTGTTGTTCAGAGATCTATCACAACGAAGGAAAAAAGACATGTTTAAGTGAGACAGGAGGTGACTCAGTCAGTTATTAAATGGAGATGTATTAGTGCAAAAATGTTCCCACAGAAGGCTGAAACAGACCGAGTACAATATTTTTCTTCATTCCTCTACCACTGCACAGAATTGAGCATCTGTACATTAAAAAACCCCATGATTCACTTACAACAAAATTCGGAGTTAGCCATACACCATGAAATAACATTTATAAGCCAGAAAACAGCAGAAAGCAAATCATCCAAGACAATCTATGAAGCAAGAACGGCCTCAGTAACAAAGCTAATGTAAGTGTGGCCTTAAGAGTGAAGTAGCCTTAAGAGCAAAGACATAATGAACTTGCCTTCTACCATAAAAATCCAGCAGTATATGATGTTTATGGTAGTTTCAACAATACTCTCTCTGCACTGTGTGATCACCTTGAGTTAAGTGTCAAAGACTGAACGTAAGGTTGGACATATTTCAGCAGAAATATCGTATCCCAGATTGATGCTACTATAAAATCATCTTGTAAGGATTTCATCTTATAAGGTACAAAGCATAGCTTCTGGGGTCCTCTATACCATAAAAACACATGTCAAGTCACTGACTGAGGTACCTTAGACTACGGATATATATCCCATTAGTCCATTCATCTGTGCAGTCATATTTTTTGTTGTCCTTCTCCATTCATCACAAAGCAGAGGCCTTAGAAATTCAAGGCAATTTCTTCAGCAAAGGAGCTGTCATTGACTGTTTTCCTCCGGCCCTGAGCAGACAGTTCACTGAAGTATCTTCCCTGGAAGGGCCATGCCAATATCATCACACAATACATTCAGATCCAGAACTTGTGTTTCATTATCCATTACTACGTCTAAATTACTGTCATTTGAAAAGAAGCCCTCACATTACTCACAACTTGCAATAAATCATAACTCATCTTCAATTTTCTTTTCAATAATATTTCAGTGTATGAACTCCTCAAGCATACAAAAAATTTTCTGCTGTTTTTCAGCTTTTCCTAAATGGGAGATGCTTTGAAACACTAAGAACTAACAAAGGGGAAAAATAAAGTTCAACTTATCCAGTTGTGTGCAGTATATCATACACTGTATATGATTCAGCATCAAATAATGCAGAAAAGGAAGGAAACAAAAAATTCAGTTCTATGATTCTCCATATACAGAAGTGACATAGAGACAACCACATTTACTTCACAAAGTACATGACACAGTCTTTCCTGACATGAGGACTATTTTGGCTGCATACACATTTTATTTCTGGTGCTGGACGTCAGCAGGGTTCACTACCTCCTCTCTGCCATGCTCCTGCACACTCTGCCCCTGACATGAGGGTCAGTGAGAAAAGGGAAACTTTGGCACAAAGGGCCTTTTTAAATGAGAATCAGGGAAGTTAGTATCTCATTTCTCTATGCAAAGTTTTATTCACTAGATCTGAAAATCCCAGAGAGCTTTGAGACCAGGAAGGTTAGTAAGAAACAGCCACCACCTTCCCTACAAGCCAGTGAAACACAGGGATCAGCCCTGTGATGTGACAGCACACACTACACTTAAGTATTCAATGTCACACTGAGAGTTCCATCCCCGAGTCAGGAGGTCCTGATTTGCTCCTGAGGCTGCCCACCACAGCAAGCAGCTCGAGCTCCTGCTTGGGAACCACAGCCCTCAGCACCAGATCAGGCAGTATTAACTAACATGCTGACAGAGAGCTATTAAGTTTGTCTTCTGTCTCACAGCCACAGATTTATGTCTTTTTGAACTACTGTATGCAGTGGTTTTATGGCAGGAAAATCACTGCAAAATAAGTGTTGCGCAGGCAGACTACAGGTTAAAGACAAAGTTTTAATGGGGGGGGATGAAGAAATTTCCTTCAGCTGCAGAGTCTTACACTGTACCTAGGGCAGAACTGGCATTTGTTGGAACATATTGAAAATTTGTATGTGGCAGATGGACACACTTAACTATGGTTAACGACACATGAGAATTAACTTGTACTAGCCAGGACTATGGCACAGTTTGAGAGATTAAAATAGCCCAAGAAAAACATTAACTCATTTGCAACAGTCCATTTTCCTAAGTCCCAATGGCTATCACTCTGGTGAAACACATTAGCTTCTGAAAGTAAATGAAACCACAAATCTAAGCGCTGGGTAACTCATTTGATCTTGTTCATAATTCCAAGTGTGATCCAAACAAACCACATAAAGCCACTGAAATCAATTTGCAACCAACAAGTTAAACTCACATGTAAATGAGCTCCTACTGCAGGTTAAAAAAACCCCTCCAACAATTCAGGACTCATAAGTTTTTACAGCATCTTCTAAATCATTAAAAGTGGTTGTAAAGGGGCCCTCAAAGGAGCCCTCATGTACTCTGCTATGCAGTATCGCACAGTGAGATTAATTCAGAATATTTGTAAAGAGAGAAATGTACGCTCACAGGTAAGAGGGGAAAAGATGATTGCCATAAAACCCAAGCCATAAGAAGTGAGACAAGGGCAAAAAGAGCCACTACTTCAATTATTTCCAACTGAGAAAAGAGATGAAAAGTGCCTTCCTGCCTACAAAAGAAATTAGTTCATTGGGTTAACAATTCCTGATGTCTGTCACTAATAACTAACAGAACATTAACACATACATCCTACCGTAGACTGAAAATAAGAATTATCCTCCCACTTTCAGTTCCTGCCAAGCACCACTGAAACAGCATTTGCACCCAGACTATGCTGTAAAGACAACACCCAGGATTAGCTGTGTGCACCTGCTCTGCCATGAAGGTTCAGCTCATCAGGCTGAACGCGATCAGAGCAGTGATGTCAGTATCACACCAAGCTGGCCAGGCATATTGTTCCATGAAGGCAAATTGAAAGGTTCAACCTCAATTAAAAGCACAGGAAAATATAGGCATTCGTGACACCAGCAGATACTAACTCTAGCAAACTATTTCAGTTGAAAAGTGAAACCTGTATCAAAGCTGCTTATCTGTATCACAGCATTTTCTCCAGTACTCAACAAGAAGCTTAGAGAGAACTAGAACTGATTTTCTCTTAACCTCTAAGTGGCTCAAGTTCAGGATTATTTCTATCTAAATATAGTCCCCAATTACTAATCACAGAGCGACTTGAACTGGGAAATAGTTCCACTTAATACACAACATACAGATAGGAAAAATCCTCTTGCCCAACCTTCTTCACCAAAGGAGATTGAAAAGAAATGTCAGGCCATTTCACACAGTCAAATACTCAACAGTTTAAAAGAATCCATGAATGGAAGTCCAAGAGTTCCAGCACAGGAATAACCAAAAAAATTCCTACCCCACCATGCGAAACAAACCTGAGTTCGCATGCAGCCCTGTTTATCTTACTCCTAGCAGTGATTCATTTCTTGTTTATGTAGCGCTCTTTGATGTGGTTGACGGGCGCTGCTCCCAGCCTCTTCCCACAGCTCTTAGAGTAAAGCAGCTCCGCAGGGCGGGCCCCGAGCGCTGACCCGGCCCCGGGCCGCGCTCCGAGCGGGGCTCAGGCCGCAGCTGGGGACCCTCATTAACCCTGGCGCCCTTCGCTCCCCGCGCCGCAGCCTCGCAGAGGGCGGGCGAGCCGAGGGCGCCGCATGCCGAGCCTCCCTGCCCCTGGCAGCGCCCCGCACACTGTGCTCCGCTGCTGTGTGACACGGGCAGGAGACACTGTCCTGCCCGACTGACTAACAAATGTCCCCCGCTCACGGGATCACTGAATCAATTGGGCTGAAAAAGACCTTTACCAGCATCCAGCCCAACCATTAACCTAACACAGGATCACCACTGTCAATGTCTGACAGCTCCTTTGCCGAAGAAGTTTCCCCCAATATTCAGTGTAAACCTCCCCAGAGGCAGCTTGAGGCCGCTTCCTCTGGTCCTTTAGCCTGTTACCTGGGAGAACAGACTGACACCCAGTTACTTCCATGAAGTTGTGGAGAGCCATAAAGGTTTCCCCTGAGCCTCTTTTACTCCAGGCTAAACAGCCCCAGCTCCCTCTGCCGCTCCTCACAGGACCTTCTCCAGCTCCCTTGCTCTCCTTTGGACACATTCAGATCATGCTTGGTATGTATCTCTCAAATGCCTGTCCCATGCTGAGATAACCAATCCCCATAATTATACAGGCTGAACAATACATTAAGAATACAAAGAACAGAAAACATGCTGGTTTTCCAATTACACACTGTGTGACACTGCTTTGTTCGGTACAAAGATTTATAAATGCTACAATATAAGGTTCAAACTGACCATCTGTCTGAGCTAAAAGTGGCTGAGAAAATGCTTCTTGAATACATTTAGAATTTGGAGATCATTCTCTGCATAGAACTCAAAAATAGCATATTTTCTGGGATAAGGTAGGACTCCAGTCCCTATACTGGCTTCAAAGCTGCTAGATAGAAACTCTGGCAAAAGCAGAATAGTCAGAATTTACTGTCGGCTCCAAAACCTGCCTGTGCAGCTGGGTGATGGTTAACCATGACTCACTCATATGCTTCACCACTCTGCACTTACCCTGCTTCAGCACTGAAGAGCTTTTCTCTCCTCTAGAGCTGCTGTGCACCTCTGCCAGCAGGACAGATGGGCCCTTCCCAGTAAAACTCACCGGCTACTTACTCAGCATGATCATCAGGAGCTGATTTGGCCTGAGACAAAGGGATTAACTGGATAGCTCTTTAACTCGATAGCTTCCTTTCAGGCCTGTATGCTACTGTTTCAGATAGCAGATTTGGTTTACGAAAAATAAAAAATAAAATGAAATAAAAACACAACAAAATAATAAAATCAGATAAACCTGGCATGAGGCATCCTTTTCTCTGCAGACAAAAATGAGAGAAAAGCTTCATCCTTCTGCCCAGATGTCATTTTCTTGTTATTCCTGCTGGAATATTTCCAAGAATTTCTACTCATCAAGTTTTCTGCATTCCACATAATGGAATTTCTCTCAGAAGGTATTTCACTGATTAGTAGAATTTTTCTCCATTAGCTAACATTCTGTCAGATCCAAGTTAAGCTAATACATTTGGATGCTTCCTATTCCATCACCGAGATAAAGATGAATATAAAAGCTGTCACAGTATTCAAGAGCCAAGAAAAATCAGTTCTTTAGGATCTCTTATTTTTCTCCACTGATTAACAAAGGGAGGGTAATAAAGCCTGTTCACTTGCATGACCATGACTATATCCTAAGTCTTTGAGATTTAGTTCACTAATTAATAAACCTGTATCACATAGTAGAAATTTAATTTTGTTCTGGATCATGAAATTCAGTATTTCAAAAATACAACTACCCTCATATTGCACAGTTCTGAGCATCAACAGCAGGCAGAAAGTAATGAGATCCTTCAGCTACAATACAGTCCTAACTGTTCAATACTGCTACCTAGAATGCCTGAGTGCTCATTAGGTCTGCATGTTTTAAATAATTATTTATGCAGGTAGATGATACAAACAAGTCCAGGGCAAGAAGTGATCATTGAAAACCTAGAGAGTTTGTGATCTGATAAAAATCATAAGAGAGATGTCATAAACTTGAAAAATCAAATCATTACATTTCTGACACCATTTTTCTTTTTAATTACAAGGATACTCGGGATATATCAGAAATATTAAAAGGGAAATAAGTATCTCTTTTTTCACTCCATTTCTTCTATTTTATGCATGTGACAACAAATTTGTATTCACTGCTTTTCCCTGAACAGCCAGTTCTGGATACTACTTTTATTTGGGGAGCTCTTGAAACATATTAAAATTATTGGACGCTACCATGACAGCTGACACAGGACTTAGATACAGCTGAAATACTTATATGTTCTTTAATATCTCTCCTTTTAAATGGATTAAAATTAAAAGTTGCTTTAATTCAGCTTTGAATTAATTGGATAGTAACTGTCTTGAAATATAAATTGTTCTTTCCAGAAGCACAGAGACAAGCTAAATTCAGAAAAATTATTTTTCTGCTGATCTGCTTACATCCTCCTTCAACAAAGCCCCCCAGACTTTCATAATAGGACAATTACTGAATACTCTTAGAAGTGGCTTAGCCTGAAGCAATGATGATGAAAGAACTTAATAAATTTCCCAGTTCCAGAAACAAACCTATATGTGCATGATCTTTCAACCAGATTTCCTTTTTAATCAAGAAAATTGCCAAGAAGGTCAACTTAAGCATCTTGAAAGACACAGCACTTTGTAGATCTTCTCCCAAGAGAGATGTTTTGACTTTTTTATTCAAAGTATCCCCACAGGAGTGCCAGACTGAATGACGTGCCTGACGCTGTGCTGGCTGTGCCAGGGAGCTGGCCTCCTTAGGGGAACAGGCAGAGGTCCTCCAAAAAATAATTCAGAGGACCAAAAGCACTCTCTTGATCTGTGGAGGAAACTGCAGTTACTCCAGACTGAGCAAGAGAGGACAGAATTTTGTTGGGATGTCCTTTTGCCTTGTTGCCCAGCTCTGAGCCTTGCAGGGAGTAAACTGTGCTGAGAGAACTCTGCCTTCAGTCTGCTAACTCACCTCTGAACTCACTGCTGGGAAATCACTGCTGGCAACTTCTGGAAACTGGACTCATGTTTTAAAGTAAAGCTAAAAATTACTCTACTGTAATTTGACAAGGATGTTGCTGTTCAGGAGAGGGAGGAAAAAAGGAAAGAACATGTGCATGCATCTCCAGTCTGCTTTGGACTCAAACCTGGTGACTCAGCTCAGATGTTAAACATCAGCTCAGATTACAAAACCACCATATAATTTAGACTGGCTGAAAATCTACCCTAAGGGAAAAACATATAGTTCAGCATAAACATACACTTTAAGAAAACAGTCCATTCATTATTTGTCCAGAGAATGGCTCAATTCATTCAGTATGTAAGAGAGTATTTATTTTAATAGATTTCTGTACAGTTCATTTGTAAAGTGAGTCCCACCTTGTATCTAGCCGGAAACAAATGTCACTCTCATATGACCTTAGCTGCTTGAGTAGGGCTTCCATCTTCTACCCAAAACCAGCAACTTCCTTACAGCAGGCAGAAGTTCCTGCTCAACCCTGGTATCACAGCCAGAAGTCGGAAAAGTTGTGCATATTTCTGACAGGTCCACACATCCTGCCCAGTAGCCCACCAGGCACTGGGCTTCCAGTATAACTTACTGCATTAATTACCAGGCAAAAGCTTCAGCATGGAGCAAGCTGGTGTACAGCACACTGGCCACTGGTCAGAAGAGTGAAAATCATAAATACCTGCCCAAATCTATACACATATGCATGGCCCAGCACCCTACAGTTATCCCAGTTTTGGAGGGTACTTACTGATGTACTTTGTTGCCAAGGAAGACAAATGTCCCATGTCCCCACAATGCTGTCCCCACACCTCAGGTGGAGTAAGAAGCCCTAAAACATTTCAAGCTAACTCAGCCACATCAACTGTGGAGTGGAACACTGAGAGCCTGGATAACCTGTCTGGAATTGTAAGGGGTTACGGAGGGTTCATCTAATCTCTTCTGCTGCAGCTCCCAGGCTGTGAGATCCATCTGGCCTGCAGATGTATCTTAGTATTGCTCTGTAGACATACAGGAGGATGTCAATTGCCTAAAATTCATTCCTGTCTTTCACTGAAGTAGCGATAAAAGAACTGCACATAAATTTAAATTAAACATACCAGATAGGCTCCTATCCTCCAGACTACTCACATAAGAACAAAATTTGACTGGAGATTGTAGGGCTATTTCATAGCCAACAGGCCATGTTCCATATGTATTATATGCCCTCCTTAACCTCCTCCTGGTGTGGCAGCTACTGCAACCAAGTTTGTTTATTTCAGTAATCTTACCTGATGGTAAGAGGGGAGTTCACAGCTGAGGCAGAGACTTGAGGTACAGCCATGTAGCCATGAAACCCTGCACATTGTGAACTGTGGCCTTGGATAATTCACAATGCAATGGTACTCTACAGAAACTTTAAAACCAGAATCCTCACTGCCAGGCTTTGATCTTGAGTGTTCGTAACACAGCTATATCTGCTGCTAGTTGCTGTTGATTGGTTGTATTCAAGAATTTCCCTTCAAGTACTGACACAGCTGCTCTCAGTTTAGACTTCTGATGCCAGGTCACACAATCCATCTAAAATACAGCCCCCTTCACATGTCTATACTAGAAAGACAGATTTTATTCTCCATGAGAAGCTACTTTGTTACAAGATGGGAAAATTAGAATTCAATTATTCTGTGACTAAACTATAATACATGCTCACACTTACATATGTGAAAGCCTGCAGGAACCTATAAATGACAAAAAGGAAAAAAAAAAAAAAGGGTAACCCATTCAACTCTCTTGAAATCCCTCCTGTCTTTAGGACTTCCAGGACATCAACAGCAACAGCCCACAGTTATCCAATTATAAGTTTTTTCACAAGAAACAGTAAAGACCAAAATACAGAACTTCTGCAGAAAATACGAACTTAGCATCTGCCTGTTCAGGAAAGGAAATAAACACGGAACCAGAAGAAACAGTACAATGCCAAAAAGCTTGACGGAAAAGAAAATATGTATTCCTTTGGAAAAAAAAAAAAGGAATCTGCCAGGCCAAAAAAGCCACAATTCAAAAAGCCATTTATAAAATAATGCACTTGACAGAAGAAGTAGTACAATTGTTTACTGCTTACTATGAGAGTAGTTCTGCAGTTTCATTCCAAGTCTCTGCAACCAGTACCCAAGCAGAAACTATTCAATGCGTGTCACATCCCTGAATGACAGCTGTATTTTAGTGATACTTAACAGAGCCTGATTTAAGCATTTATTTGGTAGTTATTAAAACCCGGTGTATTTATGTTTAGATATGCAATAAGCATTTCTATACATTCATTTTAATTTGATTTTTAACGGAAATCCATTATATGCTGATGGAAATCCTTAGAATATACAATGAATATGAATGAACATTCATTGTTCCACCCATGCAAGCTGAAATCCAATACAGTCAGTCCCATTTTCAAGCCTGTTTGAGCTCAATTTTCTACCACATAAAACTGATTTCACCCACTGAAATAGCAACAAACCACCACAGACCAGGTACATCTATCACACAGAGATCCTCGTGTTTCCAGGGAACACAGGAATGCTGTTTCTCTCAAAGCAGCACACGCTTCAATTCATGATACTATTTATTCCGTTTTGTCACAAAGGGGTATTATCAACTTAAAAAAAGGCATTTCTTTGTGCATGACATGCATCAACTGACTGCAAATTCAAGAATTCTGTAACTGGAACATGTTGGTAGACTAAAGTAGAATAAAAAAAGAGTGCCCATCAGTCCATAGCAAAGCAATTTCCCTGATTCTCCGTTTTTTCAAGTTCCAGCCTGGTAAAACTGATCATAATGTGGGCGTGGAAGATGTTTAAAAAAGACTCAATTGGTCTCCTTGAAGAACAAAGGAAAATTAAAAACAAAACCAACCCAAAGCTTTGTGTACCTAAGTCTTATAAATAAACTGTAGATACAATCAGTAGATGAGGAAAACAGGAAAGAATTATTTTTAAGAACTGACAAATTTTGCTGGAGTGAATTTAAATGCTGTCTGTATAAATGTGACTTTCCATCCTTCTGGCCCTTTTACCCTTTTGATGTTTCAATTTAGAGCATTTTGCCAGTTATAATCTTCCCCACACAAAGCCTGCATTTCCATAAAGATTTGAGGAGACTCTTTGGCTGATTTAAAACATGGCAACATTTCTGCTAGTCTACAGTTTAATGGAGCTTTTTGAATGAATGAAACTCTACTAAGCAAACATCTACCAAAAACATCCCTGACACTATGAAGAGAAGAACTGATGGTCAAGCCAGCTCAAAAGCAATGGCTTTTGCCTGCTGACTGTTCCAAGTATGTCCTTAAGGAGGAGGTGCCACTACCAAAAAACATGTCAATATTATGTTTCTCATATATAGCTTTTCAAGTTCAACTTAAGGTGTCCAGTGTACTGTTAGAAATATTGCAGAGAATCAAATAGCTATGAATGCAATCTCTGCAGAAACTACAGAGACTGAAAGCCCTAAAGACTCCTCCTCCAAAAAACATCTGCTCTACCTTCTTTAAATCACTTCCTTATAATCCACAGAAAGAGAGCCCAGAAAAAGAAAAAAAAAAAATTGTTTGTCTGTATGCTGATTTTCAACCTACATAAATCCAGGCAGAAAGGCAGCAGGGCTATATATTAAGGTGTTGATGACACCATCCTCTCTGCTTACAGGATAAATCACTTTTAATACTCAAAACACTTCAGCTCTAAACCAAACCAGTTCTGTTGCTTAACAGCAATCGTTTCTCATTTACAAACCACAAAATAGCACTACACAACATTCTGAAGTCTAATAACTTGTTTTAAAGAATGAAGCTTGCAGTCTTATGTCCTACTTCAGATTTTCCTCCAAAATATGTTTTAGGTCAGAACTTTGTGCTTAAAACACTGTGTCAAACCTTTTATGCACCAACTGCTTTACTATTTTTTTAAAAAACACTAAAATAATTTTAAGGAAACATTTTAGCTGGATAGTCCAAGAAACAGAGCACTTTATCATTTCAGTAAAAAGAAGTCATATTGGTAAGTAGTTACTGTGCCCTGGATAAAATCTCTTCCGCAGCTGTGTGAGTCAGATTACTTTATTTATACCAACAGGTTATTAAGAGAAGATGCCTGCATTTGTTGAGGTGCAGCAGGACATCAGTAGGACACTTTGACATATTCTATGCCATACAAATTCCCTCTGCCCTCAAAGGCAAGAGCTCTGAGGAAATGCAGGCTATGCCAGGGAATAGCCTCAGAGCCAAAGACACGCACTAAATCTCAACTAGAAAGAGAGAGATGGACTGAAAAAACTTCCCCTGCTTAACAGCTTGTAGATTTCCAGTTTACAATCCCTAACCACACTCAAGAGAGGAGAAAACCAGTTAAGAGTCCTAAGGAGCACCACTTTGACAACAAACATACTCCCGGGGTAACTGGAACACGCCCTCATCACTCGCAAACGCATCCCACTGCACACTTGGCCGTGGCTGGTCTGTGCTCTTGAGATGAGGAAATTGTGCTAGAGCACAGACCACTGAGCAGTTAGAGACACCAAAGCTATCACCGGCCGCGCCTCTCTCCTTGCGAGTACACCTTACAATTCATTATTTAGTTCAATGAGCACATGCTGTAATTTCTTCTCTTTGCAGGATTACTGCTGCATTTGCTGCTTTCCTCAGTTTCTGCAGTAAATGAAGCAGAAATCTTTCAGAAGCTAAATGAACAATTAATGAAAAGACAACAATACAAAGTGGGCTATATAAAGATGAGGCTTATTATGAATTAATACTTTTACTATTAAATATGCATGAGTTTTTAATAAGTAGAGCTAAAAATAGAGCCATGTATCACAGGATTTCTCCAGGCTGTACAATTTTCATTCATCTTCATCCTGCGAAGAAATGGACCATTGCTGAAAGGATTCTCGCTGCACATTTTTACATTGCCATCACTGGCCCTAATTCATCAATCCACAAAAATCCCCAGCCTCTGGGATCTTGGCATAAAAGATTCTGAACAGCTCCACCCTCTGCCATAAGGCTTGCAGGAATGTGCAGCAAAGTCTTTTCATCCATCTCCCAACAGGCACAGGTCTCACAGCCCAGTCCCCATCTGCAGTTTGTGTGTTTAGAAAGAATCCATTAATACGAAGACTCCTGCATTGGAGAACAAACATCAACCAGCAGCAGCTGCAGCCACTAGACTTACCTAAAAACCCTGAAGTAACTACTTAAATCTTTATCTTTTTATCTTAATATTTTATTCTCAGAATAAACGTGTTCTCCTCATTACTTCAGTCCCCCAGCAAGAAAGGAAATCTAAAATTGTGCCAAATGCATCAGATTTTCTGATTGGATTTTCACATTCATTTTTAACATCAGGTCATGTTACAGATGAACAAAGGATTTTAATAAAGACTGCACTAGTTCTGGAGGAGGGTGTACACATTCAGGAACACACCACAATTCTATATACATCCACCCCAGGGCGTAGGTGCTACAGCCCCAGGAAACGGAAGAAGATTGAAATCAGTGTTTATAAATACAGCCAAGAAATCCCAGCACACATACCACCAAATACATAAACAGAAGTTCAGACAATCTCATCTGGAGGCCTAAATTTCCTACACTTATTTATGTTGGGGAATTTATTTTTATTTTTACATGTTGTGTTGTGCCTTCATGTTTTTAAAGTGACCTTGGTGTGTTTAAACCAAAGGACTTACTTTGATTGAGCTGAGTAAAGAGTTGCTAATTGCTGTGTGACAAAAGGAAACAAAGAAATCACAGCACACTGCATCCTAGTACCATCTTAAATGGCTCTGAAATCCGTTTTTTAAAATTAATTCTGTTTGATTTTGAATGTAATCTATTTCTCAGTGTGCAACTATAAAATGTAATTTAATCCACATCAGATATATTCCATATCCGTAATATGGATAATCCATATCAGATATATATATATAATTATAAAGCAAAACCAAACCACATTACAGCAGATGTAACTTTCAGCATTTTATAGATGAAGTTTTAAATCACATACCTATTACCATTTTAATCTTTTTTCAGGGGGAACAGTAAAACAGGTGCAATAACATGATAGTGATTTTCAGTCAAATGTCTTAGGCTTGCTCTTTATGAAAACAATTTAGGATTTGAAGTTTGCATAAACATACAGCTACTTAAAACTGATAATTCAGAGTAAAATTCACATGATTTATTGGAAACCCAGAATATTCTGTTTCTTTCCCCCTTCTCCACATGCAGCCTAGTAAACACTCAAGATTTATCTTTGCTTTTCTTATGATGCCTTATACTCATAATAATCAGAAATCCCAGTTTTTTCAGATTTTTCAGAAACAATCAGCCTTTCACCACTGAATCAAAAAGAAATCAACATCTCTTGTGATTTTTGGTGTTCTTGCTATTCACAAATGCATTTTGGGCTTCAAACACACTATCCTCCCTCCCCTACCATCAAGGATCCAGTTGCTCAATATTGCCTTTTGGACTTAATGTCCAAAAAAAAGACTGAAAATAGCTATAGACAACATGATCAAAATCCAACTACACAAACAAAATAAAATAGCTATATACAACATGATCAAAAGCCAACAACATAAACAAAATAAAATATTAAGAAAATGGGGGCAGGGGGGTAAAAAAAAACAAACAAAAACCATAGTGGTTAGTTGGTTTTTTCCTTATTAATGGAAATGTCCCTGCATTGTCCTGCATTTGGAAGTTGACTTCACAGGGTCACCTTCCCAAAAAACAAGATGCAATGCAGTTTTCTGGTTAGATAATGTCACTGCCTCTGTGTCAGCCCTTCACACTTGTGCCAAATTACCACTGCCAACCTCTGTTGTAGGTTATTACTAAGCAGAATGAAAGAGAAATCACTCAAAACAAATAACCACATAGTGACTGGACTTGACAGTTTGCCAAAATTACAATGTCATTATTTGAAAAGATAGGAATGAAGTCTCCTATCAACACTGCTGGCTAGCTGGTGGATTTCTATGTAGTTTGAGACTGATTTTTTTTAATTGTTGGCCTAATAAATTAAATTACCATACAATTACAGATAAATTACTGTTTGTTACTACTATATTGTTTTATCCCTGTGATGCAAGTCCAGTAGGTCAGTGATAAAAAATTTCAGGTCTAGGCAACCACCACCAGGTTTCATACCAGCACTTTTAAGCTGTTTTTCCTGAACTGCAGCAGCAGCCCAATCAAGCAGAGGATGTTGTTGTACTTCACTAACAATCCTGCACCTCCATCACTCTGTAATGCAAACACAAACCTCAGATTAACACACAAACAAGTCTTATGGCTGCCAACATCAAAAACTAGTGGAGCATGCCAGAGATGCAAAAGTTTCTAGAGAAAGCAGTGGTACAATAGAAAAGCACATCTAAAAATAATGCTGAACCCAGAAGCTGAACCCTTCAGAAAAATCAAACACCATATAAGGCAGCATTTAGCTCCTCTTGCTAACTGGTCACAGCCAACGTCTGGGTGACAACACAGGTCTGCTGTTGAAGGGCAGCAGTTTTATGGGCACTGAGAAAGCAGATCACCCATTCATTCCAAAGGCTTCACTGGAATACCCCCAGTACACATCAGTGATGCCAACTGCAGCTGGAATAGCAGCAACTGCTGGAAACAGCTCAGCAAGCCTCTAATACTAATGTAACATATAGCCTGTATTAGTTAACTTCAAATTAATGGCCATCCTCCACATGGAAAAAGTGTTTATTTAATCCAAGTGTCACAATATTGAGCCACTAGTTTGTCATCTTCCACTAGTACTGACTGTAGGAAACAAAGCAGAATATTTAAGTCCTTCACACAATTACTTTAACTCCATTTCTCCTTGATCACAGAGGGACACATATACCATTGTTGCTGACATCCCATCAGATGCTGCATCTGGTCTAAAAGAAAAAAAGGGTTTCAATTATAGGACATGCTATTCTCAAACTTAATTTCTACTATTTCTTATAAGTAAAGAAAAAAATTGCTTTACAACTATATCCAACCTAACAGAGAGGTAAAAGTGGTTCCCACTGCAGCTGACCAGTAGTCATGACCAACTCTGAGCAGATATATAATACATGCACTCATGCGAACAGCTTTCCATGAAAATAACTTCTTACACCTATTACTTCACTTCTTGGCATTTTCTACATAATTATCACCAAAAGTGCTAGGTTATCAACCCCATCTGTACTGCAGTGGATTGGCAGTATACATTTGGATCGTCCCTGTAATTGTGTGTCTTCCTAAAAAACTTCAGAGATTCAGCTCCTGAAGCAAATGGCAACAGAAGACCTAGCAAACAATACACCTAGACTGGCACAGCACGCCTGTGGCATATAAGGGTTTAGATATGCCACTGACACTTCTGGTGCAAGGGAAGACTCTAGGAAAACACGCCAAACTTCAATGCAAACTGGCAAATACTTATTTTAGAAGAAAACACAAAGGATAGGCCCACACAACAATAAGAAGTTTCAAAACCGAAGGATTGCATAACCACACAAGATGAAATATTAAAATTTACTTTCTCTGCTATGAGCCCCAGAGATGTAGCAAACCTCTCAGGTCCTGAACTTCATCCAGGAGCAGCCAGAGGCTGCACGTGCCTGGGTATGTCAAGATAAGATGTGCTCAGTCTGGAATTGTCTTCATCTCTCCCAGGGCACTGGCCATGAAGGCGAGGCGAGCTGGTGCTGATCTGCTGGAGTTCAGCTCTGCCCAGTGGATGCTCAGGGAGCAGCGGCTACACAAAAGCAAATCGATGGGCTGTTAAAAAGTGTTAATAGCACACTTAGTGGTTGGAAAGACTGTTCTGCAGGGGGAGAGATGTGGTAATTAAAAGATCAGAAAATACTGCCACAGATCCTTCAGGGAACTTCTGTGAGGGTCAGAAAATTAAACCGTTTCCATGTCATGCCACCAGCCTTTCAGAGCTAATCAGAACCTGCAATTCTTACATTTCACTCTTCCGAGAGTCCCACTTGTTCTCTTGTGCGCACAGGGGATGCAGGGTGTCTCCAGGCCCCAGGGGCTGAAAGGTACTGGGGCGTTATGCTCTAACCACATCCTTGGAAAAGCGTTATGCCACGGGCACCACATCTGAACCAGCATCCAGCTGTGATGGATACACTAAGAAATGTCTGATGGGGTTCTTTGTTGGTTTGTCCGTGTTTATTTTTTTATCAGGCATGCCTACTGGAAATTTAAGCCACAGGGGCAGTACCTTCTGCTACCTACAGGCTACTGGGAGGATTTAATCAAGTATGCATGATATAACAGGCACTGAAATTCCTGGAGATTACAGAATGCTGCAGAGGGTGTCACAGGGTGTCATACAGCCAGGCAACAGAAATAAAGTGATTTAAGCGTATGAGACCAGAAAAGCAACTAGTGAAAAATACATGACTCCTTAATGCTAAAAAGTATAATTTTGGATGTTGTCTATATTTACTGAGCAATAACCAAACAGATCTAAATAGAACATGAGCTCTTACAATCTACATACAGACTGAGGAAACTTCTCTGTGCTAAGGTACAAATATGTCTTCCAGTTATATTTGGTGAAGCATAAAGTAAAATGCAACTTAGCATTATCCAGAAACAGTGTGGCCAGTGAAACAACATTCCCAAAGTTGCAAGTGCAGCCAGAGGATGTTTCCCCCCAACATCTACTGGGTCAGCTCAAGCACACACACAAACATCTGCTAGCACACACATAAACATCTGCTGACCAGGTAAAGGCAAGCTCAATACCTGCTGAAGCTAACAGGACCCTCTCTGCCACACTGGAGTGCTTGGGAGCAGCAGCAGATGGGAAGGCTTATCCAGCACCAGGGTAAAGCCTAACATGCATTGAGGCTGAGGTCTTTCAAATGAAAGAGCATTCTCGTGACAAAAAGCTCTAACAAAACTGAGATCTCGCTTTGTTTTAATCATCAATTGAAACAAGCTCAGAAATATATTTCATGTAGCAAATAGGATTTTACTCACTTCAGATTTTCAAGGTGAAGATGTCATTTCCTGTAAGCACCACTAACTCTAAGCTCATAACATACATCAGAGCCATAGCTAAGGTGGTCATTTCTTCTTACCTAGAATTCATCATGATTCCATTATTAATCCACAGTTGGAGTTCAGTTATGACTAAACTCTTCCATTATTAACAGATTGGCAGTGGAATATTCAGCTTAACACAATCAACTCTCTCATGGGCATTAAACAGTTGCTCTGTGGGTGGTTTTGGAGCTTTTTTGGGGGGTTGGTTCTTTTTTTTTTCTTCTTGTGTTTGGTTGGTGGGGTTTTTTAAGCATTATGATTTCCAATTAGTCAAAACCACGGTGTAGACACCCTGCATTTCATAACATGCCATTCTTTTTGCTAAAGATGAACTAGAAGTAGGTGAGATACTGGAAATACAAGATCTATTTTACAGCTAACATCAACCTCACATAATCATAGTTGCATTTTATTTTTAAGAGAATTGAAGTTCACATAGTGCAGGTTTTACTAGGGAGTAGAAAAGGCAGAGTGAAGAGGCATAAACTGGTCATAGGAATATGTGTAATAAAGTTTCTTAAATAAGGAGATTTCCAGGACTAAATCTCTGGTCCCAATGTTATTCTGTGAAATCAGTAAGAAACCCACAGAAATTACTGTTACTTTAAAGAATATTTTTCATTACTTGTAGATTTGGGGCTCTTCCTCCCCTACTTGCTTCAAGGTTCCTTATCAGAATTTGTCACCATCATCTTAACTGTCCCTGAAACACCTTTTGAAGTATGATACACTAAGAAAATGGTTTAAACCCTCCTGACACATTCAACTGAGAATTTCTATATAAAGCTCTCCTCAGTTCTCTTTCACAGTATCCCTGACACCTTCTGTAGCTGACACCTAAGAGATGTTAGCACTGTATTGCCATGAACTATGTGAATATTTTAAATTACTTTTAAAATATTTATTAAAAAAAGACTGAAGAATATTGTCAGAATTAATTTTTTTGATCTTGTTTTCAATCACTTATTTTTAATACCTACCACTAGGAATTAG
Source organism: Motacilla alba alba (assembly GCF_015832195.1). Taxonomy (NCBI): domain Eukaryota; kingdom Metazoa; phylum Chordata; class Aves; order Passeriformes; family Motacillidae; genus Motacilla; species Motacilla alba. The sequence continues at coordinate 28,436,406 of NC_052022.1, read as the reverse complement.
GATTTGAAAAAACAAATGACAAAACATTATGAACAAGCTACACTGCCAGGAACAGTTTTCCAGAGCCATGTTTTATTTGAGAGAAGAACTGTCACCCTTCAATAAACAGTGGATTTCATTAGCATGTTGTTTCTTAATTCATACAATTTGTGTATAATCAATGAATTAAAGGAACTACCTTGAAATGCGTAATTATTTAGAGAAGCAGAAAACTCCTAATGATTTACTCAATACAGTACATTTACAAAAGGAGACTTTGAAATTAAAAATTAATAAGCTATTAATAGGATGAGACAGCTTGTGACTCATTGTCTAACAAAGGAAACATGTCAGGGAACAAAAAAAGAAAGAAAAAAATCACTAGACTCCAAGTATGACTTTTTAAAGCTATATGCACAAGCAGTTTATTTGAGTTATTAAACACAACAAGGTGACGTGTTCTCCAAGGAGACAAAAATCAACAAAAAGAAGCAAAGATGCCAACCTGGAATACACAACCAACATGTTTTGTTTACCATAGCCAGCATGGTAAGAACCACCGGTGTCAAAAGATAAGTCATGTCCTGAAAACCAAAGGAAAAAGGGAGAAGCCTTCTTGTACATAGCTAAAGAGATCTCTTCACTAAAACATTTTTAATGCTTTTTACTACCATTTTTTTTTTGTTTTCCTGAAATTTTTATCCTCAGTGTGGATTCCACTGGATCTAATCTCACATCTGCAAGCCAGAAACTGTAATAGAAGAAAATGCACGTTTTGATTGCCAAGGTGTAGTTTGAAAAAAACCACACAAATCTTGCCCATAACTCTCACCATTCTCTTTTGACTCATGGAAAATATTAGTCTGTGCCGTGCAGGATGTAGAAGCATAATAGCTTGAAATTAAGCATTTGATTAGAGTGACTGAAGTTTATTTCAGCAATGACTCTCTAAGATAACAATACCAAAATTCTTTTAAAATTAAATACTTAAACTGGACTGCTCTTGAATGTTGTAGTGCTTTTGATAAAACCCAATTTATTTATCAGGAGAAACCCACTCTTTTTACAATACTTTCGTATCTAACAATAATCTTTCTTGTCCTAACCTTCTCGTGAGAAAAGCTTAAACTAAAGGGACAGGCATTCCAGCTTCTGTTGGTCAAGGATCTGGTTCTAGCCCGACCACATCAGTATTTTGCCCAAACTCCTTATCTCACAGTGCATTATGAATTTTAGAGTTTACAGCTACAGGCACTAAACACACTCACAATCTGGCATGCTTTCAGCATTCCCTTGATTTCCTTCTCCTCCTAGAGACAACAGTCTCAACTCTTTATATTCACTTTTTAGGAACAGCATTTTTCCATGCCTCCAATTACCAAAATTTATTGCAGTGATCAAGTGCATGTTCCTAAGGCCCAGCTGATGCACTATAAAGGGAATGTGTAAGTTTGAGGCTAATCATGCTCCTCTTCCAGCACTCAACATAGATCATCTGAACACAGTGAAATAAGTAAAAGAAAGACTCATAGGTCAGTCTTTTACATATATGATCTACTCCCATGCAAAGAAAAGTGTCCCATCTTATTTCTCCAAAAGAATTCACTCTCAGAAAATTATTTGTAATGTTTCTGATAAACCAGTACAGTGCCAGAAAAGTTGGCCAAAAATAATGGAAGATTAATCCAAATTGCCTAATTTGGAAAGACTGCCAAACTCCCCACAGTAAGTGGCTGACATTCTCTGGTTTTGTGTCAAAATATTTATCAGCTTTTCCCCAACAATTGCTACACTGACTTTATTAAAGCAGTAGTCAATATCTGCAGTGCGCTGTATTGCTTCATATGCAATGTGTCTTTCATTCTGAACCCATCCGTGGTTTTGGAGTAACACAAATAAAAAAAGATTAGTACAATTTATGCCAAAAAAACAAACACTATGGGGAGTATCAGCCATCTCTGCCTCTCCCACCCAGCCTGTCTGTGCCTTCCTTTCCTCTGCTCCACTCTCTGGCAGATTGTTTTCTGTCACCACAGGCCTGGGATGGAGAACCCTTCTCAGGACTGCTCTCTCAGGGCCGTGGCACAGCTTTCAGGCAGCTCCCCAGAGGGGCTGAGCATCCTTCTGCTTTCCTTTACCCCTCTGTCAAAGCCGCCCCCTGCCACCGTTCTGAGAAAAGGACCCAAAAAAACAGAAAATTATGCATAGTATTCTCAAGGAGTAAATTAATTGGTTTGACCTCAGATAAATTACTACTTAAAAAGAAATAATGTTTTATAACCTTCTCAAAATATTCATTGTGAATTGCCACAGAATTTTTCAATGTAATCAAAATACTGCTATATTGTAGCTGGGATTTAAGAAAACTCCTTTCTACTTCTGGTAAATGCATAATGTAATGAACTCAACAACCATAATCTAAGAGAACAACTGAATGTAATCAGCAAAAAGTCAACAGTAATTTAATTTTGTACTGCATCAAGGCATCTGTGGGTGGTAGGAGAAAAGCACTATGTACACCAGTCCTTTGGCTCTTAAGTGTTGGGGTTTTTTTGCCTTGGTCCTTTCCTTAGCAATGAATCTGACTTTATGGAAACACTAGTTTCCTAAATGTATTTAAAGAGGACAGGAGAAAGAGGAAGGCATTAAAACATTAACAATTCATTAATTCATCATGGATCACAACTGGAAATCAGAACTTCCATCATGTGTTTTCAACACAGTTGATCTTTTCTTAAGGTCACTTACAGCATCACCCATTGCTGGGTCAGTACATACATGTATTGCCTTTGAACAGAACACAAACACAGTATGGTAACACCTTTATAAGTAATTTTTTAATAAACATCTTAGAGTAAGAAGTACAGCACCTTATTTAATGCATACCATATTGTTTGCATCTCTATGTATTACTGCTATGGCAAGCTGTCTAAAAAACCTGCCTTCAAGGAGCTAAACTCAGTTACTATCTTTTTTTCACATTGTACAGTTAAGACCAAAATGTTGCATAAGCTATCAAATCTAGAATAAAACACTATTGCCACAGTTCAATGAAAGCTGTTTATGCTCACACTAGCCAGTTAAATCATGCTGGATTGCAATGGATGTATGCTTTCTGTAATTGGAATGAATTCCACATAGGAATGTCTCTCAGGTCATACTAAGACACTGAAATAGTCCCAAATACACAAGGAAATCTGTATTCACAACAGGTTTGCATACTCATGAATAAAATGAAGTAGTGTTTTACATTTTTTAAAAATTTATACAAGCTTCCAGCACAAGTATGTAAGTCACGAGTAGCAAACAAACCAAAGCATAAAAGATAGAAGCTGCTTTCACAAAGCTGCTGATTTCAGGAGGTTTCAGATAGGACACGGCATGGATAGGAAACCCCAGGGGTGTTTAAACTCCAGAAAAAGATATATTCATATTTCCTTCCAAGAAGCCTTCCACATGAGATGTTTTCCTAATTCCTTGAGCCCTCACTTCTCCCTCCTCCTGCGCCCGGGGGCTGCCGGAGGGTCCCCTTCCCCTAAGCTGGGCTGCAGAGCTGCGGGCACCACGGCTTTCAGGAGGGAATGCTCGGCTCCGGCACCCCTCACTCTCTCCTCGTCACACTGACACTTCTAAAAGGTATTTCCTGAGCATGGGAAAACAAGAGCGTGACACTGAAGCTGTTTTAATCGCGGCTTTGTAACGCAAGGAGCACAAAGCGCCCTTCCACTGCTCCTAACTCGCGCCGCTCCTGCTGCTGCGCGGAGTAAATCATTCCTAAGTTCAGCCTTAGGGAACTGGCAGTGAATTACTGCCTACAGTGTGCTCTGGGACATCATAGCTATGGGAGCATAACTGTTATGAAAATATGCATGTTTCCTACTTAAATATTAAACACTAATGCAACAGTCCTAAAAAACTTACCCCCTGTAACCAAGGCAAGGGGAACTGCCATGCAGCTCCATTCTGATGTGCCTGGATTTGGGATTTTCAGTTTCTGTAGTAAAACAGAAAGGATGTGTGTGTATACACATATTTATACAGACACTTGTACAAATGGAAGTTGTATTTTTTTTTAAATATCAAACTCAAAATAAAAAATTAAGATGCTCTCTATTTGCAGTGGAGGCCCTTGCTCTAACGAAGCTCATCTACCAACATTACATGGATCCGTGATTACTCATGCACTTATGATGTTTAATTGTACAATCCTTATGCAGCACTTAGAAAAAACTCATGGCATGTGTTCAAATTGAGTTGGACACAGGTACAGACTCCTAGATATTATATATATATTTGTGGTGGGAATAGAGTACAAGAAATGTGTACAAAGCAGCTTTACCCCCGAAGAGCTGCAGCCAGGCCAATTATCCAAGATCAGAACAGGCTTGGCTCACAGCTGTAACCAATAAGGAAGAGCAGTCCTATGAGACAGGGAGAACTGGGACCTAGAGTCAGTTGCTGTCTGGGCTTTGAAGAAGAAGGAGCAGTGTTGAGAAGAACTGCCCATGAGAAATCACTGAGAAGGTATGGGACTCTTGCAATAAGATAACAACACTTTTACATTGAGAACACAACATATATTAAACTCACTAGTGCCAGGATGAAGGAAGAAGCTTGTAACAGTCAATTTGTTAAAATTAAGCTTCCAAAAATATTTAATAGTGCTCAGGAGAATTGTTCCTATAACTTAATGTCATTCATCCCAAGGTTTAAGTTCCTAAAAGCAATTGTGGAGAACAAATCATTTCTTCCTTTTGAGGAGAGATTTGCCATCACACTGAATTGCCAGTACACTCATCAAATTTCATGTATCATGTCTATTTTTTCTAGGATTAAATGGAAAATCATTTTTAGTGAGTGACATATATAAATACCTTTGATACCTGCTCTTTAATTCCTCCAATGTTATTTTTCAGGAAGTTTTACTGGCAAAGTGGAAACTCTATTGAAACTCTACTTATTGCTCTTCATTTCTGTAGAACACACTCAGTTCATCTTTTACGACATGCTAATAATTATTTTGAGGAAGACCTCCATGAGAAGTGTAGTTATGATATTTTGTGAAAATCCCTTTGCTTCTCCTGAGAAGCTGAGAGGGCCTCAGCTTCAAGTGTAAACAATTTGTTATCTGCTACTGTGGAAAGCAGCAGGTGCTTTCTCGATTGGTCAATGTGAGATGTTTCTACTTGCTGACCAATCAAGGAGGCAGCAGCTCTCAGACTCTCTGGGAGTCACAAAACTTTATTACTCATTCCTTTCTATTCCTATCTCACCTTCTGATGAATCTTTCTCTCTATTCTTTGTAATATAATTATAGTGTAGTCTTTTTTAATGTAATATATATCATAATATAATGAACCAACCTTCTGAAATAAAGTCAAGATCTCTCCTTCCCTTCACCAAGTCCTGACTGCCCTGAAAACCACCGCATCAGAGAAGACATTGCAACATCTATCTGATGTATTCCTGAAGCCTGAAACACTGTAATATTCCAGAGATACTTAAAGATTAGACATGTACCATCAGTGAGTCATTGCAGTATCTGCATTCACTGGTATTTATAACAATGGCAATGCACAAGAACCCCACATGGAAACAGATGGACAGATGATCATTATGGAAGAAACAAGATCCTCAAAATTACAGATATCCCTTGTAGATGTAAGGTTGGAGAATAATATGATACAGTAAAACAATAATCTGTTTCCATGCAAGTCAAAAAATATCTTGGAATAAGAGATGTCTAAATAAAATGTTCCAATTCAAAAAGTGAAACTGAAGAATGCTGCTGACAAGAAAGACAAACTGGTAACAATAGTTACAGGCTAATACTGTTGCAATCTAGTAGCAATCCTTTCTCTTCATAATATTGTTTTATTTTATATGCTACATTTTATAACTCATCCTCTTCATTTGCTGTAGTATTTTCTTTGTGCTTCTTTTACTAGTACTGTACTAAGTCCTCTAAGAACATGAAACATTACTATTGTGATTCTGATTGTTTTCCTTCATGGAATAAAAATACAAACCTATGAAGAAAAAACATTACACTCACCAACATCACATATATCAACCCGGTAAGATTCATAATTTAATATTAGATGTGTATCATTTGTGTGATATTGACAATTACTAATGATCAATGGAGAAAGAAAACTGTCATGTTTAAAAGAGTAGTAAGTAGATTAATATGTATAAAGTGCAGTAACTTCCCATTCACTTTGAAAATAATTATCATATATATTTGTAAGAACATGTCTTAGCTACATTAAGGGTATAGTTGAGGCTGGCATAAATCAAGATTAGCTTAACTGATTTTTCAAGGAGCTGTAGCTGTGCCAGTTACTACACGATAGCACCTGGTATTTCACCTTTTACCTCTGTGTGAATGACTTTTTCTAGTGCCTGGATGCACCATAGTTTACTGCATGTCAGAATTCATCACTAGAACTGCTCAGCATGAAGTCCACAAACAATGGGGGTCACAAGGAAGCTGTCAGGTTTTGTTTGAGAAATGACCCCTGCTCTTCATTCCCACTCTTTCTGCAATATCCCAGCACTCTCAAACAACTGACATGGAAACTTCACTTATGGCATCCTAAACTGCCTAGACTAGAAAGCACCAAAAAATGCAGATAGTACACACACTACACAAATGCATGATACTTTTTCAGCACTGGTTAAATTCATCAATCTTTTAGAAACGCTGGGGCGGGTTGATTTTTTAATAACGTAATCTTGGTAGTTTTCTATAATTGCAAAGGTGAACTTGTTTATATGCAACTGTCATGGTGGACTTTGCTCTTTGCATGTCTTAAGCCTCACTTGCCGTAGCCAAAAATGTAGCCTAAAAATGTAGGAAAGAATTCAAGCCTCAAGTTTTAATTTCTATTCTGCTGTCAAAGCTATGCCAAAATTTCACAGAATCACAGAATGTGCTGGATTGGAAGGGATCTGTGGAGTCCAGCTCCTGGCCCTGCCCAGCATCATCTCCAAGAATCCCACCACGTACCTGAGAGCGTCGTCCAAACACTTCTTGAACTCTGCTGGCCTTAGGGCTCTGACCACTTCCCTGGAAGAATCTGCTGTCCTACACCCATTGCTGTCCTGCAAGTGGCACAAGTATCACAGAAGTGTGGGGCTGCACACAAGCTTTCACTTAGACTGGAGCCACAAAAAACCATGGAAGAGATCCCTCACTGTGACATTCCTTATGGTAAAAGAGGTATGACAGCAGCCATCTGGGCAGTGGGAGCCAACTCTAAGAAAAAAATATACTAAGAATTTTTAAATTTAGAAAAACCCAACCATGTTCTCTAGCAGGTAGAAGTGAAAACCTGGATAACCTGGATGTTTTGGATGCTTGGGAAGAAACAGTCTGCACTACCAAAAAATCTCTTACCAAACAAAATCATTGCTGACTGGGAACCCCTAAGCATTATCTTTGAGAAGCTTCCAACTTGGATTCCATCATGTAAGGCTTGATTCAGATTGGCCTATCCAACTTTATTTGACTTAGGAAAAGAATACACTCTTGCCCAGGGAATATTCATGTATTAAGATACTAAGAAATATCCCCAAGCAGGAATCAAACAAGGTACGCTATCTCACAGAGTGAGAATTAATTCCTGCCCCAAAGAACAGAAACAAAACAAAACAAAAAAAATTAAACAGATAATTTAATATCAAAATAAAAAGTATCTGGCAGGTCAACAGCACAGAAAAATCTCAATAGAATGCCCAATTTGCTAGAGCCTGCATTTTAGAAAGTATTGGGCTCTCTACAAGTCAGTGGGAACTGTTATATTGATTCAGGGTAAGATTTGCCATCTTTTCTTCACAGTTCTGTCAGGGCAGAGCCCTATGTTTGGCTGAAGAAGGGCTCTAACTATCCTGCTCTCACCTGACAGTTAAAAATGCAGATGAAAGACCAACTTAGCATTGTGGAAACTACCACTGTACCAGGCCTTTTTAAATTTTGAGCTGTTCAGCAGCTCCCCTAGTGTTCAGAAAGCTTACAAAAGGCCAAGAAGCTGAAAAAATATGCTTGTTTTCATAAAAACCTTAGAAGTTATTACTTGTAGAATTAATTAATATCCTCTTTCTGCCTCCTGCCTTCTACCTTTCTATTTCTCCAGACTTCAGGCCTAGCCTCTTATTTTCTTTTCTGCCTTTAACAAAATATTATTATACATGAGAGCATGAAGAACTGTTTCCTTATTTAATACATCAGCCATGCAATACTGAATGCCAGTTGTGCAGCCCAGTTTTACATAGAAGCGGATGTGTGACGATTCACAAATAAAGCCACCCTGGAGACACATGTGCTAGGCTGCTCACAGATACTGCAAAACCCAGCCCTTGCTGCCTTTTCTAAATATTATTTGTGGAAAACTTATTTTTCTGCACCCCTAACTGCAGCACAATCCAGGTTAAGAAGGACTTGAAGACATAACTCCTCTTGTTAGGCAAGATGAAACTCATTCCCAAGAAGGACGCAGGCATACATTTTAAAAATTTTAATTCTGTAGCTTCCTCTTTGTTTAGGGATTAATAATAACTCTTAAAAGCTTATCCAGTATTAGAGGAATACAATCTTACACCAAGAAGCACTCACGCTACTAAAAGCACTATACAAACAGTACTCCACAAAAGAAACACCTCATGCTAGCAAACAAGGAAACAAGGTATTTATGGTGACTCTGCCCCACAAACTGCAGTGGGGCAGGATCTGTGTGGCACAGTGAAGGGTTTACACCAGCAGTGAAAGAAAGAAAGTATGCACAGACTTCCAGAAAAAATGAATTGTGGGCTTAAAATTTCCCTGCTTGGAACAGAGAACAAAACTTTAATGGCAAATGATTCAGGAATCATTCACATATGGAAAGAAAATGAGATGGGTCAGTAGGTACCCAAATTAGGATGTATGTCACTAAACTGAAAATTTGAACTGGAAAGAAAGTAGAGAGTGGTAGACAACATCAGTCAGAAAATGTGGATTCCGATAGAGTGTTCTCAGCTCCACAAACAAGTACGAAGGCAAGCTGAGAGAGCTGGGGCTCTTCAGTCAGGAGAAGAGAAGGTTCTTGGGAGGCCTTCCAGTCCCTAAAGGGGGCCCACAAGAGAGCTGGAGAGGGACTTTTCACAGTGGTGAGTAGTGACCAGACAAGGGCAGTGGCCTTAAGCCAAAGGAGAATAGATTTAACTTAGATATAGGGAAGAATTTCCTTACTGTGAGGGTGGTGCAGCACTGAACAGGTTGCCCAGGGAAGCTGTGAACTCCCCATCCCTGGATGTATTTACAGCGAGGTAAAAGCAGCTCTGATCAACCTGGTCTAGTGGAAGCAGTCCCTGCCAATGGCAATGGGGTGCCTTTAAGGTCCCTTCCAATCCAGACCATTCTATGATATTAAATTCTCAGGACAAAGGGTATCATTCTAGGTCAAGCTCTAATTCACTTTATGTTGTATAGGCTCTGAAGTGGCACTTGCAAGGCTACCATTATCCATTAGCCTCAACAAATGATGACATAAAATGCTGAGAAATTAGAGCAATGCCACAGAATTTCAGACATGTACAAAATCAAAACCCAACATCAAATAAAAATTAACAACATGCAGTGAGAGTTAATACAGACTTTCATTCAATGATGGGAAGCATACAGAAGATCAAGAGATCCTGACAGAAACAATTATCTGGTATCTCAGTGATAAAGAAGCAGAGCTCATCTTTTCTGATGGATTAGAAGCCACATCACTGGCACCAGCAAAAGCCAAACCCAATACAAGAACATCTTTGATTGATTCACTGTCTGATCTTGTTACGGTGAAACTCTCACATGAATTTACTACAGACTGCAATCAGGAGCATACAGTTAAATGTGATCCTCAGCTACCAAAAAAAAAAAAAAAAAAGAAAAAAAAGAAAAAACCACAAAAACCACACACAGAGAAAAAAACCCAAACCCTCACAGATGTCTTTTTCCTGTTTTCAGGCCCAAAAGTACCTTCATTTAGTTAAGCCATGTCAATATTCATTAATCTCATATTCAGAGTCTCCAGTAGGACCAAGTGTGCAGTAAAACCAGTTTTAGTGGGAGTTTTGAAAGAGATGGGTCACCTTCCCTCAGTTCAATACAACTGTATCTTCTTATACCAAAGTTCAAAGCTCATCATGCTTTTAGTTTATCTTTACAATGACACCAAACATATTCGTCTGTTATGTCCCAATATATTAATTTCAAAAAAAAATTAGGTCAATTGCCAAATCTTGCAGCACGCCCTTATCAGATCAATGAATTATCTAAAACTTCTGTCAAATCTTAGACACTGGTACTGGATTTCTCCAAACAAGAAAAGAAACCTGACAAACTAGCATGGTTCCAGAAGAAAGTAAAGGGAACTCTGACATGTTGATTAAACAGTTCATTAACCAAAGTTACACTTTTTCTCTTAACCTTTAAAATCACTCAATTCCTAATCCAAGTTAAATGTTTCTGAAGCTTAACCCTGAGTTATTTCTCACATTCGCCTGCATTTCATTGTAATGCTTATATAGTTTGATTCAGAATTCCTTCTAGACCAAAGCTTTAAGTTTATCAAATAACACACACACAGTCTTTACTATATAATCTCCTATTTGCAGTGTGTCAGTGGTATTACCATCAACCTGAAAGCCAATTTGCATTTCACTGAAAACAAAGCAGTAAGAGACAAAGGTGACATTCTCTGAGCTGAATTAGCTGTTACAGTACTTTGAAGCATGTCCATTTTTCCTACCGATATACAAGTAAAAAGTGATAAAATTGACAAGACTTAGAAACACTGAAGACTCCTACTCAACAAAAAAAAAAAAAAGGCTTTCAGCTAACAAAGCTTCACTGAACTACACGTGCATCAAATTTCCTGACACCTTTAGGATTTCCTAAAAACACAGAGCCTCTAATTTGCTATAGTATGTACAAACACAGTAGCAGCACAAAATACAAAGTTAATGCTATTAACAGTATTTGCTTCTAGTGCTCTTTTCCCCTCTCTGAGGCAAAGACACCCATCCTACAGTTTGTCTCTACCCTCTGATGGGGGTTCTCATGGAGCAAGGGAGAAACTTGGCAGCTCCCTGGCCTGTCTTCCCAGCACACTCACCTTCCACTCCCTACCAGCTCTACACCAAACATATGCATACTTCAGGACTTGAACTGTAATTAGCTTAGGGCATATTTTACTAATTAGCAACCCACTCCTAATTTCAACAGTGCTGCATTGCCATACTATTTGCACCACAGAACCACAAAGAAGAAAAAAAACAGTAAGGCTTTTTCTTCCTTTCAGTGGTCTGCAACATGCTTTTTGTTTTCTTAGGATGACACAGATGAAGACAAGACACCCAACATGAGTGAAGGCAGCCTGAATTTATTTAAACACTTAGCATAGGTGAGGCTCAAATCCTTTGCTCAGTTCCAGGCTTCTCACTACAGAAGGGCATTGAGAGGCTGGAGCAGGTCCAGAGAAGGTCATTGGAGCTGGTAAAGAGCACAAATCTGAAAAGGAGTTGCTGAGGGAGTTTATCCTGGAGAAAAGGAGGCTCAGGGGGACCTTACTGCTCTTTACAAATACCTGAAAGGAGGTTGTAGTCAGGTAGGTGTCAGTCTCTTCTCCCAGGCAACAAGGAACAGGCAAGAGGAGATGTCCCCAAGGTGCCCCAGGGGAGGTTTAGATTGGATATTTGAAAAAATTTCTTCACCAAAAGAGTTGTCAAACACTGAAACCCTCTGCCCAGGGAAATGGTTGAGTCACCCTCCCTGAAGGTGTTAAGAAGATGCATAGAACTGGTACATAGGAACACAGTTTAGTGGTGGGCTTGGCAGTGCTGGGTTAATGGTTGGACTTGAGAATTGTAAAGGTATTTTCCAACCTGAATGATTCCATGATTTCACAGGGTAGCAGCATCAAATGGTGTGCCATTAACTCCACAAGCCACGGAAAAACAGCTATCTGAGAGGCCTGTGTTATATGGACATCCTCGACAATATAACCTTACAGTCAAAATCCAGCTTCTATTCAAAGGAAAAACAAAGAAAAACTCAAACCCACGAGATCCTAGTCAGGTATTTAATTTCCAAATGAGGAAACTTGGGCAGACTTTGTTTCCACTCATTCTTTAGCCTTTACTGGCTTGCTTCCAGGTATCATCAACTGAGTTGCATATTTTTCAAATAAAAAAAATGCTACACCAGTGGGATCAGAGCTAGTAATTACCAGAAAAAGCTAAAAGGACTCAAAAGGAAAGCTGGTAGAAAGAAAGACAAGAGGAATGCAGTAAATATATTTCAAGATATAGCAAAAAAGACAAATGACACTGGAAACTGTACAAAGTCCATTCGGAGGTCCTGATCCCGAAGGATGTAGCAACTGCCACAGAATTGGGTCCTGAGGACAGAATTCAATTCAATTGTTCCGCCTCTCTACACGATACAGGCTGGAGAATGCACCCACCAAATACGCAGTTCCTGGGGAGGTGAGATTCAGAATTACCTCATCCAGCAAGGCTGGATAAAGTTTTGATCTGCACTCAGGAGGAGACTGCAGTATACTCACTCTTCCTGACCAGGCAAGACACCTGAGATTCTTCCAGTACCAGTGGAAGACCAAATCCTGTTTCCGCTCTGTCCCTTGAACTGGCATGTGTGCAGCAAAGTCTGTCCAGACATAATTACTGGGTTACATGCCCTCCCCCAGCACTTCTGAAAAGGGTATTTTGACAGAAAGCATGTGCACACCTCCTGATTCACTCTGAAGCTGAGCCAAAAAACAGGGAACAGACCACAACTGTCCAAATGGTTCATACAGCATATTTTCTGGCACAGCTGCAGAGCACACAGAGAGTGGGCTGCAGGCTGGATGAATGGTTCTGGTAGTAGCAACCTTCAATCACTATTTTTCTAGAGCTATTCTTAGTCCTTCCTCTGCTACCTTACAAATCCTTAAATTCAGAGGATTACAACACACTACAGCCCTTTTTGTGCAAGCAGACTTTGTGCATCCATAATGCACGTAATGGAAATTTGCACAAAAGCGGCCCCAAAATTAGAGCTTAAATCAACACTGGATACAGATGTATATGGGAAGTCAGTACTGTTGGATGGAAAAAAGTATTTAAACATTTTTATACACCGTACAATTCTTCTGTTTTTCTTAACAAAACATGTGGATTAATATCCTAAGTACTAATTCCAAGAAGCATCATTCCCAGTGTCTCAGCCAAGCTGTAAGTTTGTATTAACACCTTCCTGTTTTATGGTCTTTGCTTCAAAGGCAATCATGGAAAATTGCAATGCAGTGCTTGGCTAAGATCCACACTGGCACCACCACCATCCACGCCAGGCACCGTTTCACGTGGAGGACTTCAAGGGCTTGGGAAAGGACCTGAAGGTCTTCTTGATTTTCTCAGTGTTTCTGTCTCTGCAGTGGGACATGTTTCATAAATATCATCTTATTTGTTTCACATCCTATGCTTCTAATCATTATATGCCATTTGTTTTCCTCTCCTATCTACCTTTTCCATTTTTGAAGTCTCAGGGAGCCCTGTCCATGTCAGCTAAATGAAGAGAGAAGACTGATGGGTCATTTGATTACCAGAAATAAGCACTTACTCCCTGAGAAGCAGATCTGGTAGCAAGACATTTTCAAACTTGCTGATAGTAATGCAATAGGATCCAGGAGCTAACAATTAAAGCTGCATCAATTCAACCTTGAAACACTCTGCAATTTCCTAGCAGTAACTGCAGCTGAACCTTGGAACTGTTTACTGGGAAAGACAGAGAGCAAATCCCTGTCACATGATGTGTTCATAAAGAGAAGGCTTCAGTTTATCTCTGGAAGAACTTATATAAAGGTTGTGAAGTGAACAACATTTCTTTCTGGAGTCTCCATCTCTTGATCTACAAACTTGTTTCTTCACTTGTTCTTGTGAATCACAGGGAGAAGGTGGTTCCTTTTAATACCCAAACCATGTTTCTTAGACAAAAGTTCCCAGATGACCTGCAGAACACTTTAAACAACATATAAATGAACAGGGATCCACTTGAACGGTAATGTTCATCAGATCTAGTGTAGGAACAGATTATTTCATCCAGTTAGACTGTTCAATCTTTGGTTTGCATTTCAGCTCGTGTTTTGGCTAGGGAGCAGGGAGTGGAATAAAGGATTATTTTGCTTTTCTCTGCTACACAGACTGTCAGAGGATATCACCCCTAAGAAGAACCAGCCCTGAGCATTACTGACCACGCTTTGCTGCTGGCTTCTAAGCACACATGTGCTCACTCTAATGCCTCTGTGGTCAGTATTGTAGCTGCCTGGCACCAAGCTGACACTGACTTACTGACTTGCAGGACCTCAGGCTAAAGCCCCAGTAATCCTATTAAACCCCAAGCACTATAAAAATCACAAAAAAGAGCATCCACCTGCATTCAGGCCTATCACACAAGGCATGAGTCAGTCAAAAACTGCGCATCATAAATAAAAGCTAACCTGGGAAAAAAATTAGCATTTTAACACACAGGCATCTACAACAATCAACAAGAAAATAACAGAAGAATATTCTGAGCAATAACACACTTAAACTTCTCCATGCTTGTTTTCAAAAGTAATTTCAAAGATGGGAAGCTCAAGTATTCATTTCATCCACACTCATATTTCTCCATTTCAAAAGGAAATTCTGTCTTTTTTTTGTTTAAAACCTTTCCTCTAGGGGGAAAAAATCCTTACAAGAACCTGCTTTTAAAAGATAATCTAGGGATTCTGTTTTGTAAAAATGGAGCTGATTTTCAAAAGAGGACAGAGCCTGACTTAAACTTCTCAACATGTGTAACTGCAGCTCTCCCCCAGGCATCTGATTAAGTATCTATGGAAATTAAGTAGGCAGTTCAGCATTCTGCCAAACTGGACTGACAAATATGCTTCGATGATTTGGGATTTCACCTTCAAAACAGTTCAGGTCTTAAATACACTCCATTATAAAACACAGATATATTGCTTAGTGTTCCATTTTGGCCAATAATTCTTTGGCAACTTTTTTCAAGACAAGGATGGTACTTTCTTTACTTCTGAGCTGAGTTTGCCATATCACCCCAACTTTCGGTCCCACATCTCTACCACAGAAGTAGCCACCTTTTGAAGGGTGATAAACACACTTTCTAATAAATAATATTATGCAGAATTCCAGTCCCGCACTAAGCCTTTGACTGTAAGGTCCATATGAAAATAAGGAAGAAAGTCTGAGTAAGTGCATAATTAGCCCTGCAATACCATCTCAGTCTCTGACATGAAATTTAATTTTTGCTTTTCCGTTCCTCTCACACGTCTAAAGATCAATTATAACAGAAATATATTTTAAAGCTTACATAAATTCCCTTAGACAATTTCTTGTTCTCAAAACTACTATTAACATAAATGCTATATATATATATATATATATATATATATATATATATAAAATACAAACATGTGTCTGATAGTACTTAGAGTGTTCCCTGAAAAAGACGATCACAATCATCCTGACTTGGAGCCAACAATATCACTTTAACTTGGGCTCTGCAGCAGATAATCCTGAGAAGTTAAAATAAGAAATGAACGTTTCAAAACCAGATAGGTTTATACTGTGCACATTACATAAGCAAGAGTAAAACATGCATTACAACCACATTCTAGATGAACTCCAACATTCTTTTTCCATACTCCTACTAAGACTAAATGCCTTGCAGACCAATTAGGTATTAAGGTACAAATTTGCCTCGTTCAATCATGGCCAGCGACACAAACTTTGTTTCCCACCAAATTACTAGAAGCATCCTGTGACCACTTGTTTATAAGAAGAAACAAAGAAAGATTTTTTCAGAGCAGATAATATGCAATACAAAAAAATCACCCACATCTACAGCAAATTTTTGCATGTCACAAAGGTACTGTAAAGTGAACAGTCTTTAGTAACATGCAAAACTGCAAAATTATCCCTACTTATCTTTCCTTTCAAGCATAGTAGATAGTTGGTTTTTTTTGCTCTCAGTCCCTCTCTTCCTCTCCCCCCACTGCAAGTTTTATCTCACCATTTTCCTTATTCTGAAACACATCATAAAACAATTATAGTAAATTATATAAAGTATTTTAAAAACCTCTCCAAAAGAATCCAAAAGCATTTTAAAGAGCTTGGCATTTTGGTCAAAAAAGAACAACATTTATTGAATCACAACTGAGTGCATTTAACTGATTAGAAAACTTTGTGAAAAAAAAACTCAAGTGTATGTCTTAGCTCATCTAAAACTCAACACAACATGAGTTAACCTGTACCTTAACCATGCTGTAGGTCATGATGAGTCACTGTTCTCTGGAAGAACAGCCACAGCACCACCTGCAACTTGTCAGGAGAATGAAATGTGATTAAGTTATCCAAAGCTTTCCTCTAGCAGGAGAAGTCTTCCCTTACACAGAATTACTGCATGGATGCATTGACATAAAACAGTAATTCCAAAGCCAAGTGTCATTTCACCTCCATGCTGAAAGCAAAGCATAGACAGAATAAAAGGGTCTCACAACAACAGCATATAATTTGGGTTTGTTTTCAAAAGTAACTTTGGGCAACCAATAGTTAGGCTATTTCCAGTCAAATTCTGCCTCTTCTTTTTTTCCCCCCAAGTCCTTTCTCTCACTCTTGTAATAAGAGCTGGCCTTGAACACAGCCATTATGAAAAGTTTAATACATTCCTGTAGCCCTAGGGAGAGTAGGGGCCACTGCATGCTAATAGAAAAAAACATCATGGGTGTCTGCTACATGTGAGCTGTTACTCCTCTTCCTTGGAATTTTTCAAAACATCAGGCTAATTAATTATCCTCACAAAAACAGCACAGAGAAGAACAAGGTGACAGTCATGCAACTGGAAATAAAATAATTATAAAAGATTACATATATTGCCTTCAATGTTCTGACTTAAAGAATTTCAAGATACTTATCTGAGAGGCTACTTTTGAACCTGAAAAGCTGACAAACCTTCCATCCACTGACCAAAATAACTGCAGTTTCCACTTCCTAAGTAGTTAAACAACAAGTCAGCTTACACTCCAGGCTTCTAATGAAAACAAAGGAAAATGTACAGATTTGTTAAGGCGGCAACAAATTAATCTCAGTTAAATTGCTCCCGTTTGATAAGTGTGATGCTTCCTTGTTCTATTCTTTATTCTTTGTGATCCAATCCATTCTGTTAAAACTACATTTTCAAAATTCTCTTCTTTCTATTCCTTCTACTTTTCTATCTCCCAGTGCAAAGCTGTTGATTGGCAACCAAGTATAACTGCAGAGCAACCCAGTGTTAAGCACCAGGCTATACCAAAGTGTCTATGATGAAACTGTGATTTTGCAGAAGTGGTTCATCTCCTTTGAAACTGCTTGTTTGCCTCCACAGACTCCCAAAAGAAACTCTGTTCTAAATTTACTAACTGATCTTCTTGGTATGAATTATATACCCAGTATGTTATTTTGCAACTCTGTTGCTGCTCTTTAAGCATTACCCAATGCTGAATTCCAATCAAGTACAACAGCAAGTCAAGAGCACAGCCCATAATTCTGTGCCTCAAATGAGACAACCACAGTCCAAGCGCAACATATGAACTCAGGCACACTAGAGGAACAGAGAACACTGATGCAAGGTAATGACTGGGAATCTTTGTACAGCTGCTTTTTAAATTCTCTGCTCTGAGCAGCTGATTCCAACAAGAATATTAGATAGGAAAGCCAAAAGCATGAAAATGCAGAATTTGAGACACGAACACATTTCAGTGAGATCAGTTATGACAGTGAAGTTAGACTCTGCAGAGTTTCTAAGTGTTGATGCAAATCATCATTTTCAAAGATAACAAAGCAGAAGGGAATACAAAAGGTTTCCGGACATCTTAAGTGCCAGAAGAATTATTTCAAACACATTGGTTTGTGTCAAAGAGCTCAAAGGGAAGATGCAATTAAAGTATCACGGTCCTAAAAGAAACCAATAAAGATTTTCATTATTCAGGTACCTCGGTTGCTTCACGTTAGTGGTGCTTCTATTTCTGCAATGCTCATGTCTGCCTAAAGTACATATAAATCACTTACATTTGCTTATTACTCACACTCCTGGCTTCTGATAGAATTACTTATCAAAACCTAATAAAGCATCGTGGACCATTCTATACCCATGCTTAAAATTACCATATGCAGACAACATTTTTAAAAATTTACAAATGTGTTCTCAGCTCAGAAATGGCTCTAACAATTTCATGATTTTGCTAAAAAAATCTTAACTAAAATTAGTACTATATGTGTGGGCATACAACTGTATTTTTAATTTTCTGAAGAGACTAAAAAAAGTCCTGGTACTAACCTTAATCTTTTATGGCTAAGTTCTATAAAAAACCAGTAAAACTCACTCCAACTGCTAAAAAAAGCCATAAGCATAGCTGAAGCAAATGAGTTTGCAGATAGATCCTGATCAGTCCTTGCTCCATTTGCTTGTTTTGGAAAGCAACATCCCACTCTTCCCTCAAGGAAGATAGGTAAAAAATCTCAAGTGAATGTTCCTCCTCATTGCCAATGCACAGAAGCTGCTGGAGGTGAAAGCAAAAGCTCCCATGTGCCATCCTTTCCTGACAAACAGGAGAAAATCTGACATCAAGGACTTTCAGTCTCTCAGATGCAGTATCTTTAAAAAATGTTACCGCACCAGCAGAGTTCAGCAGCTGATGAAAAAGGTGACCCAAGGCATCTGCTACAGACCAGGAAAAAGGGAGATGGAGCTAAATTCTAATCACGTCCCATTTTGCAAATACAACCCTCATTTTAGTTCACATTTTGACAGTCCCATGGCTGGCTAGCATGGCTGTCCTCAGATGTGACCCCAACAACTCAAATATTTCTTTCTAATGAACTTTTTTTTCCTATTACCCTATGCAAGGATAATCAAAACTCCACTCTCCAGGCTCCCATCTTTACTAAACCAAACAGGACAAGAAAAGGATGAAAAAAGCCATGAGTATGAATGCGTATGCAGAGAACTGCAGAAATCCAAAATTACTGGAGGTCTGAGGAGGGATGAGAATGACAAGATAATTGCAGAGACGCCTGAAGACAGAGAGAGAGAGTGGCAGAGGAAGGAAATCAGAAGAGAAAGCACTTTGGGATATATAAGATGATAAGATAGGAAAACTTCAAAGAAAGTAATCAAAAGAATAATTTAAAGATAATGGATACATGACATTTCAGAACACATAGTCTTAAACCACTAATTGTTCCTGTTCTGTGGTTAAATTGATTAGAGTTCAGTGGTTTTCCAATTAAAATACCACCTTAAACACACACCAACTATAATTAGGGGGAAAAGAATCTCACAATGTAATATTACATAAAATCACTTGGACTCTTGCAGTAAGGAAGCTGAATTTAAAATAATCAGTTCTATAATGGTTGAACTATCACTCAAAAATTGGAGGGTAAGCCAGGCATAACTCTTTCTAGAACACTATTTCTAGGAAGGTATGATACTTATGAAGCTTGATTTTGGGGGGATCCATTACATTCCTATCCTGAGTTTCAACAGGCAGGATGATGGATGCTGCCTTTGGGTTGTATGTCACCCCCAGGACCAATATTACAGTATTTGTAAATCAAAGCAATAGTGGATTCCCACACAGGTTTGATGGAGGTTGCCACACTTAAGGAACAAAAGCACTGTTTATTTTACTACGTGCTTTTTTGAAAGTGAGATACATTTGGGGATTGGGACTAAAGGTCTTTAAATTCCATTCCAGCCCCTTAACATGCTGTGATTCTATGATAAGGGCAGCAAGAGGAAGCTTTTCACATTGAGACATCACTTGTCATGAAAGGGCTTCCTCAAAACTCAAAATCTGGAAGCATTTGCAGCAGTTCAGATTTCAATGATCTGATCTGGCAGACTGTTGCACAGCTGAATCCTCACAACCAAGGGCATTTCATCCCCAGTTCTTTGAGCATTAATCCTGGGCTTTGCTAAGTGCATTGTGCCAGATCCACACACCCATGGGATAGCTCACAGTCCATCTCAATCTTTCCACTATAAAAGCCTATACAAAAAATTTTCATGCGCATTCCAGGAGGAACAGGGCTATAAACACTTCTAGCTCTTTATTCCTTGGGACTTTTCCCTGTGCAAATAATGGATAAAAACTTCGATCAGTTGAGAATTTAAAATTCATTTCCTGCTAAACATAAAATAGATGATATTCTATTCACCTCAGATTTCTAGCCATGCTTCTTATTACAAACTTTAGATAAGTGAAATACCACTTGCATATGAAAATATGGCTATAGCACCTAACTACATCTTGGAACATTCATGCTCTACGAGATCACACGTGGACTGTTTTTAATTTCAAGTGAGTAACAAGAAGAACTGAACATTAAAGACCTACAAAAATATTATTACATCCATTTACATTTTAATGAGATAAACTGTCTTCACTCAAATCCATCTAACATTTTACAAAGATCAGAGTGCATATGCAGTAACACAGATACCGAATGAGTTAGAAAGTAGAATATTCATAGGAGAAAACCTTCTCCCCATATACAGGAAATGTGAATGTATCATGCAATACTTCTGCTGGTTTTCTGCAGCAAACTACATTTTACCAAATTTTTCAACTAGTTGCTTAGTACATTACGCAGAATGAGGGAAAACTGATCAGATACATCAATCAAAGCCGATTACATCCTGTTAATCCACTTAACAATTTAAACTGTACTTGGCCTCATCTAAGAAGTGTAAATCACAGTAGCCCAATTAAGCATTATATCCATCTAGATTAGTTGGAACCAGGCATACAAGCATCTCCTTTTTCAGTAAACCTCAGCAAGTCTGAAACAGTAAGAAAAACAACAACAATTTTATTATATACAAGATCACTTTCCCTTGTACAAATCATTAGGCACAGAACTCAGTTGAGAAGACTCATTTTTTATCCCTTAATTTCTCCTCCCTTATAAGACAACTTGTAGCCTTCAACAATCCATACTGGTCTTAGGTCATCAGTCTGAAAGCAGAATTCATTACTGGTTTCCCAAGAGGCAACAAATGAGATTTACATTCCAAACGTATTTTGGATAGAGGAGGATCAAAAGGACAAGGCATCCTCAGCTGCAGGAAGACACACAAGCAGACTCTGCTGTGATACTCCCTGGATTCTAATTGTCCTGGCCCAGAGTAAGTTCACAGCACACACTCAAGTTACTAAGACTTGTTTATAAAGTTGAGCTAGGTCAAAGTTGTATTTTGCTGGAAGTTATTTCATTACAAGGAAATGAAACAGAGAAGTGATATCATATCTACACACACATAGATTATTAGAACATTTGACACAAAAACACCATGTAAAGCAATCAAAAACTGGGACATTTACTCCAATTATGATACTTGGCTACACACTCTTACAAGACCCTAACAGCATTTTGGGAAGGTCTGGGCATTGCTCAACATGGCATTATTCAAAACATATGAAGATGGCTGTTACATGAAACAATGTGTGTGTGTATATGTATTTATTTTTTTACATAGACACACAGATATGAAACAACAACATGCACGAAACTTCCTTAAGTGTTGTTTTCTCCTTAGTGACAGTGGCCTCTTGTTTTTCTCTAGATAAGGAGCATTCAGTGGGAGCTTTTTCTAATCCACACACATGCAGCAGCATCTCTATGGCCACACCTGTACCTGTATGAGAACAGGCCAGATGCTGAAGCCATGCGGGAGAGAGCACGTGCTAAACGCTCATGACTCACGGAACAGGCCTGTCTTGTCCCTAATCCATTTTGGGACAGTCCCTAGCCCATGGCTTTCCCTTAGCAATGCTCTGTTAGGGGTGCTGACACTGGCCCAAGGCAGGCCAGGGAGCTTCGGACACCTGGACAGTGCCACAGTGCCTGTGACAGCACTCAGGTTCAGCAGGGACAGCCCCAGCCTCACCTTCCCCGGGGGAAATTCTGCAAGACTCAGAGAGCACGACAGCTGTATTTTTCTTATTTTCCTTTACAATATAAATATTTAGGAAGTTATTTCCATGACTCTAATATTTATATTGGTGAAAACAATGTAGACATTTTTATTAGAGCAATGAAGCAAGAAACATAAAATATGGGTTTATGTAGTTATGGCTACATTTTAGAGATGATACATTTACAATCTGTACTCCTTATTTTTAGCAGGAGAAATCTCTTTTATCAAACTACCAGCTCAAAACAGACTAAAATCAATAATCATACAGGATAATAATAAGATCAACCAAGCAGAGGTGCCTTCTTAAAAAGCCTCTTAAATAAAGAAAACACACCATTGAAGAAGTACTTCTGAAGCTGGAATGCTGTAGCCTAGCACTATGAAGCTCACATGCTCTTATGAGAGCCAGGTTGAGGAATCACTCAAAGATGGACTTTTGTGACAATCAGCATCCAAAGGGAGTTGCTGGTTTTGTAATTTTTTTAACACTATTTTGCTCAGCATCTAATATCTAATGCCCTTGATATGAGGCACCTAGGGAATTATCACTTTTGAGCATTTTTTCAGCAGGATCCTTACAGACCACACTGCTTCCCACCAGGCTATGGCTGATCCACTCCACTCACCATGAGGCGCTGCAGCTTCAGCTGTCACATTTATTCCTGGAAAACTCTTTCCTACTGTGGCTACTCTATCTGACAAGGATCAGTCAGTGTTTTATTTTTTTTTAAAGATGCTGCTGGTCATTCCTGGAAGAAAATGAAATTTACTGCTGTATGCTTTGGGATCATCTAATTACAATACTAGCCTTCAGGGAATTTTTAAACTAATGACATTGGATTTGTCAAGCACAAAAACTTTTAATCTGATTTTTCAAGTGGATCCTAGCCAATGGATCCTGGCCACCACAGCACTTAAAACACATTTGACTGTCCTCCATTCCTCCATGCAATATTTAGGTGGGCTTCTTATCAAAACGTTAATTTTTGTTACCTAATATCTTTCACTGGTGGTCAATACAAGGCATATAGGGATATTGACAATGCTATTAAAGTTTTATGACTGAAAGTCCACAAATCAAATTATGTGTGTGTATATACCGCTTCACAAATGAAAGGAGGCACAGACTTTGAGAAATCTGCATCAAAACACTGTATGAACAGCTCCCCAGTTTGTCTGCTGATCTCATGATGCAACATCAAGAAACACCAGCTCAACAGTAGTTATTTTTTATTTTATTTTAACATCTTCATCTTTATTTTGAGGATTCTTTTCATTTCCAGTGCTAATACCATGAACAAAGCCCCAAACGATTAATTACGTCACAATGACTCCTCCAAAAGCAAATAATTCAGATGACCCATCAATCATCCACGTTTGGGTATTTCCTTAGTTCTATAGTACAAATAATGTACCATTTGAGCTGCTAGCTTTGGTTTCACTGCACTAGTTTGGTCTTTTGGCCAAATGATGATGGACTCACGCTTTAATTTCAAATTAATTTCCATTACTATGCTTTGCACACACAAGCCACAACTGTGCCATGCAGAAACATGGACAACTGCATTTCAAATAAAAGATCCTCTTTCAAACCTCTTTCTTTCAAACATAATTATTGTCTATTTTTTTGAAACTGCCTACTTTACGACCAATTTATTAAACAAATTATGAAATACAAGTACTATTGTTCATTAAGCAACTGCTATCAGCATTCTAGCCCTTCCCAATCATAAAAAAATACAGTTGTAACACAAAATTGTGCAAATGTCACAAAACTCAAAATAGTGACACAATCCAGTGGCTACATCCAAACCAGACTTAGCCTGGGTCACTTGTAATTTTCTCCCCAGTACTACCAGGTACCACAAGAAGAAGGAACAGCTCCCCAAGGGAACACGGAGTGAAATGAAGGCTGTGATGACCCATTTGCTTCAAAAGCTAAACTTGTTCATCCTGTCAGCAGAACTTGGAAACATAACATCAACTTTTTTATCAAACCAAACTACAGGATTCCCAGGTGCAGGAAGGGATAACTGACACCCATCCACTTGTACTGTGAGTGACCATCTCCAACCAAGAGTCACGGCTTGCACTTCCAACAATCCAACTTGAAAATTCACAATCCAACTGCAGTCATTTAATACAACTACTCAGAAGACAGCATGCAACTGCTGCACTACTTTCTTCAAGTATGCAACCAATTTTCAGAAAAGACACATTCCAAGCACTGATGTCTATGTTTCTGTAAAAATATAAAACAAAAAACTGCTACTTGAACTCTTCTATAAGTACTACAGTATTTTAGCATCATATCCTGCTTCCCACAAAGATGTGCCCTTGGAACACGCACCCATGCTACACAAAGCTGTATCACCATTTCCTATCCTACTGCCAGAGGTACGGGGATTGTCAGCCTTTTCCTCACTGATATTCCAACTGACCACAAACAAGCTGTTGTGGAGGCACATCACAGACGCCCTGCATCACTGTCTGTATAAACCATGCAGTTTAGCCCACTTTCAATGGAAATTACAAGGAACTTTTCTCAGATACTAAACTCAATATCAAAGCAGATCATGTCACTCTTAAATGCCAAAGGGCCCTGATATGATTAGAGAAACACCTCACATACCACCAAGTAGCAGGATCAAACAAAGTCAGGCTCAGCCACTCAGAGCACTCCATGCTATGAAAGGCAGTATTTTGGATAAAGTCTCAAATAAAGGATTTTGAACATGCTACTAAATTTTAAGCACGTTGTGGGAATATTTACATCTCATTTTTAATGATTCAGTAACGTTACCCGAACAGGTGCTTCATTAGCCAATGGAGTAAATGCAATATCCTAAGCATTCTGCCACTGTCTGACTGAAGAAGTTTTTGACCAAACAAAATGCTGAGTTAGATTAAAAAAAAATAAAAAAAATAAAATAAGCAGGAATTACACATAATTATTCAAGAATTTAATCTGCAGATTGAGTCTCATACATAGAAATCCCCCTTATTTTGCAGCATATTGAAGCTTTAGCTGCAGTTTAAAGCATGTTGGCACATAAAGGAAAAAGTTAATTTCTTTTCCATTAGGCATTACTACCTAATCTTATAAAGGGGAAAACACAAAATTCATTCAATTTCTTCTCAGGAAACGTGACAAAACAGTATATTGTTTCTGGCTGGCAGCCACTGTACTATCATAGAGTTTCTTAAAGGTGCAACATTACATTCTACCAGGTTTGAAAAAACACTGGAAGCATAAAACAGAAGAGAAATGACCATTAATTAAATTCACTCTAAAAAAAAAAACAGCAAGAAAGCAATAGGTCTTTAAGGAAGACAGAGGGTCCTTGCAGAGGCTGGCAAATGCTGCAAGCCAAACTAAATCCATAGTGCTAACAAACCATGGCTTTACTCTGGCATCACCAGAAGGCTGTTTTTATAAAGACAGATGGACAGAAGGGAGGCTTTTCAACTACAATTCTGTCAAGTTAAACTACTACCAAGCAGAAGTTTAAAAGTGGTTTCCAGTCAACCATATGAGCTCCATAGAATCTCAGAGCCCATTTTAAGGCGATGTAAGTAAGGACAGAAAGATAGATACACACATGTGGACTAACATCTAACATCCACTGTGGTAGCTCCAGCTGACACAAAAGCAACCACCACATTTTTGGAAATCTAGAGCCTGAACAGCAGTGTTGATTGAAAGGCACCATTAGGATTGTTCCTTTCATATGCTAATAATGACATCATGCCTTATGGCCTGATGCTGCAACCATACATTATCATCTCATAAAGACATTTTTCCAAAGAAGTCGAAGACATGAACAAACAGCTCAGCTGCATACAGGAAGAAGGTTTTTAAAATTCGTCCATGACACAGATTTCCTTCTGTACCTTAGCGCTGTAAATAACTACTACTGAAATATTTATAGAGGTTTGATTCACTTTCTTTTAAAAAGTAAGAAAATAATAAAGAAGTGTTGGGGCAGGAAAAAAAATCTACAAAAGAAATTTTGGAGCATACAGGAAGCAGCCCTGGATATCAACTAAGTGAAGCAAGGTAAGGCCCCTGATGGTATTTCAGGTACAGGAGTGATTCAAGGCCGAATCACTTGCAAATTTTCTATCACAATGTAGTGTAGTGCAAAGACTGTCATACAGCACCCCAGAAAAGGGAGGAGATTAAAAAATGTTATAAATACTCTCTCCGTGTTCCTGACATATATCCAGGAACAAAATAAGCGATAATAAATTATGTAACTCTATTACTGACTACATATACCACACTCTCTTTTATTTGGGCATCATACAGGCCAAAAGAGAATTTTATTTTTCTCAAATACCCTGGTTTGTAGTGATGTGCACTGAAAAGGTTAAAGAGAAAAAAAAAAAAAAAACATACTAAGAAAGGAACAAGATCTCCACATCAACAAACAATCCACAGAGCAGTGAGGACACGAATATAAACCTATTTTCCCCCCACACATTCTGTCATTGTGCTGTATTTCGTACATACAGCAATAGAAACACACATTAAGACCCTCAGTTTTGAAAACAACACGCTTGAAAACTGCGGTGATCTTTCTTCCCCACCACGGACAGTGCTATGTAGAATCTGGAGAACAGCCTTATACATAAATAAATAAACACACTAAACGCTGAAGGGGGACAGCCCAGAGGAAATAAACGCGGCACACAAAGTGCTGAACGCCTTCCCGGGGCAGGAAACCAATTATAATTTAATGGCCAAAACCGATTTAAATTAATATGAGCGGAACCCTGCGGGGCTCCGCGGCAGCGCGGCGCCCGAGCCTCCCGCATGACGGGGCCGCCGCGGCGGGCGCTGGGGCGGGGAGCGGAGCCCCGGGGGTGCCGCACCTGCCTCGGCCCGCGGAGAGCCCCGCGCCGGCCCCGCCGCGTCCCCAGCCCCGCGGGCGGCTCCCGCGGGCACCGGCGCCCACTCACCTGGCCGAGGCGCGCACTGCGGCTCCGCGCCCGCGGCGGGCTCCGGGCGAGGGCGGCTCCCGCTGCCGCTGCGGAGCCGGGCGGCGGCCGGAGTCACCCCGTCCTTGCGGCACGCGGCTCCCGCCGGTGGCGGCGGCCCCTCCGCGCCCACGGCGGGGCGAGCGCCTCCCGCGCAGGGGCGCCCGCGCCGCCCTCCGCCCCCGCGCCGTCTCAGCGGCGGGGCCGCGCCCCCCGCCCCTCCGCCAGCCCCCGCCTCCACGCCGGCATCTTCCCCGCGATCGGGCACGGCCGTAGGTGGGGGCGGCCGGGCCGGGGCCGAGGCCGCAGCCCCGCGGGCCTGGGCGGCGCCGGGGGCGGGCGGCCGGTAACAAAGCCGCCTGCAAGGCAGGGGGATGCGGGGATGCCGCCCAGGCCCCGGGTGCGGCGCCCAGCGCGTTGCAGGGAACCCCGGCCCAAACCCCGATCCGACCCCCCAGGAATGAGCGGGCGGCTGAGCAGCGATCCCCGTGCGGAGCGGGGGAAAAGCTCTCGCCGCTGCTACATTGTTACCGCTATTGACGAGCAAGCGCCACTGAGGTGGTGCTGCGAAACGCCGGGGTTTTTTTAAGTCACGCACAGTTATCTGCACTGACGGCTATCGGTGTCATCAGCCGTGAGTATGAGCCAGCCTTCACCGTCCCCTCCGTGCCAATTACCCGTCTATTTCAAAGCAGTTGAGTGCCGACAGCTCTACATTCCCTACTTGTTCGGCAATTTCGCCTCTGCTTTGTCCATCACAATGAATTCAGGATTGTTTTCATAGGAAAATGTGCTTACAAAAAAACCCACAAATGAAATGAAAACTTAAAATACATTACTATATACAAAACACAGTAATCTAGAGGAAGAGAGATGTGAAACACTGCAGCATCACAGCCCAACAAAAACACGGTAATGCCAGCAGCAGGAAAAAAAATGGACATATTCTTACACTATCAAGGTTATGGTTATTATTATGGGACAACACCTCATGCTTTTTTTTCTAAATCATATTAAGATAAAAATCTTGCCACAAGCAAGGAGCACATCAGTCATTGCTACTTTGTATTTCACATCTGTTTTCTAACATCTATATGTGTGTATTGGAAACTACATGGGTTTCTGTAGACACAGTTTCTTCAGAATAATCAGATGACAACTGTATTAAATTAATGCGTTTCAAAATAAAAAGTGAATACAGTGCATTCTCAAAGCCTTGGGCTCCAAATCCTTCCCGTAGTGAAGCCCATGTCACTGTGGGCTTGGGCTTAGACAGAAGGAGGGAATTTGCTCTTCAGCCCTTCTGTACTGGAGGATCTGCTCCAGATAGGAGTGTATGCAGCTGTATTCCAAAGTAGGTCAAGCTATAAAAGTCATTGACACTCTTCCACTTACCTAAAGCTTTAAAACTTTGGTTTGTTTCTTTTCTGTGACTTGCACACCTTTTGGCACATTGGTCCAAAGTAGTTTTAAAAAAGCTTAATGCACAAATCATCAGTGTGCAACTGATTAGTCTTTTACAAATTTTCCCTTATTCCTTATACTGAGGAGTGTACTACTGTGATGTGAAATGGCAATAAAAGATTGGATTTACATTAAAGGATCAGATTTGGATGATCATATACAGCCTAGTGTTTATTTGTACATTGTAGACACATCAGTCTTCTCAGCAGTGCCTTGGCTTGGCTCTATTTTACTTTCTGAAACAAGATAAAAATAGAAAAAAAAAAAAAAAAACATGTGCAGTGCCAAGAGTTTCATAACATTTATGATTATTTGTGCTTTGTTTTTGGTTATCGTGACTTTTTTTGATGTTAAGATGAGAAACCCAGAAGATGAAAACCCTTAGCTAATGAATTATTCTCAGTGGATTTGCAAGCTGTTAAAGCTCTTTGACTGCATGACATGAGTGAAGACTTTCCATAAGTTAAGACTTTTCATCTGTCAAATGAAAAAGTACATAAATCCGATGCATTAAATTTTTGTGTTTCTCTCCCTCAAACAAATGCTGGAAATGTTCTTGTCCACTAAGCAAAAACATTAATTCATATGAATCCTCTTGACTTCCCCCGAACATAAATGGCAGCTATCACAATAGTAAAATCTAATGTATGTGTAGAAATTCAGCGCTACTGCTTTCCAGTGGTTGCAAACATGTAGATTTCTGTGCATGCTTTCCTGACATATTCCCCTTATATGTGATGCTACATGCACAGTCCTTTATTAACAGTTCCCACGTCTTTGGGGTGAGTTAGGATTCTTTCCTGTTTTCCTCAGATGTGACTCTGCTGCACCTGAATAGAGCAGGGTGCACACTAGAAAATAAACACATTCCACAGAGCAATGAGGAATTGCTACTTCAGTCTTCATGGGGGCTCACACACTGTGCTAGCAAGAAGAGGATAACTTTTCAGAGCCATGCACTGAGGCAATAGGTAGTTTACCTTCAACAGACTCAAAACCACAGAAAACCAGCCTGCTTTTCTGGAGCAAACAGATGTTTTTTCAACAACTATTGCTCTCACCCAGCCCTCCCTGATCCTTCTTATCTCTCCTTTGCCAAAAAGTTCATGTGAAAAAAACAGAAACTCCCACTGCCTTCTCTAACATGCTGTAACAGAGATGGGCAGTGCACAACACATGGCAATTCCTTTCCAGACTGACAAATGTCTTTTCAAAGCTAAGTTACAATGCCTTTGAGGCAAAGCAACTATTGGGTGAAAGTTGGAAAAACTATAATTGTTCTCACCTGGAAATTAGGACATAAAAATAGCTGAAGCAGTACTAGAATACAAACGCTTCCAAAAATGTTTTGTTATGTCCTTGGTAAAAGTTTCACTGAAGAAAAAAACAATTTTTGGTCATCCTAAAAATTATTTAGTTATGAAAATGCAAAATGCTATCGACTGCAGAACTCTTTTACTCTAATGATAAATTAGACATCCAAAATTTCTAATTAATGTACTTAAAATCCTATATATGATAAGAAGCTATGACATACTGATATAAGGATGCACCCCTTGCAACATTTTCAGGTGCTCTAACCTTAGACATTGGTAATTTAACAAAAGAGAACATATAATTAATGTCCTTTATTTTATGTCCATATAATTAATTCATAAGACATTCATATTAAAAAGAAATATACATTTTGCTTAGCACTATTAATTACTTTCACACAAACACTAAGGAGACAAGTACAGAAAAAGCAAAATATAACCTTTTGGCAAAGCATGTACAAAGAAAATAAAACTATCTTCCAGTATTTCTTTTTCTTTTCATTATCATTTAGAAGAAACAAGAATGACTTGATGAATCATTACTGAAGGTCACCATTTACCACCATGGGATCAGCAGCAGGCTATGAAAAACACGCCCTTTGAGGGGGTAACTTGCCTATACCACAGCAAGAAGAGCTAAAAGACAAGGAACATTCTTCTATATTACACAAAGATTTCATATTTTCTCAGCTAATCAGCTCTTTACAAGGCAATGGGCCAAGCTGAATGTCCAAAATATAAGCTTCTTTGCCATGGCTATTAAAAAGCCAAACATGAAAAGGCTTAAAGGATCAACAAGAAAAAAAACATTTGGGTGAGATGGAAATGTAATCTTTCACAAGATTTCTGGACAGATTACTGTTCAGCAGGTGAAAGTATTAATTGAAAGAATCACCCTAGGTGCCAAAATCTTCAGGACATGTTTCCTGACCTGTCCCACCTCTTTTGTGCTGCACAAAAGACTTAATGAGAGTGAAAAGCATCTGCAGCTCCCCAGCAGGTTTTTTGTGATATAAAAGAATTCCTGAGTGACTGTGGAGTTGTCCAGTCCATGGGAGGCCACACTCCCCTGCAATCTGAGCAGAGAGAGGGGAGAGCACTGTGAGGGAAAGCATTCCTGGGGTTTGCTGCTCCTGCCACCTGCAGCTGGTCCATGAGCCCTCAGGAGCTGTTGCCATCTGGTGCTATCAGTGCCAGGGCAGGCATTCCTCCAGCCTGAGACTCAAGGGGCTCCACAGGAGCTCTCCACTCCTCTGGAATACAGGGAAGGAACCCACTGCACCAGGCCATCTGGGCTAATCTGGTTAGAGCTCAAACTGCAGTCCCCAGTCCAGCAAAACTCCCATGGGTATCTTTGAGCACTTACCTGAGTTGGTCTTCTGGTCTTGGACTTAGAGGAATATTAACACAGAGAGCAAAGAAACACGTGGCTGAGTTTTGATTTAGAAACATCTAAACCTTTCATGAAAAGTATATTAATTGCCAATATTAAAGCAATATCCTACCAAGAGCAATTTATGAAATTATTGGAATAGTTCTTGAGTACAGAAATGAAATCTGGTACAGTTCCTAATGCTTCCAAATAGTTACTGAAATGTGCATAAAGATCACTGAATTGGAGTTGAAGTCATGATGATAAAAGCAATTGTCAGTTTCTGTTGGCACTTGCAGAGATTTAATTTTAGAACTGTACCCTCAGGCAAGTAATATAGCATTAGACCCATAGACACTGCATCAAAAAATAATACTGAAATGTCACTTGTAAAATACACTTTCATGATCTTGCTATTTGGCTTATAAATGTGTCAGTCAGACCTGCAAAGAAGGCCTGCACAAGGCTCTAGTGAAGTAATATCAATGGATCATGCTTCTGTAAAATCAGAAATTCTTCCATAACTGAAGAAAATGACTGCATTGTTTGTTTACAATATTCTTGCTGAAGCAAGTAAATAGAGTCTTTGGGGAAACAGTCCAACATCATGAGAGAAATGACATAAAGACTGTGAAGGCATCTAGATATTAGTGAGACTGAAAAGAGAATCACAAATCTGTATCAGAAGCCCAGGGAATGTAATGATCTGTACTGACAGTGGTGGAACAATTCTTGGTTTTACCCAGTGAAGGGAGAGCAGAAAAGGCTCGAGCAGGTGGTGCAGAGCTGCCACATCATGAATATCAGTAAGATTCAAATCTCAGAATATTTATCTGGTGCCCCTCTTCGTGTTCGTTTACACCTCTAGACAATGGTTATTTGAATTACACATTTAGTCAATAATTTGACTAAAATCTTCAAATGATCTCTTTAGGAACCTTAATGCTTACCACACCAGCAACACTTACCATGTAAACGCACTCAGTAAGCAAATACAGCAGATAGTAGGTGAGCAAGCTACCCTGCCAATGAATTCTCTTTAAATGATTGGAAGGAAGCAGTAACTTCTTTGGCAACTAAGCAGCAGGTTACCCTAGTGACATTAATTCCTTCTGCATCCCACATAGGATTGAATGTGGAATTAGTGGAGCTTGAAAATGCCCCTGCAGCTCAGGCAGAAATAATTTACTTCTCACTGTAAATTGAGGATTCTCTTCAGGAGAGACTTGAGCTTCAGTGCTCTTCATCAGACAGGGAAACATGAATATACATTTCACTAACAGCCATGATCAGCAATGGAAACTCAACTTATCATGAACTGAGAGAGAACTGTCAAACACTTGAGCCACATTTATCCTGCCACAGAACAAATAAACATTAATGCCAGAAAAATAAAGCCACTCTGAAAGCCTGAGGAATCAACAAAGAAGCTTTTTGCCTGTGCCTAATCCAGCTAAACCTTCTTATAGTCCCATTCAAAACAGACACTTGACATGATTTCCATCCACAATAGCTTTCTTACACATTCTATCCTTTTCCATTTATGAAAAGACTGTAAGCTTATATTTAAGAATCCACAGAGTCATCTAAAGTACAGATGCTGAAACTATTATTTTGGCTAAGAGTTCAATTAAGAATGATGAAAATTAATAGGGCTTTACCTTCCCGAACACTCTTGTAAAATCAAGAGAGAGGATATTAATTCGGTGAGTTCAAATTATGGTGACATAAAAGCCAGCATTCAGCCAGATCTCTGTGTAGAAGTGTCACAATACCATATCCAGCACAATTACAAAAACGACCACAAAATCCTAATAGCCACAAACATAATCTCACTCCGTGCTCAGGCTCCAAAGTGAAAGGAAGAGCTTAGTTTTTTTATATTTTTACCTTGTTCTTACTGCAAGGTGTTATAAAACTTCAATGTTAGTTTCCACCTGGCATTTTTTCCTTGGTATCACATGGAAAAAACAGCAGTGGTAAACTATCAGTTTGCAATAATGGCAGCATTCATTCCACAAGAATATGTTTGTAAGTTATTCTATTTATTTAATGAAGTGTAAGCTACCTGACCACCTTGAAAAGTGAACAATACCTAAAAATAAGGGCTCCAAACTAAAGCCACAATGGCACACATTACATGTCACAAAATCTGAGCAACCTTGTCTGAAAGTGGAAGTTGTCCCTGTCCGTGGTAGGGGGTTGGAACTGGATGATCTCTAAAGTCCTTTCGGACCCAGGCCATTCTAAGATCCTATGAATATGCTTTAGATTAACCATGCACCAAAATTCAAAGACAAACTCAACTCCTTAACTGAAAAGGGACAAGTTTGGATGTGCACCTCAAGTTAAGCCAAACATCAACAAGCAAAACGATTGCATGAAATCACATTCAAATTCACAAATTACTAAAGAGAAGAGT
The DNA here is from genome assembly GCF_015832195.1 of Motacilla alba alba. Lineage (NCBI taxonomy): Eukaryota > Metazoa > Chordata > Aves > Passeriformes > Motacillidae > Motacilla > Motacilla alba. Next base: position 28,402,819 of record NC_052022.1, on the reverse strand, counting down.
ATGATGACAGAGAAGAATTGACAGTAGCAAAGAATGATATTTGAATTCTTCACACTAAAAAAGAACAACAAACAAGTATTTGGGTTTACAGAGTAAATAAAAACAGACTATAAGAAATAAAGCCCAAATAAGAGCTCCAGTGTGGAGAACAGAACAGGCAACTGCTGAATCTCTGTCTGGCTGTGTTAGCTGTAGAAAGGAGAAGTGGTGTACGCTGCTCAATGCTGTGACCTCTTGTTCATGTCATCTCCATACTAGAAATTAAACATGAAGTCCTGAAGATGCTTTGGAAGAGCAGAGCCAAGAACAGAATCCTTGAAACATTACAGTCTCAAAGGATAGGAAAAAATAGGTAGAATAAGACCTGTCCAGAGTAGGGCTGCAGAAGTTCTCTGAAAACTTTAGCAGGGAGAAAACAAATTTCTACAAGCATTTACAGTTTTAGATGTTCTGATAAGCAGAAAACACACTGCTTAGGATATCCAGAGTGCAGCTGGAGCACATCAAAGTCACTTTTATCCTGGCACAGTTAGGTCAGGAATACCTGTCAATTTCCAGCTAAGCTCACATCACTGTATTGGGCGACCATTTAAATTCCATGCATGGTTTTGGGCTGGTATGTGATTTCAGAGCAGGAATCACATGGCAATCATTCCAGGAGAACGGAAACCACATAGAAGTGTTCCTCTCACTGAGGAATGTGGGTTTGTTTTTATAGCAACATTACTAAGTTGAGGTAGGCAGCACAAATGTTCTACAGTTGTGTCTTTGCCTACTTTGCTTTATATGAAAACCAAAATGTTTTCTGTCTTCCTTATTCCGTGATACAATTCCCAGAACAAAGAATTTTGCCATGTCAACACCCTGCTGCTGGTTTTGGTTGACAGATGTAAGCCTTAGTTTTGTGTTTTACTACATTTGTTTTACAAGGCAACTTTTGAGACTTTGCTTATACTCCATCTTACAAACTTCTTTACAATGAAGACTGTGTATTATGAAACTTGGGTTTATATATTGAAAAGCTGAAAGTATGGACATGACATTCCACCTGTGTGCTACACTGACAGATATCCAGATTTCCAGAGTGAGGGTTTGCCTGCGGATGGACTGACAGCATCACCCACTTGCAGCCTCTAGGAGCTGTTCTCCACTGCCTGCTGTCTTGTGTGAAACACCAGCTCCCAGATTTGATGAAGTCTGAGTGTGTGGTACAGATCATAAATAGAGATTTTTAAAGCATGACTCCAGAGATTGCTTTCAGTATTCTATGAACAATCCTGCAGCTACGGAGTGGAGTCTATACATGCAAAAACACACCTCGCTCGAAGGGTTCTGGTTCAGGAGACAAAGATGCCATTACTTAACAGCAGAGACTGCAGATGACGTGAGTTAGACTACTATGTGACCAGATTACTGCAAGGTGAGTGTTCTGCAAGGTGGATATTTGCACCTGCATTTTACCAGTGAATAGGAAAAAAGGCTCTAAATTCTGCAAAGTCTGTTCTAATTAGATTTGATTTGAATGGCACACTTAATTCTAAATTAATGCATCTCAATGAGCATGAGTAGAATTAATTTCCTAGCAAAAAGCTGAATGTAGCAGGAAAAAAAAACAGGCAATAAAGGTTACTTAACTTAGCCTTGCTGGCTAATTTGGGTACTTTACTATTATCAAAGGTGCCTGAATAACTTCAGAGGAGTTCTAGAATATATTACTGCAAAAAAACAACTTCCATATAATATTCCTATGAATAACAAATGCTATTTAGACATCAAGCTACTGCTTCCACACAAAGCTGTAACATTACTCCCCCAAAAGCAGGTATGATATAATGAGAAAAACGAAATACTCCAAGTAATATAACTATTTAAAAACCATCATGATTACAACTCGGTGTATTATTTTGGAGAACACCATTACTGTGCATTTGTTAAACCTCTTAATTTTCCTCAAAGTGTACATGATTTGGAGAAGCTTGCTGAAGCTTATATTTATTTAATGTATTAGGGCTGTTTTTTTCTGAGAAGTGCCAGGTTAACACCTGAATAGAAAGTGGCAGAGAAAGAAATACTGTCTCTCCCACAGCAAGCACACTAATGTAAAGCTTAAAAATTAAGCAGCAGCAGCACATTTTTCCTCAGACCTTTGAGCTGGACCATATGGTTGACGCTCAATTAAGCAAAGATTTATCAGTCCCCAATTGGAATGTGTCCAGAACTCACTATTTTCTCAAATCTTTGAACCAGAGGACTAGAACCGAACAATTTTATTGACTCACACACGATAGCCCACACTTTTAAATCTTTGAATGAAATTAGGAAAATGCAATGTATTTTTGGCGGGTATGCATTTTTAGATTTTAGAATCAAAATATAACAGTTCTATAAAAGCTACAAAATGGCAGTTTGATGTTATAGCTTTAGCCAAGACAACATCTCACTACCATCCAAAAGGTGAAGTCCAAACTCCTACCAATTCTCCTCAAGCAGCTCTATCTCTTACTTTACATCTGCTTTAGCAGCCACCAAACTGCATGGCAAAGAATATTCTATTCATGAAATGACAGTAAAAGTGTGTGTGGTTTCTTGCCAAGTTAGCAAATGCAATGGCTTCACTGTGCAATCCAAGTGGCACAGGATCCCATGTGACAGACAGGTGATCCCATGTTTGGGAACAAACAGCAAGGAGAAAAGTATGAGACAATGTCTGTTTGAGAGCACAATGCTGTTATTTTGACTTCAAATCTAAATATTAACTCTCTTCTGCTCTCTGGACACTTGGCTTCTGCTTTCAGCTGTCTGCTTTGTAAGTTCATTTTCATCACACCCAAGTGCAGCACTAAATTCCTGAACAATAGACCAGTCCATGACTTCAAGTCTAAAAGTGTTAAGAATGAATTGAGAAATAAGAACTTTCAAATTAACCCAGTCAGAATTTTATCTAAGTGAGTATTGGAAAGAATATTAAGATCTGGAATATAAAATGTCACAGCTGCGTAGAAAAAGATGTAATTTTTTCATTCAAGATGTATATTTCATTCATTTGATAATGAATGAATGAAAATGAGTGTAAAAAACAGATACAATATTAGACACAATTAGGTCATTATTTTTTCCCCATCAGATTATTGGAGGCCATAGAAATGCCACAAGAAAGTTGTTTACAGTAAAAATTCTAACTCAAAATTTGGCAATAATGAAGTCAAACATAAAGCTGTTACGTTGAATTCTAAAAGCTTAATTTTAAATTCCATGTGAGAAATCTGTGGTTAAATTCTGATTTTATAGACAGATGGTAGGGTTTTTTCTTTGCTTGTTTATAATAAATGTACTTGAGTGCATCTATTCAATTCACTGAAAAAAAGAGCTGCAAATATAATTTGCAGTATTCTAAACCACAAGGCTTAATTCCTTTGCAATTCCCATTTCAAATGTAGCAGCCACTTTCACTGTCACTATTGCTACAAAAGTATTAACCTTTCCCTGATTTTTTTTATGATGGGGGAAAAAATGTAATTGAAGGGTTCAATCAGTTTTGATGGTTTTTGTTTATTTGTTTTTCCTTTTCATAAGTGTGACCTCATCATTGCAATTTTTCAAAAAGGTTGGAATATTCTGCTACAGTAATGCTATAAGACATCTCTGTAGTCCTGCTTTTTATAGAATGGTTTCGATTGGAAGGGACATTAAAGAACATCTCGTTCCAACCCCTACCATGGGGAGGGACACCTTTCACTAGAGCAGAGTGCTCAGAGCCTCATTCAACCTGGCCTTGAACATTTCTAGGGACGGGAGAGCCACAGCTTCTCTGGGCAATGTGTTCCAGTGCCTCACCACCCTCACAGGAAAGATCCTTCCCCTAATATCTAACCTAAACCTACAGTCTATCAGTTTGAAGCTATTCCCCCTTGTCCTGTCACTACATGCTCTTGTAAAGTCTTTCTCCATGTTTCTTGTAGGCTCTCTTCAGGAATAGGGAGGCTGTGATGAAGTCACCCCTGAAACCGCATGGAATAATAAATAATTTCTAATATGGTGAGTATAATGCTGGAATGAAGAACAGTACTTAAAACTAGCTTCCACTGTAAATTTACTAGCAGCACTATAGAAAAAAAAAGTATATTTACAGGTGTTCATGAAGATTACAGAACCACACTGGTGCATTGCAAATCATGGCTGTTCTACTTTCATCACTTTTCCTATGTGCTCCACCAAACTCTTTGATCAGGGAAGATGCTCTTCCTTGATTCGACAGATTAATGCAAACTTTATTACCTTAACAGAGGGACTCTTATAAAATAAAACTTACCTGTGCTCTGGCATTGAGTGTTTTTATCATAATTATTTTCCACATAGAGTATGGGTCAATATAGAAGCTTCAATTACTTGGGCAAAACACTGCCTTTCTACACTGGTAAGATGCTGAGGGAGATGGACAGGATCCCTAGCTATGTGCGTGTCCAGGGGCAAATGAAGAGATAAGTGATTTATCTGGAGTTACTCCCAAAGCAGCACCTTAGCTGGAACCCAAAACTTCAGCTATCAGATTCTCAGCTAGAACACTGTGTTCTTTCTTCAGTCTGTTTGTACTGTGTATTTTCAGATCTTCCCTTTTTGTTGTTGTTGTTTGGAAAGTATTGGAAGGAATAGAGAGAGTTCATCTAGAACATTTTTTCCAAACCCTTTTTAGTATCCAAGGACCAGAGAGTGCTCCAGGAAAAAAAAAAAAAAACTGTGGAAAATGTTGTACTCTTTTTCTTAGTAGGAGGGCATGTGATAAATATTTAGCATTTAGGCAACCAAAGTTTATGAATTTAAATGTTACCATATGTATCATTTTCATTTAAAATAGCCATTAAAATATAATAATAATATGGCCTAATTTCTGACTTCGCCGGTCAAAAGTCAACGGCATACAGCTTGTAACTCACATAAAAATGTATCATGCTTGTTTTGCTTTTTGTAACTGCAGTGCTTTACACGTGATGGGGACACCATCTCTTTTTTAGGATGTTCCCATGGTCTGTGGGCTTTTGATTTACTCATATCAATCTAGTCCATCCTTCTGCCCTACGGCAGAATGAATTATGACAGCATCACTTCTGGACATCAGAGCACCTGGTCAGAACTCTGTCTTTGGCCACAAATTCTATAAAGAATAGATTACCTTGAAAATGCAGATTGCAGCATATTATACACTTTTGGTGTACATAGTTATGAATTCTGATTACAAAATATTATGTACAAAAATATCTGTCCTTATAAGCTCAGCCAGTAAACGCTACAGACTCCAGCAACAGTCAATGTCGTCATTCAGCCTAATTTTCCTCTGATTCAGTAATTTTGACCATATAGGTAAGAATCTGTGCTCATTGTGTCCTGTACCCTACCAGTTACTAAAAGAGGTCCCAAAACTCTGATAGATTTTTAATGGTCTGACACTGCCCTGTTGAATGCAATTGTGCATTGTGTCCAGAACCACAGCAACCTTTGTAAGTGTTGGGAAAAGCCCCTTACAAAGACTCCAGTGCTACTGTACATATCTGTCTTTTTTAAAAAAGTCAGGAGAAAAACAAATTCCATGTGGTGTCAGCAGGCTGACAAAGGTAAATGTTAGCAGATGGGTTTTAATGTTCTCTCTACATAAGTACTGTTTATTCATCAATACCCTTTGTTATGAGCTGGAACTAGGATATTGTCTGCAGTTTGACGTAGAGAGTTAAGAACATAAAATCTGTCAGCACATAAGGAAACAAGGTCAGGAGAGAGAAATAGTGTTTTATAAAGCAGTATTTAGGGCAACTGCATTTTAACATAATTAAGTAATGCACCATTGGAAGTAAAGCAAACCCTGCATTGTTTGTAAATGCAGTTAAGCCTTTTAGTCAGAATGTCACCTTTTCAACAAAAAAGCCTTGTTCAAAAAAAATGACAGCCAATAGATAAAAATAAAACAATTAATAATAGAGTATTGCTTAGAAAGATTGACTTTAGGATGTCCAAAATAATAAGCATTATTATTTGCATTATATATATTTTGTTGAATGTATTAAGTTTTGAACATAAATCAAACTCTGCTACTCAGTATAACTCAACATGTTAGCTATGTTAATACCTGTTACTGCTGGTAATTGTTTTAGGACACACCAGACTGGATTCTCTGTATGGAACTGGTATTTTGCACTGCACTCCAGCGTGCTCCATTGGACCCCAGCGTAAAATGGATGCTAATGATGGAGGTCACGCTCCTCCTGGTTTTCCCTGCTGCTGGCATAAATCCAGGCTCAAATCCCCAGTCCCGTGGCTCAGTCCCTAGAGGTCCACCATAAATTTGAGGTAGACAAATGACACTTTCCCTCCCACTAACAAAATAATTCTGTACAAAGTGGAGCCAAGAATTTGAGGTGAAAAAAGGCAAGCTGTAATGTCCTTTTGTGCACACATCTGGTTTTACAGCATATAAGTCTGCAACTCCCAGGACAGGAGCCACACTCACCAAAGCCCTGCAGCAGCGCCTGGTTATTCACACAAAAACAGCACAGCACTTCAAAGAGTGCAAAATGCAGGTTTAGTATATAACAAGGCAAAATCCCTCCCAAAAATACAGGCTGGCTTTTGATTGTATGCGAAAAGAAAACATTCCTCTTAAGGGCTGCATAAACAAAGCCTGAACTCAAATATAAAATGTTAATTAAAATTTAATGTATCCTGCGTGATGCCTTTGTTTGTTGTGCATCCCTGGTTAAAATCTGAGGCTGGTTATCTCACTGACTAATGGGGCTCTCCTGCTTTGCCAGTCACTTGTTCTGAAGGAGAAGTCATTCTTCCAGTAAACACAGCAGTCATTTACCTCGGCTATCACGTCAGTGTCCTACCCTTAGAGACTCTTCCCTTCAAAAATAGGCCAGCAGATACATTAAGCTTATGTGTCACTGGCATTAAGGCAAGAGGCAAACCCTTACTCAAAATGTAATTCTGTTTATCAAAAACACTTCAATAGGATTTACAGCTTTCAATTTTTTAAATTTAAAAATAGGAAAAAATATTCCTAGGAGCATCTTTATTGGTTTAACTGGAACTTGTGATATTGCTATTCTGACTGGAGATTTTCAGAGCAGACATGATAAGTAAAAATCACAAAGGGCTCTGAAGAGAAAACTTTCAGCTCACAAATTTCCAAAACTTGGATCTGATGCAATTAAAAATGGCATTGTGGAGGAATGGGATCAACTAATTGAAGCAATGCTCAGAGAAAGAGTCATAGCAGCGACAGAATAGTTGAGGCTCTTACTCCTACAAAGTACCTCCTTTGCAGAATGCTAACCTGGGTGGACAAACTGATCCAATTTAGCAGATTTAATTTATCCCGCCTCTCAATTCAAACTTGCAAATTTCACCTACTGCTGCAGCATTCTTTCATGCCACCCAAGGAATCCAAAACAGAGATATTTGTAATGGAGTTTGATTTACCTTCATACCAAAGTGTTCTGCATAAGCAAGGAATTGAGTGAGATGAAAAGGATTCTAACGACAAGCACTGCCACAGTGCTGGCAGCTCATACTCCACCTTGAACAAAGACTTCAGCTCTACCTCAAAACAGTAGAAGAAATTCAAAGAAGATCAATGCAAGGAAAGCATTTTACCTATGCTGGAATAAAACTTTGTTAACTAATGACAGTTGCAGCACTTAATTATCTCCAACCACAGGGCAAATCTAAGCAGAAATTAAAAGACGTCAGAATAGAAAAAAAAAAAAAAAAAAGCTACAGCTAAAAGAAATGTCATTACAAACGTTATGTGAATTTCCTGATTTTTACATATAATTTACATGAAAGCTTCACTGAGCTATGTGAGCTGCTGTACACATCACACAAAGCACAGGTGTAAGAAACAAAAGTAGACTTCTGTTCTTAACTACAAATGAAAACATTCTTCTGTCCCATTTTAGCTTGCAACTTTGTACATCATTCCACCAGGAATAAACTTTGGTTGGCAGAGTATAGAGGAAATATAGGAAAGAAAGGAATGAAAGGAAAAAAAGTAGATGAGCTGTTATCACAATGCACCTGCCCACCCCATCTCCTACTGCCATATAAACAACATTAAAAATGAAAGAAAATACTATTTTTAGGTTATTTTGACTACTCCTGTGAAACTGTTGGACAGGATATTTGTAGCAGAAAAGAACATCTAATTGTTTAACTTCAACTTTCAACACTCGTTCCTTTGATCGCAGTCACCCTAAAAGTTTCCCATGGGAAACATACTACAGACATTTTGATGTACATGTTTCACTCCTACTTTTTTATACAAAGTAACTCTTATCAGACTATACAGCAACTTCTGAAAGTAAAATAACAAATGGGAAGAAGAAGCTCAAATCAAGCAGTTTTCCTAATGCACACTAAATTAAGAATAGCATTTGATCTGTTTGCTTCAAAATTTATCAGGTGCTGTCAGAATTAGCCATCTTTCTGTCAAATAGTGTTACCCTACCCCAGCTCATGAACGGATCTCTGAAATACATTTTCCATTTGACCCACATATCAGTTGCTCTTTTATGTTCTCACCTCCTATACACACACTATTCTACTGCATAAACCAGGCATCCCCACATGGTCATTATATCAAAATCTTCCCATTTATGACCAGCCTAACACAGCACCAGCAGTTATTGAGAAACTGTACAGTGAAAACAATATTATTTGTGCACCCCTTCTTTAGGTGAGAAACTTAAGAGTTACTTATCATTTTAATCTCCTTTCTCCCAAGTGATTTTTATATTCCCTCACATCCTACATTTCTTCACAAGCCTCCTAGCAACATCCCCCAGGCAAAGGCTTTCTGGAGCAAATTCCCAAGTGGAGCAATGACATCCTTACGTCAGCTGAGGATCTTTTTATTACATACACAGCACTGATCAAATGCACTGCTGCCCTGTCTGCAGAGTCACCCTCTGCTCAGAAAAGCTCCAACTCCTCCTCCAAAATAAACTGTCATGCCAAAAGATCCTTAAATCAAAATAATTATATTCATCAGTAAAGTGCAAAAATTTCAGCATTAATGGAGAGCCACCAGCTGCAGTTGCACAAGTTATAAAATGCACTGTCACCATATTTAGAGGTCCTAATAAATATTGTTCCTCTCTGCTGCCATCTACAGACAGACTGCAAGGTTTTTTAGAAATCTCCTTTTCCATTCCAGATATTTAATAACAGCATCTCAACATGCTCTACAAAACAGCCCACCCCAAACATATATTATATCAATAGTATTACCTCAACATATTAGAAGCTTCAGGAAAAGTTGAGCCCATGTGATGGGTCCCTGAATGGTACTTTGATGGTGTCTATACTGCATGCTGATCCTGAGGAAAATCCTCAGCTGGGAATCAGTGGCTCATGGTTCCTGTCCAATGCATGGGAGGAGATGAGTCACACAGAGATGTCCCTCAGAAGCCATATGAGCTGCCAAAAGTGAAAAGGAGATACTAAATCTCTATGATAGACAGCTTAAACACCTTTACTTGAGTCCCCAGAACATCTAATGCTTAGTGGTTGCAGCATTACTACTTGCTGCCTACTTCAGACAGAAAACCTCCCAGTTGCACAGCCATATGTGAAGGCCATACCAGAAGGCTACAAAATCAGTTTCCCTCTCTGCGTGAAACAGAAATTCAGTAACAAAAGGGGCACCATTTTAAAAGCCCCACACCTCAGGTGCACAGCAGAGACAGTGTAACGCAGTATAATTGCTGACCTTTGTATCTGTATTACATGACTGCAAGCCATACGGCTACAAATATAAAACACTAGGCTTGCTTAGGGCCCCAACTGAACGTAGAACGGGTTGGTTCGGAAGGGACATTAAACATCATCTCGTTCCAATCCCCTGCCGTGGGCAGGGTCACCTCCCACTGGACCAGGTTGCTCAGAGCCCCAACCAGCCTGGCCTTGAACGCTCCCAGGGATGGGGCGTCCACAGCCTCTCTGGGCAACCTGTGCCAGGGCCTCATCCTCACCTCAGTGAAGTTTTCTTCTCAGTATTTAATCTAAACTTACTGTGTTCCAGCTTCCAGCCATTCCCTCTTGCATATCATTTAATGTGCAATAAACTAATCAGGTGTGAAAATAACCCTTGGCCTGAAGGCCAGCACGCTCCAGCGGCACAGCTCTCCGGGGAGGTGCGAACCTCCACACGCCGCAAGCCGGAGTTAACCCCCCTCAGAGTGCCGCTGTGAAACGCTGCACTGCCAGCGCCATCGAAGCAGCAGACAGAGGCGAGGCTCATTTCCACAGCCCTGCCGAGGGGCTCCGGGGGCCAGCCCAGGGCTCCCCTCAGCAGCACCGGCGCGCCCCGGCCCCGCAGGGTGCGGCGGCCCCGCGGGGCTCCCTCATGGGGCGCTGCGGGCTGGGGGAGCCCGGTCTCGGGAGGGGATGCAGCGGGCCGGGGATGAAAGAAAACATCACCAGCCCTTCCAGGGAGGGGATTGTCGCACTCTGCTCTGTGCTGGTGTGGCCTCACTTTGACTCCTCTGTCCAGTGTTTAGCGCCACAATATAAAAAAAAAAAAAGGCATTAAGCTGTTAGAGAGCATCCACAGGAGAGGCACACGGATGGTGAAGTGCCCTGAGGGGAAGCCGGATGAGGGGCAGCTGCGGTCACTTGGTCTGTTCAGCCTGGAGAAGAGGAGGCTGAGGGGAGGCCCCACTGCTGTTAAAACTTCCTCGTGAGGGGAATCATGAGGGGCAGGCACTGATCTCTGCTCTGTAGTGACAGTGACAGGACCCGGGGGATGGCCTGAAGCTGTGTCAGCGAGGGATGTTAGAGAAGGGTTCCTCACCCAGAGTGTGGTGGGGCACTGCAACAGGCTCCCCAGGGCAGCTGTCAAAGAACCAAGCCTGACAGAGCTCAAGAACTCTGTGCTCTGGGGCACAGGGTGCAATTCTTGGGGTGTCCTGTGCAGGGCAAAGAGCTGGACTCGATGATCCCTGTGAGCCCCCTCCAACTGAGAACTCACATGCTGTGATTATGTGAGGGGGAAGCCAGCAGGAGCAACGCTCTGTAGTGGCCACCGTAGGCTGTGCCTCAGCCGTCTCTGCTGCAGGTTCCTCAGGAACACACAGAGTAGGTCAGTCTTTCCTCCTTTTCAGCTTCAATCATTTCAGAGAGTCACAGCTGGAAGGGACTTCTGGAGATCATCTAGTCTAATCCTCCCCTCCACCCCTTCCCCAGTAAAGGCAGGGTCACCTGGAGCAAGTTACAGGAGATTTCCACTCAGAGATCCCAGAAACACCTGCTATTCACCCAGCCATCAGCCCTGCGCAGGCCAGGGTAGCAGGAGTGGAAGAAAAAACACGGTGGAAGAACTGTGGAACACTGATGAACCACACGTGTCAGAGAGTGTTGTTCTGGCTACAGACAGAAAAAGAACTGAATCCAAAGAATGCAGGCAGTAAAAGAGGGGGCTTATCACTTCCCTCTTCATTTGCACTTGGCACTTCTTACCCATTTTTGACTTGTTCCCATTCCATTATTTCTCACTAGTCTCACTCACCTAGATCAGGATACTTGACTGGTTCCAGAAAAGTTGAGTAAAAAGTAATACTGTGCTACCAATGCTTTTACCATTTAGTTTTTACAGTGCTGGATGTGATAATCACTTTCATACACTGAAGATCCTAAAAAACACCTGGCTGCAGAAAAGGTCATAAAATCACACTGCTGAAACAAATTCGTTGAAACATCTTTTGAATGTGTGTCATTTGTTAATCAAAGTTTCATTTCTGCAGTAGTTACTCTGTAACGTATTAATATATTTTTTCTGCTTGACACAGAACTCTTTTGTAATCTTCCTTAAAATAAAGAATATGAATCAATAGAGCATTCAGAACATTAAAAATGTCACACTTTTTCTTCGTATTCTTTACTGTCTAAGTTATTTTAATTCTGTCCAGGCCTTCTTATTCTTCTACTTATTTTTTGCTTCTCCATTCCCTGTTATCAAAGGTTTCTTTTGTCTCTCCATTTCTGTTGGCTGTGCTTCTAGGATGGTGGCCTTCTTGTGGCCATCTGGACAATTGTACTAATTCGAGAAGCTACTCCTAAAAATAAGCTGGTCTTGAAGTCATTTTGATTTTTTAAATCTGTTTTACTGTTTAATATAACTGAAAATTTATACCTGAAGCAATTTATATACCCAGAATTTTTTTGGGGGGTTGCTTTTTGCTTTGTTTTCCTGCAAGGTGGTGACTTCTGCTCCTTTTCCCCCAGTGTGCCCAGCAGCAGGTACAACTGGTGCTGGCAGAACTGTCTGTCAGCAAGAATAAATTGACCTGTGACAAAGTACAGGTACCTCCCAGCATCCTATCTGGCACCTCAAAGGGGAAACTTGGTTTTTATTAATCTAGGATAAGGTTGTTTAACCTAAGCTCTTTGGTACATCATCTGGAAGGAAGTGCTTATTTCTTTTCTCTACTTATTTGTGTAGTGACAAATGCATAGTAAGAGAGTTCTGTATCAAAATCATCTTCAGGGCTGCTCATACTGCCTTTGGGAGTTAAGATGCATCTCTAGGATTTGGGATAATTAATTTGCTTAATGCGTGAAAACAGCAGAATGGCTAAGAGCCACCAGGGGGCATTAAAACAAAATAGATGGGTAAAAATTGGTTGAAAGATTGGAAACATATGAAACTCCATGTAATAGAATTTGGGACAGTGGTGAAAAGATTTCCACCTTTCTTCAAACAGCACAGAATGTGTAGTGATTATAAGAGAGCAAGAAAGCTGCATTTATGCAACAGTCCTGATGGTAGTGACAGTAGGAGGTGACCAAGACACTGGACTTAGATTAAAACTAAATTAACTGCTGGACTGAATCTTGGAATTATTTCTATGGAAGGATAAATTAGAAGTGATTTCTGCTTCTCCTGCTATGAGACTCAGAGAAAAAAACCCAGTTGTTCTGGGTAAAGAGACATTGTCACTTCCTTTCTGTGTTCCACTTCAAACAATGCTGTTTTGTTTCTGCACTAAAAGCAAGCTGAGCTATTTTGTCACATCTCTTTTCTTTAAGACTGAAGTGCAAGAGCCGGATAACAAGACATTAATTGAGCATATGCACCAAGTAACCCTTTCAATCTCAGCTATAATTCTCTGGTGAAGAGTGAGGTGCACACACAGCCTTTTCAACTGAGGTGTACACACAGCCTTTTCAACTAAGTGGCATTTATTATACTTTAAAAGAAAAGTTTTGATTTTTTTTTTTCTTAAAGTCACTTCAATTTAGTGGGGTTTGTAGAAAGAGCTTTTTCTCCCCCACAGTCTATTGTTTTTACCAGGATCAAAATATCTCTCTTACCCAACCAAACAGAAGTGTTGTGGCCAAGTAAATTGCCCCCCTGTGCTGCAGTTATGTCACTATATGTGACATCATGCAAAACCACCCACCACACCCCCTGCCCCCAGAATCATTTGTTCTTACATCGTTATATCACAATATCCAAATCATCATAGCTTGCATAGATTACTGTAGTAGTTTGGAGTGAAAACCTAAGGGATTAGATGTTTATAGAGTATGAACCAGCAAGAAGTAAAATTTAAAAAAAAGTAATGAAGTGCACCAGCCTCAGGTCTTACATGCTGCTTTATCAGTCCAAGAATTGTTCTATGATTAGAAAGAGATTCCAAAAGCAAAAGAGTATTTCTATAGCACCTGTCAGGTAAAGTTAGTCTGCCCTCATTCTTTTCAGGAGTCTGTGGCACTCAGCATCTGGTTTCCCCCTTTCCTATGCCTCTGTGTTTTATGCTGTGTTGGAGACCCATGTTAAATTCACACCCCTCTAAGAGAGGGGCAACTCTTTTTCACAGCACAACGAGAGCATCACGGAGCTCCTACTCCTGTGTATAGGAGAAAGATGTGAAGGGTGTGTGGTTCCTGCCCCTCACACATGAACACAGCACACGATCCCTGTTCTCTCTGCAGTTCTAATTACACCACCTTGCCTAGATCACAACTGGCCTAGAAGCAGCAACTCACCAGCGGTTCTCATCTAAGTCTGACAGCTTGCAAAGTCCTGAAAAACCTCGAGCCAAGAAGAGAGCAGCTCCAAAAAAGAGGTAGAAAAAGAAAACAAATTAATTTCAAAGAGGAAAGCAAAGGAAAATTACCTGAATGGTATTTTGCAGGCTGTTATGAGACACTATTTCAGTTTTCTAGACTTTCTTTTGTAGTTCCTTACTCAGGGGTGGAGAGCAGACCTCTTCAAGTTTAGTTTGTTTCCTCCCCTTTTGCCTAAACACATAACGTACTGGAGCAGCAAAGAATATCACAGGTATAGGAGAGCTTCAAGGGACTGTTCTGTACTTAGAAAAGGTGCTTTGTACACACTTCATGCTTGGTTGATGTCCATTAAGCAAACACTGATCTGAAAGCTAACAGCTAATCTACTTTCCTCTGCATTCAGCTCCATGTCAGTGTTTTATCTTCCCTTGTCCATGCCCTCTCTACAGACACCCTTCCGAAAGCCACACTTACCTTCTTTGGGTAGGTTCTTCAGCCTTCTCCATAATTAGTTCTTGTACAGCCATATAATTAACTTTTTAGAGATGTCAGTATTAAACTGCTAAAACTTCATCTCTTCTTCAGTAATGACAAAGATTTCCCAAAGAGTCATCAGCTTCATAAAATAGCGCATCTTCTCCCAGGAGGAAAAGTGAGGAGCCTCCTCCTCATACCTCCCTGGACACCCAGGGCAAAGACCAGGCCTCCAGCTCACCCCTGGAGAGGCTCACGTGAGCTGTGCAGGAAATGAGCTCATCTGACTGGTGATTCCCAGCCCTGGGAGAGCATCACCTGCTGCCAGGAGACTCCCTGCTAGCTCTCAGGTGTGGAAGAATCTGGCACTTTACTTGCTCTGACAGTTAGATAGGTGTGAATTGCTGAGGCCAGCTGCAGATAAAAGGTGCTCACAGGGCACCCATCTGTAGGGAACCTCGGAACTCTTGTTTAAACCCTAACAGCTGATTTGAATTAACTCTGACCTCTCATGGTGTCTTTTTGACTAAGGTTCTTTGCATTATGAGGCTGATAGTAAAATGACTATTTATAACAAAATAATTATTCTTTATTTGTAATCACTGTAAACCATACGCTGTTGATAGGCTACACGTTTGCTTTTATCCCTCTTTCATCAGCTTTAGACTAAGGCCTGGCAGGTGCTATCAAAACAAAGACTGGTTTGCAGAGGGTTCAGGTGAATTTCTGAAGACAGAGTCATGTGCCTGTGGCTGGATGCTGACGTGACTGAGGCAAGGAGGAACTGGCAGGACTGGCTGCCTGTAATGGGAGATGATATCTGGGTCATGAGAGAACATAAGCTTTGGGCTATTTCAGGAGCACAGAAGGAATTCATTAGGTGTGTGATGTTACACCATACTTCATGTTACCTTCATAAGAATCAGGGGAATTTGTTCAACCTATCCTACTGTGGAACAACAGACTAGAGAAAGAGTAGCTAGAGCAGGAGACTTACATCATGATATGCTGAAGATAGTTACAGCATGGACAGTTTTCAAGACCAAAGATCAGTTCATCTTCATCATGGCCTACTCTCCTATGGGGTGTCAGTACAACCTGGCTTCAGGACAGGTGGTGTTGCACTTGCTTCAGCAGAGCTGCTCACCACCTCCTCTGACCCATGGTACTACTGCTTCTGTGGGACCTATGCATGTTATTTGTGATACTTATTTAGTATAGTAGGGAGAAAAGTCTTGCATGCCTCTGGAGCCTAGGGGTAGCCCAAGGACACTCTGGAATTGTCTCCTTGTGTTCCTCCAGAAATTTGGCCCTAAACTGTAATTTATATGATGGGACTGCAGACTAATGCAAGAGCCTCTCTCCCTTGAGGCAAATGGCTGTTCTGAGGACAAAGGGGTGGCTCAGCACAACAGCAAAGCTAAAGCCACCTGAGCCTCGTTAAATTGTGCTGCTTAAAATTAGGTGGGTGCCATTATGGCTTTAGGTTTGTCCTATTCGGTAGGATATATGTTAGCTGAGAATAAGTAAACATCGTTAACCTCAGAATTTTTATTAACAAGTTCACAGAAAGAACAAAAGTTACACTGATTTCAGTAAAACAAAGATCAATCCCTTTCAAATACAAAAACTGCTAGGATTATGAACTCCTAGAAAACTCTGAATATTTTACAGCTCTTGAAATACTGAATTCCTCATCCTCTAGGATGGTTCCACATTATTGTAATTTAATGCTGCACATTAAAATACCCTCATCACCAGTGAGTGTGGCTTCTTCAGCAACCTCAATGGTAATTAGCTGAAATACTGCACATTTTCCCCTGCCAAAAGCCCTCAGAAAATCACACTGGGCCTTGGTTTTCACTGTTTAATTCTATATACAAGACTGAATATATTTAGAGAGCAGTGCACCAAAGGAGAAGAGCTAACAGCAGCCACTTGCGAGCACGTCAGGGGTGTGCTCAGGATGGCCAGGTCCCACCCACACGTGATACAGTGCCAATGGCAGAAGCAGAAGTCCACAAAGCCACAACACAGCACCAGCCACATCTCTGACCCTCTGTAGAAAAAGCTGTAATTAGAACCAGCTTTCCCAGCACTGCATAATGCAAAGTTCAATCCAAAGGGTATATATTCCTGCACAAACCTCATCACACAACTGCATAGGTATACAGCATCTTCTGAGCCATTCTGGTGTTCCCACTGCTCTGGTAAATGAGTGACAAGTTAAAGGCAGTATCTCTTCTCAAGTCTGTTTGATCTGTTTCTATTCCCTGTAAAAATAATTAGTTAAAAAAAGCTATCAATACACAAAAATAGTATAAAAAAGAAACATCAGTAGCCATTACAGTGGAATCAAATTACACATTCATAGCCAATAAAGGCTTTCAGCTGTATGGAAACAGAACAAGTATTCCTTGTGCTCTCTCTCTTTAAGGAGTTTCCACATCATGTTATTAATCACCAAAGTTATAAAATTTCACACTCAAAACATTAGCTCTAAATTAAATAGCCAACTTATAAACCAGCAAAGTACTACCTTAATTTGTCTTTGTATGTTAAGTATTTGTTTCTCCAACCAGAATGTGAATATTGCCTACATTTTTACAGGGTCAGAGACTGCTGCTCTGAACTCCCAGAGCTGACTAACATCCTCAGCTCTTACTTTACCAACACTGCCCATTTTCTAAACACCCTTGCCGTGTTTCTACCTACCCATTCCACAGACCAGTCTTGTAAATGTATGACACATTAATTAGGATCCAATACAGATCAATTAGAATTAAACTAGGGCTCAGATGCAATTAGGCATTCCCAATACTGGTCCATTTTGCTCCAGCATGCTGTTTTATAGCATGGGTGAGTATACAGAACTTCCAGTTACAATTCATTGCATGTAATACATAGAAAGACCAGCTACTTAAACAGCAAAAGTTGTTTAGCAATCCTTTTTGCTGTTGCTTCAGCCTATGAGTAAATCCTTCAAAATCCATACATCTTTGAACTTAACATATGCTTAAATACATTATCAGGTGACAATCAGATTTGGTCTTCCAATGACAAGGAATTAAAATAGAAATTGAAGGAGGCACAACTACAGAGATTTTATGTGCGTATTTTAACTATGACTAAGGAATTCTTCACATTTTCCTGACTTTATTCTTTGTCCATAACTTACAAAGTTACAGTACCTCTAAGGTGAGGGGAGGAAGTTCAAGTACTCTTTGGTAATAGTGGATTGCCAGGTGCAGCAGTCCCAGCTGGTGCAGGCCACGGCCCAGGTTGTAGAAGGACTCCTGGCATGGTCCACGCAGGTCCAGGTAGCGGTGAAGGAAGGAGAATCCCTGTAAGAGAAATTGAGCACACAAATCTTTCTCCCCTCCTTTGTTACCTTTTATTTTATTTTGTTACCCTTTTGGAGTGTGATGATTCTGTTGTAAACAGAGGACCTTCTTTCTAGAGACCATGTTGGTAATCAGAGAAGGTACTTCCTTCAATATGAGGAATTAGTTCAGACACAAGCAGCTAATGATCATAATTTAGGTCACCAGTAGGTCACTGTGGTTAAATTGCTAATTAACTACCATAGCAGCAAGAAATGATGTAAAATCACTGAGTATAGTAAGCAGGAAATGAGAAGAGAGAGAGCAGGGAACTGTATTGCCAGGGGGTAATATAAATAGGACATTGTTCAAGAACGTATAAAAAGAAAACAGGGCAGTTCCTGTAAAAAAGGCAGGCTGGTTACAGAAGAAAAAGTGGATTAAAGTATTAAAATTAGGTCAAAGTTTGCAAGTTCAAAATGTCTTGAAATTGGACACTGTCATAACTGGTTTTGTGTTACAGTAGGTGGGGACCTGTACCTTTTGTCAAGATCAGTGCAAGCTACAGTCTTCCAGCAATTTCAGAAGTCACAAGAGCTCAGGATCCTCACCATATTGTGCTGACTGAGCTCAGCAGCTACAGGAATTAAAAGGTATTTCAAGTTAATGAAAATACTTGGTGTAAAGTAGAGGAAATTACTTTCAAGATTCTGTTTGGGACTACTCAGTCTGTGGTTTGTAACTGGATCTTGCAGATGAAAAGGAAAATGCGAACAATGAAGCTGAAAATTTGAAGGTAGCTAAACTGGAGCTCACAAGATCTTTACAAAGAGAGTGTGTAGAGGCACCTAAAAGGGGAAAAGGAAGATGGGTGGGGGGAAAAACCCCTTTCCAAGTCTGTACAATTTGCCTCGAGAATGCAGTTTATGAGACATATCTATGAAGAGCACGTGGCATAGATTCCACTCTACAGCAATGCAGGCCAAAAAAAATTTGAAAGAAAATAGTAATATTTTCACAAACAGCTGGCAGCTGTTAACATCAAGGTACCTTTACCCATAAGGAGAGGATATTCAGATGGTGTAACTATAGCTCAAAAGCACATTCATCTGGGCTCATGTTCTACCACTTCAGAAATGTCATCCTAATTATGAAAAATTATTTAAACAGAGTGTGTTGTAGCCATAACCATCTACAAGGTACAAAGCCAGGAAACGCTGTGGGTAACAAGAATCATGCTGCCTCACCTGTACTAGAAGAGCATGCCTTTTTAGCACATATTTCTGAGAGGCCATGTGGATGAAAGTCAGGCCAATACAAAGACTGTACAAAGGCTCGTCTGGGTTTGCACGGAAGGCTTGCACATACTGACCTAAAAGCAAATAAATGAATAAAGACGTTGGTTGTGAAAAGCATTCCTTAAGAAGTTACAAACAAGAAAGAAAATATTTGAATTAGAAGTGTGAACTAAGAAAAGAAGCAGTTTAATGTACCTACATTAAAATACACAGGAAAAAACAGGGAGGAAAATTGTGTATTTTCAGCACCCACTGGATTCTGAAGGAAGAATGCAGACTGTGATGTAAAAAAGGAAGCAGAAAACGATCAGACACAGAAGGCAAACAAGGTCCTTGCTGGAATTTAAATGTGACATTTGGAGGACTTGACTGAAAGCAGCAGGTTTACTTTGAAGGCCTGCTTAAAGCATGCAACCAGCTGTATTTGCTGTTTAAATTGTGCTGGTTCTGTCATTATTATCATCATTAGCCTCCAATTATCTTTGCAAGTTAGTTATATTTGCAATGTGTGCTCAACTTGAAACGTGCCAGCTTAATTTTTATTAGCAAAACTCTTCAGCAGTGCTCTGATTTGTGTACAGAATAATTAAAACACCAGACTAGCATTGTGAACCTATAATTTTCTGATGAAAAAAAAAATCTTTCCCTTTATATAAACTTTCACTTGTTCTATTTGTTGATGTTAGAACATGAAAGATATTACCAAGAGCATGCTTGAAACTGCCAGACACGAAGGCATTGTGCCCATTGAGGACACACAGCACGTGATTGTCAGGATTTTTCAGCATCAGGCGGAGACAAAAGCGATGGTGACGGACATCCTGAGACTGCATAGTGACCTGATTGAAGATGTTCCACAGCTGGGGCTTATTGACATTTTCCATGACCATGATTCTACAGAATGAGACATGTGCAAGAAATTAGTAAATGCTATGTAGTATATACTGTCTCTTCAATAAAATCTCAGCAGTTCAGGGAAGATAATAAAGAACAGAAACTCAAAGAGAAGGTCAGTGACTGAGGCAAAAATGAGAGTGAAAAACAGAACCAATAGTTGTAGCCAAATCAACCAACCTATTGCATTGTGCATTTTTGGAATCTGAGGCTATTGGAAAGCCCCTTAGCAGCCTTCTCTCATTTAACCAAGGCTGGAAAGCATCAGCCTGCCTACTTCAGCAGTATCATCAGCAGTGTGACTACAGCCTCAGTGGAGGCAAGTACAGCACAGACTGCGCTGCCTTCTCTGCAGCCCACCTGATATAATTGTAAGCTTTTCTGAAGTTCTTGTCGAGAATTGCAGCAGAGAGCCCAAAGTACTCCAGCTCCTTGCGCTTTTGTCTGTCCTCGTAGAATGAGTAATATTCCAGTGAGGAATCCACAAGTAGCTCTGCCTCCTTGTACCGGGAGAGGTCACACAAGGCATATATAGCCTTCAGGAGGAGGTTCCACCAGTCATCTTTTGTCAGAACGCTTGTGAGGACAGCAAAAATTGCTAAAAATGTTGGAGCCAGAAGGTTGAGAAAAATTAGAACAAGAAAGATAATTTTTTACAAAATAGAGGCATACATCAAACTGATACATTCAAAGATGTTGTAGCACTAACAGCTAATAGGAAGTATTTACTTTTTCTCAGTTTAAAGGCAGTTCATAAAACACCAGCAAAAAACACTCTCAAAGTGGGAACAAAGAGCAAGAGATACACCCAGTTCAAGCTGTAGACATACTACATGAATGCAATGAAGTTCCTCTCCCTAATTTATCAAGCAGTGCTTAAGAGCATGTGGCCTGGCTCAACCAAGCCTGGGCCAGCTAAAAAAAAATCACACCACTTTTACAATGTATTTGTATTACATTCTAGATTTGCAGGTATGATATTTCCCATGAGGTGAATATTGGCCCATAAGATCCCTAGAGGCCCTTCTTAATCTGAATTATTCTGTAATTTCTCTGAATGGGGACTGTTTCCTTAAGATATATTATCTTGAGTTTTGCTGCCTTCTTTGCCCTAGAAATAAAGCAATGTTAACATGAACTGCATGGATTTAGCATACAAAATAGGAGCACTTTTATAATTTTTCAGAACTATGGAGTTCACCTTGTTGCTTTGTTTTTAATAAAAAATCTGTTTGTTAATGAAACAATCCGATTTGTTACCTTTAGCATCGCAATTTGCTGTCTCTTGGTCATCATTGTCAGAAATTTTATCCCTTGACACCTTAATAAGATAGAGGTGTCTCTCTCCAGATTTGGAACTAGATATCAAACACACCTGAGCTCTGCTCATTGCTACCTAGAAACAAATTTGAGGGCAGCATTTCAGATTACAATGTAACATTCTATGACAAAGGCAGCTTTATGGCAATCCATCTGGCTCACCTTGCATCCCAAAACAGTCTGTGACACCACCATAGAGCAAGGTCATCAGAGAGAACATTCCCAACAGGAATATCCTCCCTGCATTGCCTCGTGCTCCAGCACAAACTGGGCTAAGCAGAAGTGAGACACAAATTCTTCAAGCTACCTAAAAAGACTTCTCCTGGGATAGGAACATCCCTGGGTTTATTGAAATCAAGACTCTTTGCATAGAAGTACAACAATGCCTTTCTCTATCAGTTTCAGAAGTTTGTGCACAGTCAGCTCTTAAACCAGTATTATACAATAGTCAAGGTGCTGAGCAGATGGATAAAATGGAGGTCTAAATATTCCTTTAACTCACTCCCTATATATAAATAAACAAAAATTAATTAACACAAAACCACCACCACTGTATTTACTGGCTAAACAAAATCTCATTTAGTCCTTTTATCACAAGAAAATAATAAAGAAAGAAATAAAAAATAAAATTGTTGAAATAGAAGCCAGTATCAACACCTCAAAAAAGCTGTGTGCTCAGTGTTAAAAAGGCAAGAAGCAGCTTTAGAATTCAGTGGGTTGTAAGCACACTGAGAACAGCGAGCTGAAGTCACTGTATCAATAGTTATACACACAAACAGTCCTCTGTTCTGAGCACCACAGGCAGGAACACCAGTATTGCAGGCTACCTGCAAGATTACTACCTAACAAAATTATGAAACCACTCACATATAAAAGCCCACTAGCTTTCCTCCCGAGTTCATTTGTGGTTTGTCTTGACCCAAGTCACAGCTGCCCAATTTCTTAAAGTACAGCTGGAGAGACTGGCTTACCTTCAGCAGCATTGCCAGCATTGTGAGCAAGGTGTCAATGTAACCATACATTTTGCCTTGGGAATACAACAGTGTCGAGCGATGCAGGAGTAGCTTTAATTCCTGGACAACAGTGAACACCATTACTCAACCTCTTGCACAGAGAGAGATTATAAAACAAACCATTTTGACTTGGTACAGTACTAACAAGATTGTAAAAGCTTCCAGAAAGCTGTAAGAATCGGCAACAGCAGGTAAGCTCTCCCTAAACTGCTCTCAGGAGTTACTGTTCCAAATTCTCCCATTTCAGAGACATCTGGCATGACTCTTACCTATGCTGAGGGTGCTTCTAGAGAGGGGATTCAGAACCTCTGCTTACAATCAACAGAGGCCAAACCGTGTAGCTCACACGTAGCAACTGCTGATCAACTTGATGTAGAGTCACAATTGGCTCTCAGTGGCCAAAAGCTTGAAGTTATCAGGTGGGACTGGGGAAATGCTGAGAGAACGGTCTGGGAGAAAGTCAGGAGGACGCGTCCCTGACACCGTAATGGATCAGTCACTGTGCTCTGCAAGCTCCCCATGAGGAGGAAAGTCTAAATCCCCGGTCCTGTGCAGGCATCTTGGACTAGTAGCACAGGTTGGCAGAATAATACATCCTAAATGGAAGCACAGAACACTTTACCCACCTGCTGCGCAGCGTTAGCATCCTGAGCCAGAGTATCTGGGTCATACATTGGCTCCAGAGCCTCCAGAGCTTTCTCAGGCCGGCCCAGCTGCTGCTGAAGTGTTGAAAGGGAGATTCTTGCATCAAGATGCAATGGAGCAAGATCAACAACTTTGGCATAGCTCTCTGCAGCACGCTCCATGTGTCCCAAAGCCTTCAAGCACTCTAGAAGTACCAAATGCAATACAAGACACTTAAATGACAGAAAAAGAAGATTTCAAAGTTTGCAAATAAATTAACATACCTTCTTAGTAAAATCACCCCAAACGTGTATTTTTAAGTGGTAATATTCAGATATATGCACTGATGCATCACTTCAAACATCAGCAGCTGGCACAGGATGAAATGTAGAATAGATACTGCTTCACTTACATGAACATAAAGTACTTTTAGCTGATGTAAATTTCAGTGTACATGAAGAACAAAAATTGCTTGACAGAGTCGTCATGATAAGCTTCATTCTGCAAACACCAATTCTCATTCAAGCAGTTAATCTAAAATTCCTGTGATCTTGGATAAAGGTCCCAGGAAATGCTCAGCATTGCACTATCATCTCTCAGTCCCCCGTGTTCAGCAGTCCTGCCTCCTCTCACCTGCGTGCCGAAGCCACACAACAGCCAGGTTGTATCGCTCCGAGCAGACGAGGGAACTCAGGAGAGGCAGGGCTGAGTTGTATTCTCCAACATCCAGAAAAGCCTCTGCGACATCCAAATACAAGTCGCCCATATCTTCTGGATTTTGTTCCACCAGAGTAGTCAAAAGAGGCTTTAAGAAAAAACACACAAACACTTAAAACACAAATAATCAATTTCTTTAAGGCATGCTTATTGGAAGCTTGCATTTTTATCCTACGGTTTTTATTCTATTTGCATTCTGAACTATACTTCCTTTAATTAAATGTTAGTTTAGAAGTAAAAAATAAAAGATCTGAAATTCAACATTCTTGAAGAAGCCTCCTTTTTCTACTCTAGATATTTCACACATCCAGTGGGTTAAAGTGTCCATCAGTGAGGAGTCTCCTTTTTGAAAGAACAGTCTTCAGATTTAGTATGGTTTTAAAACAAAGTGAAAACATGTTCCTTGATGTTCACAGCTTTGCAATATGGTCCTGGGCCTGTCACAGCACACAGGCTGTGACTTACTGTGCTTTAGTAATACCTACACTGGCATAATTTCTAAGGGCAAAGATATTATTTCTGATATTACAGGCCTGAGGTTTCTCTCCTGGAGTGGGAGAGAAACAAAAAGAATCTCCACAGCTCCCTCAACCACCTCAGTCTATGAACACAGGAACAATTACTTGCTTTTGTGATTTTTAGAACATTACCCCCACCTTGTAAGTTGGTTTACACTTACACTGAGTGGCTCCAGGATGTTCAAGTGAATCAAGCACACCATCAGCTTGACCGTGATGTCTATGGGAACACCCTCAGGTATGCAGCAGCTGACCTTCTCCACAGCTGGGACAAGATAAAAAATTTCCTTCTGAACTCAGAGGCTTCGAAGAAGCACTTCTCAAGCACTACATCCCCTCCAGGCCATGCTCAAGAACTGAGAAAATATTCTTATCAGCTCTAGCAAGTGTTTGTCTACCTTTCTTTTCCTCCTCAGTTATCTTTTCCAAGAGCTGGAGCAACGGCTTCCTGCTGTCTCTGAGACTAATAATTCCATGTGAGGTACCAAGTGCTGTCAGTCTGCATCGACTCCAACAGCAGGGTTCCACAGCATGTGCTTAGATCCTTTGCCTACTTAAGGATCCTTGCCTGCTTTATTGCTCAATAAAGCTTTCCTTCAACAATTTATGCACCTGTACCCTCTTCTCCTTTTTTTTTGAAGGAAATGCCCCATATCAAGGTGGTTCTTGTTCTTGCTAAGTGAAGTCCTGTGTAGCAGGCACTGCCTGAACACGTTGTTAAACAGGGTTAACTACAGAACTTCACACAACAGGTAGGCTGAATGCAACCTGATCAGAATGCAAACATGAGGCACAGTAGCTACCCATGACAATACCAGCAAATGAGAGGTCACACAGTAAAATTCCATTATCATAGGTCCTTCACATACAGTCATGGCACATCCTTAACTCCTGGTTAAGTTCTCCTTCACTTCAGTGCCTGCACCAGACATTCAGTGCTAAAACCTGAGAAAACTGTGATTTCCACCTAAGGTTTCCTTTTTACCTCCTACATCCACATCCCTTTACTGCAAATCACAACATGCAGACTAATTCATCATTCTTTGAACACTGCAATACCCAGCACAAGGGTAACTATTCCCCTACTGATATATTTTTACAAAATGACAACTGTCTGTCTGGGTTAGAGGGAAGTTCTGAGAAAGGGAAAGAAGAAAAGTACAGAAGAATTCTTTTCTGGATGAAGCCCTGTTTCTGTGCTGTTCGAAATCTCCAGATGTTACATGATTGCAAGCTGGTTCCTAACCATATTATCAGTTCATAGACTTTTCTGAATTAAAAAAAAAAAAAAAAAAATTACTTACCTGGCGCACTGGATTCAGCAACTGGCTGACTCTGGTCATCAGTCACTGCCTCCTGCCTTTCCTGAGTCTCTACTGCTGCACCTGTATCTTTTTTAAAAGATTATCAGATTAACCAGCAGTTACTTGCCTTTGAATCCATAATTGATTGGCAGCTTACTCTGAAAAGTGGACTGGGTTTCTCTTGTTTTGGTTTGGAGCTTTTTTGTGTTGTATTGTTTTGTTTTCTAAGGCCAGTCATAAAAGTTACAAAAGTTACAAAGCAACAGAGAGTGGAGAACCCAGCTCTATTTTAGAAGCCTTCTCTCAACCAATGGCACACAGGAGGTAACTTGGAAAACATTGTGTTCTAATTCCTAGACTCATTATAGTTTTATTTCTTATAAATTATCTGCTGAAAGTCTCCATCAGGACAGTTGTTCATAAACCAACTGTATTTTTACCTGGTCAATCAGAGCAAAGAGCCAACAGAAATATACCTGTATTGGGCTTGGATCAGATTGCTGAGACAACCACTTTAATCACAAAACAGACTGGCTCCTTATGGAGTTGGTGTGCTGTGTTCATTCTACAGCCTAAATAAATATTTTCAGATGAAATGACTTTGATAAAGCAGGTTTCTCAAAGACAACCTGCTTCATTAAACTATAAACTAGTATGCCTAGATTTCTGTTAGGTGGTTAGTAACAGATGCAGGATGTATAAAGAACATTACTCTTAGGTCAAAGGTTGATATTCTTGAGCACAGCTGCCACTAAGCTTATCTTTTTTTCTTTTTTTAAGAAGTTATTTAGCTGTTAGAAATAGCTGGTCTGATGTAAACACTCAGAGGAATGTTTGGAACTTTAAAAGCCCTCCAGTTGCCTGGAGAGCAGTCCTTGTGTTCAATGAGTCAGCAGGGCTATGGGGACACCACAGTAACTTCTTATAGCAGGCTGAGGTCATACCATGTAACTCACTAAGAGCACCCACAGATTTCAAGAGAGAAAAGCTTGTCAACAGTGCAGCAAAATATACCCAGGAGTTGAAAAGGTAAAGGAAAGACGTCATATCACATGAACAGCAGGGTCACAGTAACCACTTGACAGCTACTTACCCTTTTTCTCCTCAGTTGCACTTCTTTCTCGTGCTTTTTTTTCAAGTACAATTCCCGTAAAATCTGTAATAACCTAAAACAGAAAAGTAACTTGGATAATTTCAAAGATTTAAAGCACAAATGGAGCAACCAGCCTATGTAACAGTTTTAGACATCACAGAAGTTATCAGAAGTAAAGCTGCATTCATCTACCCAAGCAGAACCTTCAAAGAGAAACAGGGAAATGGCTCTGTGACTTCAGTTCTACCGTATTAATAAATCCAGTAGCTAAATGCTATGTACATAAAATTGACTGACTGACATTTAAGGAGGGAAGAAGTACAAAAAAGGGTCAGAGGAATTGTTTGCAGGCTCATGATACTGTGTTCTGACATAGAGCTGAATAAAATCTAAAGAAAGGAAAAAAAAAAAACCCAAGTAATTTAATATCAACAAGTAAGAATATTCACAAGAAGTCCCAATTTACAGTGTCTTTTCAATCAATCTCGGAAAGTATAACAATGGCCAAACACCAACATCTTCCCTCTCAAACCCAGGCCAAGTCAAGTTGGAAATATGCCTCAAAAGTGAGAGTTAACAAATTTGGACCAGATAAGCAACATTCTCTAATTCCTGATGCCTTAGAGTTAAGATGTATTGTCTTTGTGGAATGTATGCTTAGTGCTTAATGCATAAATTATTAGCTGCAACATAAATCTGCCAGAAAAGTCACAACAATCTGCATTTGAATCATCAGAGCATTCAGTGTCATGATTTTAACCTTCCACTCAGAGAATGACCTCTGCTGGTATTACTCACAAAACTAGCCTGAAGGTTTTCTCTGCCTACTAAGATTATGGTCACTACAGAGAAGGAGAGGAAGGACCCCAGAATTTTAAACCTTGAACAATGTACAAATCTATCAGCCCTCAATTAATTCAATCCAACCATTCAATGTACAAATCTATCAGCCCTCAATTAATTCAATCCAACCATTAATTTACATGCTAATTACTACCCAACTAATAATAAGCAGTCTGTTTCTGATGAGCTCTATTTTTACAGAAGCAGGACACCATTTTAGCACCTCAGGAACATAAATTATGAACATAAACCATCCACTGTGGCAGGCAAAGAGGTGCTGAAAATGCCACCCAAATGCACGGAGCTGTCCATACCGCAAGAGCTTTGTCATACTGTTTGGAGGAGATGTACAGTTCAGCTGCAATGTTAACATCCTCCATGGACACAAGGCTCTGGTGCTTGGTAAAGGCCTCTTCCACTATCTCAATAGCAGAGGTCACATCATTGGCTTCGTAGTAACTCCTATAAAATACAGACACAAGGTATCAGGTAATTCACATAACTGACAATGTATACTTTGAACCAACGTGAAAGGATTTTCATATTTCTCTGATTTTTACTTATTAGCGAAGATTTTCATTAGCAAGTGGATGCTATAAAAGACAGTAAGAAAGGGGATGTTTTTCCTTTCCTTACAACTGTTGAAAACTTTTATGTATTTCAAATAATTAACTTTTTTTTTTTCTCCCCTGTTTGCAAGGACATTACTGGAGTTTTCATCACAGTCTCCTCCAATAAAGTCAGGCATCAATCATGTCCCACATCAACCCGTTTTAAGAAATCTTCACTAATAACATTGTTACAATACACATCCTTGTATTTTTTGGTACATTTCCCAAACACGAAAATCAAAAGAGCTTAAACTGTTTTGTAAAAGCCAGTAACAGCTTTCCACAAGAAAGCAGTTCACAGGTAAAAACTACTGTGTGAGAGCTACACCCTTAAACCACAAGGCTCCCGTGGCAAAGCAAACGCCAGTGTCTGCAAGCCCAGCTCACTTGGCCATGTCTCGGGCCAGCTGCATGAAGCGCTCCCCGTCGGAGGGAGCCAGGAGGTTCAGGATGCGCCGGTAGCCGTCCATGGCCATCTTCTGCTCGCCCAGCTGCTCGTACAGGCTGGACCTCTCCCACAGGTAGCGCACGTTGCTCGGGTCGTACTTCAGAGCTGCAGGAAGAAGCAGCAGCATAACAGGAGTTTAGGAGTGGATTTCACACTCATTTCCTTGATTCGTGTTAATGGACGTGCACAGGGTTTTTGCAAGGACAACCAATATTACAGATTCATTAATCTTTGATCAAAGTCCAGACAGAGGTACCACAACCTTAGCACCCTGAAGCAAACTGAACTAGAAAGAAGAAAACAAAACGATTGCCGTTAGCACATAGCATTAATTTTAAATTATTAAAATCTCTGCTACACTACCTTTTGTGTAGCAGAAAACAGCCTGCTTAATATTGTCCTGCTCCAGTGACATTTCTGCCAGTCTAACCCACTCCTCAGTGTTGCTAGGATTTAAGTGAGCTGCAATCAGTCCAAACTGTAATGATTTCTCCATATCACCCTGGTCTTCATAGATCATGGCAAGAGTGGAAAATGGCTCGTGAGCAAGAGGAGCTGTGAAAATACAAAAAGAAGGACTAAGATTTATTGTTTAAAATCTACACTGGAAACAAATAACTTGCCTTTCTCAAAGAACAGGTATCAGAATTGTATGAAACATGTGCTGTTCAAATTCAGGAAAAACTTGCAGACAAGTTTCTGATTCCTGTCTGTGAATTATTAAACAGGCTGACTGAATCTAACAACAACCATTTATAGTATTATTCCATACTGTAAGGCATGCTGATGCTTATACCTTGTGTCTACAACGACAGTAAAAGCAAACTGTGTAAAGCTAAGCCAAGGCCTGGGCCTCTGCAGAATTGGTTTCTTTTCATAAGCAAAAAAATAAAGGAACTGCACCACATATTCTTAATTCTGCTCCTTATACCGTGACTTTGCTTGTACTGTTTATTTTCATCTTCAGTGAAGCCACACTGAATCCTCCTCCTGCACATGGAAGGTTCACCCCATCCTTAAAGCCCAAAGGTTGCCCATTCTCCCATACCTTGTCGAATAATCTCCATGCACATCAGAATGGCCTCCTCACGCTCTCCTCGAGCAAATCTGATGTTGGCCTCTCCCATCAGACCCCTCAAGGCACGGGGAAGTTTGCTGCGAGGTCTTTTCTCCTAAATGGCAAGCATAAGGAACACCAGCATAAGCAGGATTATCCTACATGGAACAATTTTCAGGCAAATTTCTCAGTAAGCAGCTAAAAGTCACACAAAGTGGCATTCCTGCACCATGGTCAGGGGACACACGAAAGTTATATGAAAGTTTAAACACTTGCTTTCATCATTTTCTTGGTCTCTCGATTAAGAACCATCTCCAAAACAAAAACATCTCCAGCTGTAGGCTGCTCTGTAGTTTCTTCTTCCTCCTCTGCTTCTCCTTCTTCTCCTTCTTCTTCTTCTTCCTCTTCCTCCTCCTCCTCTTCATCCTCCTCCTCTTCATTTTCCCCAAGCATGGATGCAAAGACCCGGTGGACAGATTTACTGACCCCATCTGCTGTTTCTCCTGGTTGAGAAAGAAGTAAAATAGGTTTATGATATAATGAGGAGAACACGCTGCTTCCCTGGACAAGTGCAGAGAAAACAGCAGCCCACTTGAAGCAGCTATTCTGTAAGAGTGCTGCCTGCAGAAATGCAGAAAAACTATTGACAGCCTCTTTGGTTTTAAAGCTCTGCATTATTCATCACCAATGCTTGGTATGGTCCAGCCTGGAACATCTTTTGGATATCTGAAATGAAAGCAGGGAGGAACACAGAATGAAGCCACAGCTTAATCAACATTTTTCTCAGTCCAGAAGAAGATGAAGCAATTTTGAAGCACTGGGCTGGCTGGCTGCAATCAGCTTTTCAGCTGAAGAGGTTGAAGTGAGCAGAGAATTCTACTACACCGCAATCCAGCAACCAATTTTTCAAAGCAATTGAAAACAAGATCTTGTTCCATTCCCTCCACAACAACAAGTACCTTTTAACATGTATAAATACAAAATCCAGATTATTTGCATTTCTCTGGAAAAAGAATGGAATTCTTTAAAATAAGTAAGAAAATCATGCTAAGCACTCTGAATAAATACACTTAAGGCATAGTTTTTAAGAATTTCCTATTTTTTATTTACAGCTTCTCATTATGAAGTGAACCCAGGGTTATACCCGACCACAGCTCTATATACAAAACTCCAAATATGTAGGGTTCAAAGGTTCAAGCTGGGGGACTGGACACCTGAATATTTGATTTAAAAATAACCACAGTATCAAGCTGGGACTGAAAAACAAATTTATCATGTATTGCCTATATAGGAGAGGACTTGGGGATCACACCTGGGTTTATGGTTATTTTTTTCAACTTGGATAAGTTTGGTTACTTTTATTCTGACTTGGGTATTAAGCATCTAAACATATCTTCCCCTGCCCCCATCTGAAAAAACCCACAATTATTAATTTAATGTCCCTTCTATTTCAGTCCCTTCAGAGACCAGAAGAGGAAAAATGGAGCCAGGTTTTTATGAAGTCAGTTATTGAAGAGCAAATGCTTCCAGTGCCTTTTTAAATAGGAATGATTACGTTAGAAACACCAACCAT
The DNA here is from genome assembly GCF_015832195.1 of Motacilla alba alba. Taxonomy (NCBI): domain Eukaryota; kingdom Metazoa; phylum Chordata; class Aves; order Passeriformes; family Motacillidae; genus Motacilla; species Motacilla alba. Next base: position 28,371,645 of record NC_052022.1, on the reverse strand, counting down.
CAGTTTCATCCTGACTTCGGGATTTTCCAGATGCTTTTCTGGATGAAGACGGAGCCTCTACATCTTCCTCATTTTCCTCAGCAGACGCATTTTCACCATCCTACACACACCAAAAATACAAATCATTACCTTTATAGAATTACCCATTTTTATTTCCCCATATATTTACAGTTACCATTTGGCTTTCCAGCCTCTGCACTGCCAGTGAAACAGGTGGGATAAGCACTGCATTTTTAAGCGTATAAAACCCAGCATTCCTTGCTGTCAGGACATTTATACTTGTATCAATGTGGGGAGACTCAGCTGGTGACTGTTCACTCTACCTGTGACTGAAGAGACCAGTCCATTGATTATTGGGCATGACAGTGAGGTGGGATGACATGGTATTAGAAAAAATAGTTCTGTGTGACAAATCTTCCCAGAAGCCTGTCAATATCTAAGCAGCACTCATTAATCCGGTAAGAATGCTGCCCCAGGGTAACACTTATCCTTCCATGACAGCTGAGCTCTGCTGAAGCTGCTCTCTGAAGACCAAGAAACGCAGAAATTCAGGAGCACGTTGACACAAATACAGCAAAGTTTAAAAGAACTGCCACACTCCGACAAATGATGCGTGTTTTCTTTTAATCACACCGCCCACGGGCGTCGGACACAACGTGTCTCCCAATATTTACTGCTGCCAAGAAGTCAAACGAGGAGCCGCGCTGGCTCTCTCCCTCATATGCTGCTGGGGGAGCTGGAGCAGCACAATCTGCATGAGTTTATACCCGAACCAGCTCCTTGCCCCGACCCAAAGCACCGATTTCCCGCACCCCCCGCCCGCGCAGCCGCCACCCCGCCGCGACCTCCCGCAGGTGTGGACACGGGCGCTCGCAGCTGCGGAGCGCAGGAGCCGAGAGCCCGAGCCCCCACACACCGAGCGCGGGCCGGGCGCTGCCAGGGGCTGGCAGCAGGGGGGCGGCCAAGCGGGGCAGGCTCACCTTCTCGCGGCTCTTGCGCTCCTCGCGGCGCTGCTCGAACTCCTCGAAGGAGATCTTCCCCTCCAGGTACTCGATCAGCTCCGGGCTGAAGCCCGACATGGCTCCGCCGCGGCCCGGGGGAACCCCGCGACGGAGGCACCGCGTCCGTCCCGCTATGGCGCCCGCCGCAGCCGCGCCCGCCCGCGCGAGTTCCGGGCGGCGGCGCCGCGCTGAGGGGCCTGAGGGCCGGGCGGGAGCGAAGGGCGGGCACCGAGCGAGGGGCCGGGGCACGGCGGCCTCTGGTGCCTCGGCAACCTCACCACCGAGGGGCCTCAGCTCCGTACGCGGGGCGATGGGGCACTTCTGAGCAGGGCAGGGGCAGAAATGGGCGAGCGCGGCCGGGTGAGGCGCGAGCAGCCAGAGGGCCACCAAGAAAGGGGCTGTACCCACAGAGGGTCTGAACTCTGTCACAGACCACCCTGGGACACCTTCTAATAAACTGAAATGGAACGTTTATTGCCCAGCTTTGAACAAAGACACTTGGCAGTGGTTAAATGCACGCTGTTGCATTCCCCTTTTATTTACACTTAAGCACAATTCTGCTCTAGGACTGCAGTAGCCAAAGAGCGCACGTTTGTCAACAGACAGAATAATGCTCGTTGCAGCAGGACACCAGATTCCACTGGCAGAAATGGTGACAGTGAAGAAACTTTGGAATTGTCAGGTAACAGTTGAAAAGTCAAAGCAGTAAAATTTTCCTGTGAAGGTTTCCACTTGGCATGGACTTCTGAAGTTAATGCCTAAAAAAAAACCCCAAGACAAAACAAAACAAACAAAAAAAACCAAAAACAAATTCATGAGACAAATACAAAAATATCCATACACAACCAAGGTGTGATCTAAACCAAGACAAAAAAACAACGGCTGAACCTCTGTTCCCACAAAACAGTTCTGAACACTGAAAAGAACTACCACGACCATCCTGAATTATGCAGGACAAAACTTCCACCACTCATTTTCTCACTGCTGCTGTGACATGTAGTAGAGCATCCCTTCTGAATTCCCTTTTCATTTTTTTATGCACAAAATACACATTCGGGGGTGCCTCTATTTTTCATGACATAACTCAGCAAAAAGAGAATTTAGTATTAAAATTTGAGCACAGTCTTTATTATGGTTCATGATAATAAGAATAAAGCTTTGATTTTGATTATAAACAGACAAGGTGTTAAACAGGCCAAGAACAGGACAGAGCTGGAAATCCTAAGCTGAATATTGATTACAACTTTAGCACTGAAGATACTGAGTAAATCACCAAAATGCTTTGATTTAAACCTTACTGAAATTGTCAACTATTTGTAAACCACAAAAAACCAATGTTTACCGTGAATGTAAAAGATAATGTATGCTTTGCTAGTGCAGTAAGTTCTGCCTAAATGAATTTTCTTAATATACATATATCACAAGAAACCATTAATTAATCACAATTTGTAATCTTACTCTTTTCAATTCCTTACATAAAACCTGCATCCCCTATTATCTCTACATTTTCACAATTCTCCTCCATATGAAGGGGGGGAGAAAAAAGAGAAAACAAAAAAATCATTGCCTATAGAGGTCTGCACAAGCACCATGTGTTATTTTTTCTAAGTAGTAATGACCTCATAAATCTCAGCCTCAAGAATTTTAAACCCCACGTCAGGCAAGGGTTGAGGTACTACATTTTTAATTCCTTCTGAGAAAGAAGTTGCTTTTATACTTCAGTCAGAATCTTCCTTGGTTACACGTAACAACATCAGAGGACAAGGCATCCTCTTTTACCTTCATCAGCAGAATCTTTCAGCCTTTGAAATAGTTCTGAAAGGATTTTTTCTTTTCTTCATAATCTGCAAATGCAGAAGCAATAGGATCTGAGTAGAGCCTTGGTCCTTCATTGTTCACAGTGAAAGTGGCTGGGAAGTTCCTGAGATCAAGACCCCTGCCTGAGAAGTAAGCCTGGAGCGTTCTGAAAAACTGAACAGATCATGGATGTGAAAATAAACAGAGTGTGACCCATGGAGATTCGTTATCTCTACTGACACAAATTGGATGTAATGTTTATTCCTCTGTGGGATGAAAGCCTCGATTCTGATTATACCCTGATGCAGTGTAGGCAACCTAATTCAGACATGCCCACTCCATCCATGGCTTGTACATCTTATGGGAAGTCAGAAGAGCAGCAACTGTGTGCTGCTCATTGATGCTCCCCACTGAACCACAGGGGCTGTGAGCTAACTGCAGCCCTTGTAAAACAGGCACAGCAAGCCGCTGCTGACAGCAAACAGGACACCTCTGTCAACACTGCAGTAAGAGTCAGCAACAATGGGCAATTGATTTGAACTGTCCCCTAACAATCACTTCCAAGGAGAAATTAAAGCTTCTTAAAACACTGAGGAAATATTATGGGAAACCGATTGTTTTCCTTCACAAATTCTTTTTAAGACTGTGCAAGTGTTCTCTGAGTGGTATTTTCGTAGCTGTCAGATGCAAACTTACTTGTACTTCCATGAGATGAAACAACATGCAATCAGAGCACACATTTGAAAGAAACACAGTAATCATTCCTCTTCTGTTTCATAAAACAAGTGGCTGTATCATCAAAAGAATTTTTTAAGAACGAAAGCTGCTGGATGGAGATATAAGCACATTTTGAGCACTACTGTGCTCTGAGAATGTCTCTTCAGTTAAGGGGTACATCTTGACTGAGAAATGGTTATTGAGCATACAAAGTGCACAGCTCCTAACATTACATTACATCTAATGGGCCCCTCCTGCCTTTAAATTTAGACGATAAGGAGTCTCTTCATGGAAAACAAAAAACCACACAGAACTTTAGCTCTCTTTCTTGAAACGTTTCTTACCAGGTCTCTGTTTCTGGGGTTATCAAGAGGCTTCCATTTATCTTCTGGCTGGAAAGGAGCACCCTTTGCCAGTCCTCTCACAGCCAATACTACATACAGACCCAGGAGCAACACTTTCCACATGCTGGTGATGAACAGACTGCCTGTAAGAAGGGCAAACAGACATACTCCTTAAATCCTACAGAGCTGGCACGGGGAACGCACAAAGCATGTGAATCCAAGGAAAGTCTGCCCACTGCAGATTACATCCAAGTGCTATCAACCCTTAGTTTTCATAGTACTAAGGTCTTTGGAAGAACAAATTATTCTGAACAAGTGTTTCCCATACCAAAGCTATTTCTAGACACTGGACTCTCTTCTGAGGGACCAGTAGAACAATCAACACAAAATATTACATTTGTAAGTTTACGTTTATTACATAAAGCCATTTTCAGTGGCTAATACAGCACCAGACCTCTGTATGCTCCAAGGAGAATGCAAAAATATGACTCAGGATCCAGAGAGCTCAGTTATATAAAACTGCATTAAATTTTGCTACATATAATAATAAGTGCAATGGTATTTAATACAGCCTGGTCTAACATAGTAGAGATCCATTTCACAACTTGACTCAGGGGGAGAAAAGGAATTCTCCCTCTCACATTCTTTAAAATAGAGCTTACCAGGGAATTTGGCTTTGGCTTGCCCCTTCTTGGTTGGTCTCCTCGTAATCTGTGAACAACCTGATCTCTGCACTTATATTTCTAGTAGACTGTAGGTGGGTGTCAATGACGTTAGCAGGAGCTCAAAAATACAGTAATGATTCCATTTCCAACCATGGCATAAAGACCCTTGAGAATTTCATGCTTGATACTCTTCAGACCTGTTGCTATCGAACAGTGCAGTACAAATTCCTCCCAAGCCATATTGTAGAAATTGGTAGTAGGCATACAGGAAGTTTAAAACAAATCCCAGGAGAAATGGCACAGCTATATCAAAATATTATTTTTAGTTAAAAGTAATTACCCATATCTCTTGAATGGTGACTAATGGTTTTCAAGTAAATGAGATATGGATCACTCTCTTGATGCTGGAAAAAGAGAGGGAAAAGTAAGGTCTGCTTCAATATCCAAAATCATAACATTTTAAAGGAAGCATTGCTTTCCCCCCCGATTTTATCAGCAGTTAATATCCTCCTGTCACACTAGAAACGAAGACAAAGGCTGCAAGGAGGACTCTGCTAATTTACCTTGGCCTTATTGCATAGCATTCTTCATATCAAAGCTGCTCATATTTTTTATTATTTCACTGCACTCTTTTCTCTGCTATGTAGATGATACATGATTTAGCATCACATAAAATATCTCCCTAAATAGACATGTTAAAATTAAAAATATTTGACCATCACCTTATTCCACAGTGTAGATGTTTATGTCTGACTAGAAGCTTCACATTTTTCTTTGGTTTAAATTTTCAAAGCAAAATAGAAACCTGCCACCACCCCTCCAGGAAGGTGAAGTTTTGGACATCCAAACATCATTAGCAACACAGTAATCAAAATCCCAGCAGTGTTATATTTGTGACTACAGTAGTATATAAAAATTCAAGACAATTTATCCAGCTTGCTTATTATTCTGCATATTTGGATTTTAAAAAAAAAATCATACACACAAAAAAGAAAATCCATTAAGCCTCATCAATTATGTTTCATAACACTCAACTTCCAGATAGTGGACTCATCAAGAACAGAGCAGTAGCAGAAAAACTTGAAAAAGGCAGGTCCCAGCACAAGGGAACTGTCTTTGTTGATCTTCTAGGTAGATATTTATTTCAGCTAGAAGTAGAAATATGGTCCTGCAGAGAAAATGACAGGGAGGGGAAAAGGCAAGACTTACAGTTTGGGATTAGATTTTAGGTCCTTCTTTATCTTTGGAAAGAGGAGGGGGAAAAAAAAGCCAGAAGAGCTGGCAGTTTTCTTCTACCTCTTTTTCTCCCCTCAATTAATTTCTTCCTTTGATTTCTTTACAAAGAACTGGGGCTATGCAGTGTATTCAGCTAGTAAAACATACCAAAGTCATCTGCAAATATGAAACAAGCTTTGTAATTGGAGGAACTCAGACAATGTGGGTGACTGATGAAGCATGCAAGAGATTCAATTAGCATATATTTTCTGTGAGCTGTCTGAAAAGAAAATCCCTACACACTTGTATTGTTGCTTCCTGAGCTAAAGCTCTGAGAAACTGTTGGAGCTAAAAAGTCTGTTTAGACCTATAGCTCATTTTAATGTGTGGGTTGGTCTTTTTTTAGTAATTTCAATTCTTTCCTTCAGGGAAAGTCAAATATAAGCAGAACACATTCATATTAAAATACTATTAGTATACTTACACTGACTCAATTAAATTGCATCCTCATTTTTGAGGGCAGTAGCTAAGTTTAACAAATGCTGTCAAAGCCAGATGTCAGGGGGCTGCCTTTCTAATGCACCCAAATTTAAGCATCAGGATTTCTTGATAAACATCGTCAATAAATCAAATATTTTCAAACTGTCTATACTAATTGTATAGCCTTTCTAGCACAGGAAGTAATGTTCATGTATGTTTGAATGAAATTGCTGTGAAGATGAAAATGACGATAGCATTGCTTGCTCAATTCCACACAAGTCACCTCTGAAATGTAAAAATTTAAAATATACTAGTTTAGCTGAGAACAAGTTTTATACACATGATGCTCTATATAAACTGTATTGTTCAGCACTTTGAATTTTATTGCATTTCCAAGTCATGAAGCCTAAGATGTCGGAGTTAAGATACTGAGCCAAGCTTCATCCTGTCTATCCAACTATCTTTACTGCATTGTACTTGAGGAGTGAAAGAAGCACCTGTTAAAGCACTGCTCCAACCACAAGGCTTTTTGTTTACTACTTTTATTTTCTGCTTAGAATCCCAAGTATTACAAGTCAGAAGGAAAAGCACCAAACTGCTCCACATGAGTACCTGAGGCAAGACTAAAGGCAAACATTGCTCACAACACTCATCAGCGTGTTTGTACAACAGCGTACAGGTAACACAACACTCCACACAGCAGCACTGGCAAGTGGCACTTTTTGTGAGTTACAACCTTTTGTACCAATGCAAGCACGTTGGAATACTATACAAAAATAGACAGAAGTGTTTCTTTAGCAGGGGATTTGCTATACAATGTACTTAAAGTCATGCACACTTATGTAAAAAAAAAAAAAAAAAGACAAAAAAAAAAAAATTGAAGTACACACTGCAGCCAGGGAAACCAGGAAACAATACAGGAACATCCCAGAGCAGCTCTCAACGAAGTTGCCCTCAACTACAACAAAAAAGTATCTAAATGCAGTTTTTAAAGACTGAGATTTCATATTTCAGTAATTACATCATCATCTGAAAATACCTCTTCTCCAAGGTTTTCTCAGCATCTCACAAGACAAGGACTTCGCCGAAGTTTATGATACATGACATGATCTGTAAGAACTTAGATCTAAACATTTTTATAAGCACAATGATTTGCATTATTGAAGCATTTATAGATAAGACCCTGTCAACATCTCTAAAAACCTGTAAATATTAAGAGTTCGTTCATGTACAACATCAAATTTATGGTAGCTACATAATAACTGAAAACAGAGGAGGAGTTAAAAACTTCTAAGACAGATTGCTTGAGAAGTGATAAGATTTTCCCCAAAATTACATGTTTTCTTCAAAGTTTTAAGTCCTTTTACAACCAGCAAATCCTTCCCTCCCCACTAATCACCCAAACCAGGTATTTTGGCCAACATTATTCTGTCTTTGTGCTTGAAAAAACAATTAAAAGTCAGCGGGGAGTCAAGTTACACAGTTTCTCTCGAGTTATCATCATACATAAAGGCCTTAAAGGTAGTTCTACCTTCTCAAGGGTTTCAATACTAAAATATTCCAGTGGCTAGAAAATCACCAATGGCCAGGAGTGCTGAAACATCACCACAGAATAAAAAGTGAGGTGACTGGAATGAGTTTAAGCAGCAGGGAAGACACAAAGATGGTGTGTCCAGTGTTGTGCTCAGCAGCAGCAGCAGCACTGTGACACCCAGACTGCAGCTGGAGCTCAGTGAAAGGAAATGTTTTATAACTTTGCTGTGAATTGCTTCAAACCAGCTCTGTGACCAGCTGACAGGCAGTTGTTTGTGTGCATGTCTAAATACCCCCAGTACAACAATAAGCTCCGAGTTGGCATCACTTTCCAAGGTTCAGTGCTATACGGGAGGGGGGAATCAGAATTTGGGGGGTTTGCTCAAAACACACAAAGAATCCTCTAGAGACAAATAAGAAAAGCCAGCAGTGGCTTTTCCTGAGCTCTTTGTATTAAAAATATACGTAAGAAATCCTTCTACTATATTAAAACAAGATTCTTAGATCTTAAGTATTTCTAGTTTTCTTTAATGACTTAAGATAAAACAAGTGTAATTTTTTTTCTCTAAAGGAAGGGAATCTACATGAGAATTTTCAGGGATTTACATGTGACTATTTTTCCTAAAAAGTAAAATTTAATATTCAAAACTTCTGGAGTCTTAACACAAACAATCAACTCCGCCCCTGACTAGTTTTCTTCTCACACCAGTGAAGATTTTGCTATTTAATGGCTTAAATACAGTATTTTGCTTAAACTAAAATTAAGAGGAGATTTTTTTTATTTGTTTTTTTGAGGACTAAAGATCAAAATGTTTAAAAATAATTTGACACACAGACTTCAAGGCTGAGACATACATCTGTGACTAGTTTTCCTTCCTTTCTTCTGGTCACAACAGAAAGGCTTGAAAAATTCAGGTCAGCTAAAGCTTTCTGACTTTGGTTGGTGTGATTCCAAACAAAAAGTATGCTGTATTTGTCATAAATCTTCATTTCTCTTAGTGTAAAATGGGGTCAAAATAATTGTTTTATGCATTTTCCCCAAATCAAGTTTCAGTATGATCCACACAAATATTTTTGGTCAACTCCAAAAATCAAATATAAGGCTACAGAAGTCCACAGGCTACAGTTAGAGTGTATTCATTTACTGGTTTAAGGCACAGTATATATCTATTTTTTTTCTCTCTAGAAAGCTACAAGTTTAAAGTCACAGTGAGGAATTTCACATTTCAGTTTTGGTCTGGCACTCTAATTAAGTGTCCTGTCTACTACCTGTAGACTTCTGTAAAGTATTCCAGCTGTCAGGTGCTGCAGTCTCAAATCCTTTTTCCAAACTCAGACTGAAGTGGGTGGAAAATACTGAAGCCTGAATTGATCCTAAAATAGTGCACATAGCCTTTTGTAAAAATAAACATCAACACACTTGCACTTTGATACTTAGATATACCCTGAAATTACTGAAGTTGCAGGGGGAAAACAGTCTTGGCTGGTATTTCAACAAACAGAAGGAATCTACAGGACACAGCTGCTGCACTTCCAGCCAGGTCAGTCCTAGTTCCACTGTTCTGGGAACATCCTCTTGGCACTTCAGGGCAGGGACACTGCAAACCAGAGAGAGCTGCATGTGCAAGGAGGACCTGCAATGATGTGCCACAGATAATAAATATTATGATGTTCACCACTCCTGGTTTTTAGAGACAAACTCAGCTCTGACAGCACACACATTCCTACAGAATCCAGAGCACAAGCTGCCAGTAACTGTAGAGAGGAAATGCTTACAAGGTTTGTTGATGACAGCATGAATAGCAAAATCTGTCTACTTTAAAAATGCAGAAAGAAACTTTACAACTTAAGAAAATAAATTCAAAATATCACAGTTCAGGTTTTCATTCTACAAGGCAAAAAGCACATATTTGAGGCAGTTATGTGCTTAGACACCTGAAAAATTGAGGGCTGGGCAGATTTGCTCAAGTAAGAGCTACGGAATTTTCTCTCTAAATGCTTAAAATTTTTAAAAGCAGCAATGTCTATTAATAAGACAAAGTGCATACTTTTAACTTGAGTTTGAGGATAGATGAGTTGATTAAAAGCTTTGAACACGTTCACCCATAAATAAAAATATACATCAGAAAGTATAATCTTTGCAACAGGTTTTCCAGTTTTCTAAGACTTGATGGATTCTAATATTCTAGTTCAAACTTCTGGCTCTGAAAAAAAGGTAAAAATTGTTTTTTAAAATAAAAAACAAACTAATTTTGAATTGTCCTCCATTGTCACACATTTCCTAAAGGCTATACAACAGCAGTATGTAGCTTTAGTGACAAAAGTATGTCTCCCCTAAAAGAACAGTGATGAAAATTTTATATTTTACAGTGCTAAATGCTTACAAAAGCTAGCCTGATTATCTCCGAGAAAAAAAAATGCAAAAAGTCAAAGCTGTAAATTAAGTGAGAAAGGTTCACCATTAAAACATTAAATGGAAAATAAGCATCAAGAATTCAGTCTACTTTACAAGTAACAATTTTCTAGTACCTTAGTGACTTAGAACAGCAGCACAGTTCTGTACAGACTCCACAATCACTTCCAAAAACATTTTCATAGCTCAGAGTATTAAAGGTCAGTAAATGGCTGGTTTTATCTCAGTATAAATACAACAGAAGTCTAAACACACTCAACCCTGTATTGAAATAACTTGATTCAAATGAAAGTTTCTGAAATGTTTACATTTATTAATGACTACATAACAGACTTTATTCTGTGCTGTCAGATGGATCAGATTTATCAGATTTCAGAAGAACACCAAGTGGGTTCATCACTTGTTACTGGCAAACACATGGAAAATGAGATGTATCAAACACTGACATATGCAATGCTTTTGAGGTTAAATGTCAATACATTTTATTTTATCAGTCACTGACTTTAAAGTTAGTCCAATTAGGTTAAAGATGAAAAATTCACTTAGGCATACCAGCAGTCTCTATGCCTTCTGCAATGTATTGCTACTGCACTGCTTACAGTTTTGTCATTATTCATCCATTTGTTTTGAAACGTAGCAAAATAGGGAATAAGGAATGATTTGCTACATGAATTAGTTCACTCAAAACCAGAATCAGGGCAGAACTCTAAAAGTCAAAAATAATATTAACTTAAATTCCACTTACTGCAGGTTTCTTGGAAATAAAACATACTGAGAAACCTCCCACCAGAACCCCCAAACCAATCCTCTTTCAACAGGATGCTGAAATGTGACCCACTGCAACTTTTAAATCACAACTGAGAAGATTAGCTTTGGACAACATTAATTCACTCAGTTCCAAGGTACATTTGGTAATACCAGTGAAGATGCGAGTTCTTCCTTATCAGACACAGAGACTTTCTATGAAGTGTTAGCTACACGTGTCAGCACGATGAGACTGTGAGGAACGTGTCTGATGACATCAAGCAGAAGAGATTACACATTTCCAGAGTAATTTCACGGTATGAAGTTATCACCAAAAGCTTCTCATTAAATCTCTCCCTGTCAAAGAAAGATTCTGCTGTACCAAAAGTTAGTGGCATTTAGTATTTTAAGTTCTTACCCTGTTTCCTCATTCTGTTTCTGATAGCTTATAAAAAATTATATTAGATCCACATAAATAGTTCTTATTTTGAATGCATCCTGAGGTCTAAACCCTTACAATTTGTGCCTTGGTCTCTTCCCACATGGTCTAGATAATCTAAAATGTGAAGAATAAAGTGGAATTTTTATGTAATTAAAGGTAGTAAGAGACATTATTAATGTATTTGCCAAAAGCTGTTTTATAAATGCAGCCCACTCATAATAAAGGATATTTCAGTAATATTTACATCTCCTTATATATGCAATTAACAATATATATATATATATATAGGGTTATCCTACGTTTCTGCTGAAATGATAATTGAGCAGTGGCAGTACTATAGATTCACCTAACAGAAGCTTCTTGTCCAAAAGTAACAACAAACAATCATTGTCTTTTACCTGAAAAACAACCTCGGACTGTTACAAAATCTAGTCCTTTTCAGAATGACAAGTAGGAGAATTCATCCTCTCTCAGAATGGGATGAATTCTAAGACTTGTTCTAATCCTATTACCATCCATTGATTGTATGGCAAATCTAATTGGGATTAGACTCCTAATCTGCCAAACAGCTGAAGTTGTCCAGTCCATGATCACTGCACAATCCAGACACACATTCCTGCCAACAGTTTAAATCTATTAAATGGCACACAATGCATTTAAATTCAAAATAGGAGTCAGACTTCTCCTCCTTTCCCCACTAAAGCTAAACCATCTCTGAGAAAAGGGAGTGATGAGGGAGATGTGAAAAACTCTCGTCATCTGGGATCTCAGACTCAGGATTATACCTGTTCCTACCTCCAAAAATCAGGCAGGAAAATACACAAGATACTGAAACCCACTTTATGAAGAGAGTTCTAACAATCATCAACAGAACTCCAGCTAAAAAAAAATCATTAAATAAATAAAAAAAATAAAAAAAAGTGTTATCCTATGCTGCTGTAATTCAGTAGGTTTCACTTTACGGCATATTTTGAAACCTATGAAAGATACTAAATATGGAGACTGTTTCATTTCCAGCAGTTCCAACAAATGGATTCATGCAGAAAGAGCCTGTTAAGGTGGCAAAACAAAATCAGAAGTAAAATAGAGTACTAAGCCAAATGGACCACAAAAGTCAAGGAAAACAATCTTCCACAGAAATCAGACCCTGCACATTTCACAGCCTTTGCCAGCACTAGTGCAGTTCTGCCACCATCTTTCATTCACAGCCATTTGCAAGTACAACTACTCTATTCTTTCTCTGAACAGCAATTTCTAGTTAAACCAACTGGTGCATTTAGCTACAAGTACAGTAAGTCACACAAATTATCTTATATACATATACTGTAGCATACATTTGATTAGAAAATATCAAGATATAATCTATTCAAATAACTTTCTGATTTACAAACACAATATATAATCCAACCTTCTTTTTGAAAAGGTTAAGACTAGAATATCAGCACATGGATTACTGATAACAGTGACAGTGGTTAGGCTAACTACAATACCCTTACTCAGTTACAGCACTTTTAATGACTTACTAATAACTTGAACTGCTGACATGGATATAAGCAAACAAAACACACGTGGCTTTCTTCCCGTTTGTCCTTCATTTTGGAAAGTCACTGTGTGAATTGAGTCTTTCCAGTCAGCTCAAAGGAATTGACCCTAACAACACATTAGAAATAACTGAGGCACTTAGGCAAGATTATTAAGATATGATGGAATTAATGGGTCAGGCTGGCTGTACTACTGTATCAAGAGTATACTTGATTGACTGCGAGCAGCAGATTTCCTCTTGGTATTCCTATAAGATGATTGAGTTGGTCTAGTATTTCCAGCTGAAGGTAACAGGTATGTGAGACACAGCAGAGACAGCTAACACAGAAGCAAGTAGTAAGCTCATCTCTACACAGAATCAATACATCATTTAAACCTAAAGACTGCTGAGATTTCTTCTGTTGGCAAAACACATGCCCAGGGGACAGAATTCCTTACACATAGCTATTGTAGGCTTTATTATAAATGGCAGTCACTGTAGCATCTAGGCACTAAGATAAAATTTATACAGAGCTAATTAATTATGGTCAGTGTTTCCCACTGTTACTGAGTTTGCCCACATGCAGAAGTTAGCACTGTATGGCAGGACAGGAGCTTGCAGGGTTGTAACTATTCCATTCACTTTATGTATTGGTATTTATTAGGAGATGGCTGGTTCTCTGTTTAAAATAGGAAAAAAGCCTGCCTTGTCTACTTAGAAAGAGTGCAGCAACTGCACTGTTAACAGCATATCTCAATTTTTGCTAGCTTCTACATATGGACAAAGTCCAAGGATTAATTTCAAAATTTCAGAGAAAACTGTCAATGTTTTAAAACAACATTACAGCAAACTGTTTATGAATCTGCTGGTATCCTTCCTGAATAGAAAGCTACATAGAATACTGTTGTCTTCTCACTCTCACAAGAAGTAAAATGTGTAAGACTTGCAATAATCTCACAAATGTTCAACTCACGCTGATTGAACAAATGATTTGATAGAAATAACAGTTCTATATAAGCAGTACATTCTAGTTTGTCTAGACACAAATGTGGCAGCTTTTGAATGTAACATAAAATAATTCAAAGTATACTTGGCTGTGTGGTTTTTGTGATAGTCACAGTGTGCTTGAAATGTATTGAGTTTAAACCAGCATATTTCGGACCTGCACAAAATGCAAGTTCAGAACACAGACACTGCATGGCACAGTGAGTAAAAAAGGTCTGTTTCCACAAAGCAGTAAAGTGAAATACCAAAGTGTCTACAAGGCAGAGTATTGAGATGTTGCACTGATATGATTAATGTGCTTATACACAGTTAAGTAACTCCATTTTCAGAGACATGAAATAAACACCAGGAAAAGTTTTCTAAGCAATATTAATAAAACCACGAATTTTCTGTAAAGTATTCACAGTTCTGTCCTCTTTCCCACGTAATGTAAACTACTGATCATATTAATTTAGGCATTTCTGTGATGCAATTTTTCCCATCTCCAGTGTTAAGTTTCTAGGGTGCATTGTCCTATATAGAATGAACATCACACAAAACAGCACAGCACATGTAGAAGAAGAGAAAAGGTTACAAAGTGTGGGACTCTGTATAAATGCATTCGTCCAAAGGCCAGCATTGCAACAGACAAAGGGAGTGGAACTTTGGCTGCAATCTTCAAGAGTTTACTGTAAGCATAGAGAGAAAAAAAAAATCATTTTGTAGCCACATATGCAGAAAGTATGCAAATGCTGTATTTCATCTTCCTTTGCAAAAGAATTTCTATTTTGTTAATAGAAATTTTGTTAAGGCTTTGTTAATCTTTAAAACTGAGCAACTAGGTCTAATACACCATAAAAATTGATGCATAAGCAAGAGAAATAATTCAAAAAGGTTAATGTCATTAAAAATATTATATTAATTTAGAAATTTGTTCTCTGTCACATAAGATCACTTGAGATCACAGGTACTGGTCAAGAGAATAAATAGCATTTGTTATTATTGATTGTCATTCATGAGGCATTAACTAATTTCAGATCTCTACAAGAAATATTCTGTCAGCAAAATCAAGTTCTCAGAACTCCTTGATCCAGTAGAGAACACATTAAATTTCTACTCTCATAAGGGGAGCTGCAAGAACCTAACTATAGTCCTGTAGAATTCCCTTTTCCTTGCAACTGTCTGACAGTAATTGCTCAATGCATTTGGATTCTGTGACACTTGAAAGGATTCAATGAATTGTAAGTTAAAAAGTCACATTTCAAGAAGTTCCTTTGCAGTCAATTGCTTAGAAGCACACACTTCATTTATTTCCATGTGGCAAATCCAGGGGATTTTTTCCCTCTTAGGGAACTAGAGGTACTTTGCACACATTTTAGCTCATCTTTTAGACTTAACCATATGTGTTCATGAATCTCTAGAGAGGGTGAACAATTACAACATAAATTAAGTTTTACCACACAAATGGTAATTCACAAAGATGCAGGAAAGCAAAACTAGAGACTGGGCTACAGTACCTTGATTTCACTTCAGAAGTACTTGAATTCATTAGAATTTCTAAGATGCAGACGAGGATAATAGCTGTGGATCTACAGGGATCAGGATCAAGTCTAACATTGTACCTGCAAAGAAATGGTTTAAAAAGCACATCACTTCTAAACTAGGCTGCCAAATAATATCCATGTGCTGATGACAAAAAATATACATTAAATGTATATAGCATCCCAGCCTGATTTTAAACCCCTTCTGAAACATTACTTTCTTCAACATATCACTGATTCACTTAACACCTATTTACACCACAATACAAACCAGAAAGGACAGAGAAAACAATAATAATTAACAGAAGTCTTTAAAACTGTAAAGTAACTAATACTGTAAAGAATCAAACATTTATAATTTTTACTATCTCCAGAAGTTCCTGTAACTTTCTTCCACCTTTGTGTCAATTTAAGAATTTACCTGAGATTTTTTAACCAATAAATTAAAGATGGCAAGTTGAGCAGCACAATCCACGTGAATAAATTAAGGACTGTAATGTGCATCTTAAGACTGTTAACAGCTTCAGCAACTGTTTTACTGTTAGAAGGAGACTGTGTTGCTTCTGGAATGCTGTCCACTGAACTCTGGGCTTTGGCTGTGTGTGTACTGGAGTTCTGTGAAGTTTCTTTTGAGTGGCCTGAATCCTGGAAATGAGAGACAGAAGTCACAAAAATGTGCACAAGCTTGTAAGAACCCATGCTGGGGAAAGAGGAGGGGAAAAATATTCTAACAGTATCACAGCAGCTGTGATTTAGGAAGAAAATCTGCAATTTATGCCTTTAAAAAGCCACCAAGAGTAAAGTTCAATTTTAAAGTATCTAATTTAACCGGAAATTTCTTATACACTAATAGTTCATATGTCTGTGGAAGAAAAGAATGGAGACTGTAAATGCTCTGACACCAATGAAATGAAAAGCACTTCCTGGAAGGGGGAAGAACAAAATAAAAGGAGTAATAAAGCATGGGGGTGAAAAAACACAGATGATCATTCACAGGAAAGATATAGGAAGTAATGCAACTGGGAGTGAAATATTACCTGTAGGAATAAATAGCAAAGATCAACGAATGAGTTGGCAGATACTAACTTTCAGTAACAGAAAAAACCCCACAAATGAAACAAAATAATATATAGAGATGAAAGGAGAGGATTTTCAACTAAACACATGAAAAATCCACTCAAAGAAACCCAAAGAAAACTTTCAACAACTTTTTGTGCCAGACTTTGCTGTATGTTTGCAAAAAAGAGCAGGTAGTTATCATATGCTGTTATCCACTTCTGCTTACATCCTTGATCCTATACCTTAAAGTAATCCAGAAAATAAAGCTCACACTGCATGGAACCCAGCACTTCTTCACTGTGTTTTTAACAGCTCCCTATTTACAGCAGTCTCAGTCCATATTCATCTAACACATCCTATTTGTCATCTCTGGACTAAAATACCTTGAACTCCACACGCTGCCTCTCTAGAAAAAGCAGTTTTACTTCCAGTATACGTTATTACCTAATTTTTTTATTTTTTTTTTAAGATAAGCTATGCATAACCAAATACCAAAATTTAGACAAACTCTGTTAATCTGTGTGTATCCAGAGAGAGGATTTTCTTCTTAGATGACAAGTTCACATGGCAGAAATTCTGAACAGCAGTCGTGTGATGGAGCAGGCTGCTCATGGCCCGGCTGTTCTTTCACATCACACATGCAGCAAGTGAACTACAGCTACCCAGTCACTGCAGCACAACCTAAGAGTAGCAAGGCAGAAGTTTGCCAGGCAATTTTTGGCCAGAGTTTGGAACAGAAGCAGGAAACAGACTCACCCTGTTGTGCACGGTCTGTTTTGCTCTTACAGTTACATGCAGTTTTACAACCTGTAAGACAAGCAGTTACTTGTTTAGTAAGGATTCTTCACATAAAAGCTTTAGTGTAGGAAAAGATATTGAGGACTCCTTACCCTTCAGGGGAGGTATTTGTTTTTATAACATTGCCTAGCTATAAGTTAAAGTTTCCAATTATCTGCATTGTTATAGTGGGTACATGGGACAACAGATTTCTTTGTAAGAAGCATTAACAAAAGAAGAAGAAAAATTCTACAGATTATGACAGTGATAAATTAGAAATACCTATTTCAAGTATGATAATAATAACATTTCTTTTATGTATGAAAAAGGGTAATCTGGATTTTTGCTTCTAACTTGGGGTTAAAATTAATTCAAAATTAATTCAAAGCACCTAAAATTTTCAATTCACTTAAAAATGCAAAATGTTTAGCCTTTCAGTACCTTGAACAAGTACTGAAGATAAATAATGAGCACAGCAAGTGCACCACAAGTGGTCCAGCTAACCAAAGCAAGAGATATCATCCCACAGAGTCTGCTGGGTGTAATCAGCTTATCTTTCTGAAGTTCAGGAGGTCTGAAAAAAAACCAAAACCAACAAAATTCCTGTTGTACTTCTTCCGACATCAGTTTCTGCTTTCAAACCCAGATGTCTAAAATCATGTATAAATTCAATCTGCCCAGAATTTTATCTTGCCCAAGCATTCACACAGAAGCAAACAAACAAAGATCAATTATCATGGTCAAAGTCATCTAGAAAAGTATAATTATATAGCATCACGTTGTTTTACCTAATCAGAGTTAACCATAATGAAGAGAAGAGTCTCAGAGATGTAGAGAAAAATACTCCACTCCAGTAGGCAATGCCTGTCCCAAAAAGAAATAGAATCAGGGACACAAGGGGGAACCATGCATCCTGACTACTCAGTACAGCAGCATCCACCTCTGGTAGTGACAGTGATTCCCATATCTCTCTAAACCAGTTAAACCTGCCAAAAACATGAAAGCAGTATTATTTATCACTTCCAATTGCTCTTACAGTTAGATATC
The DNA here is from genome assembly GCF_015832195.1 of Motacilla alba alba. Lineage (NCBI taxonomy): Eukaryota > Metazoa > Chordata > Aves > Passeriformes > Motacillidae > Motacilla > Motacilla alba. Next base: position 28,353,364 of record NC_052022.1, on the reverse strand, counting down.
TATCAACTATTCATTCTATTACAGTCTTTCAAGCAAAACAACAGTCAGGTGTTTACAGTGACTACAGATAAAATAATATTCCTCCCTAGCAACAGTTATACTGAAACTTCTGTTTTGGAAACTGCTTTAAACAAATAAATGATGCAAACTCACCCCTGCAGAAACACAACAATGCTTATAAGAGGTTCTGCTTTGTAGGGCTTTGCTGTCCTAACTAGTTCGAGGGAGAAGTCTGAACACTGGCCTAGGATCAAGAACAGAGAGCATCTGTAGTTACTGCCATGTCACGAACTTCAACAAACAGCATCCACAACAAAATGTAAATTCTGACAATGGTGAGTTGACTTGAAAACAAGATAACCCTGTCTTCTAAGAGTACTGCAAGGCTGCATACTTTACCACCAAGGCCCTTCTCCACTGGGTCACCCAATTAAGGTAATATGGCACATGAGCTTCTAGAGACATTGTGGAGTTTGCCACAAACTCCCTCTGAATTTTAATAAAAATGCATTTTGTCTGAAGATATGACAGCATAACAAAGCTGTAATGCAAATCTCATCTTCCTGCACGTTAACAATGTATTTTAAACTTTTACATGTATTTTTAAGTAGATTTCTGGTAATTCTAAACTACTGTACAACACCGATATCTCACAGAGTGGGACTGCAATTTAAAATAATAGAGAAATATTTTGCTACAACACAACCTTGAAGAACTACCAGCCAAGAAAAAAATAAAATGAAGAGCATGGATCCAAGTATTTCCATAAGTTGAATGATATTTAGCTTAAAAAATTCGCATCTAGTTAGTCTTTCATCAGTAAACTCAACAAGCAATTTCCCTAAATACATTTGTGACAGAGAAAAATATACAGATTTTTAGAAAGCTACCTGTTGCTCTCAATGTGCTCAGTTGTCCTCCATAAGTAAGTAGAATATTAGAAACAATATAGACTGGAAAAGCACCAGCATGGAACCTTACTATCTGAAAGACAAGGATAAAGGGATATCTTCACTTCTATCTATTAAAATATATTTAAAAAACACATACACAAATATTATCATGAAGCCAGAATAATAATGAGATTAGAAAAACTTTCTTGAAAGATGCAGCTTCTCATTTCAATGCATATCTGATAGTCTCCAATAGCAATTAATGTTATAGATGGGAAATACTAGAATCTCTCATAAGCAGTTAATGAAACAGGTTTGCATAAATGATCAAATTAGAAGAAAACCTGGGGTTTTTTTTCTAGTCAAGACAAGTATGAAAAAAAACAAAGTATCACATTTCAGAAAAGTAAGTTTAAAACAATTTAAAGGCCACTTTTCAAGCAAAATCTGCATACGGTTATTATGCTTTTAGGCAAAAAACTTTTGGAAGCTATTATATGCATGTATTAATTGGCTTCCACTCTCTCAAGTAATGATTAAGATACCAACAGCCTATAAATTCTATAAATGTTGTAAAATAACAACAAAATGAAAAATCCTTGCTCTAAATGCATATATTCATGCAGAGAACCTTACCAGTTTTATTCTAGCACTACACTTAGGTGCTTGCAAATTAATTACTCTTTAGATGCAGAGAACTGCAGATGGCCAGTCTATTTTTACTGATCCCCATGTCGAAACGTATTCTTCATTGATAACCAAAGAAGATTTGTTGAAAAGGAGCATATGGACCTACTTGGACTTTTTCTCCCAACTTAATTGATGCCAAATGTATTTTAAAGTTTTAACAGCACTGACTCATCAGGCAAGAAAGTTAAAGTGACCTACAGATATCGAGCTCACCACAAAGTCACATACTCCACATTTACAGCAGCTCTTTAGAGCCAGAGAGCTTTTCTGCTCCTCTAAGGACCAGGGCCTGACATTCATCCGCGAGGGATCCTTGCCAAGGGAAAAGGTTGCAAAATGATCACTGAATAGTGCTCCTCTTGGCATTAAGAAGGAACCCGAAGTGCCGCAGTAGGGAAGGGAGGAAGTAAACATTTCTATAGATGCTACTGCCATAGAAAAACCAATTTAGTATTAGGTGTTCTTACTTGCCCAAGAACCTGTAGAAGTGATGTCTTCAGAATTACCTTGAAAAAAAATATATATTGTTTCATACAATGGTAAGCATAAGTAAATAATACTTTAATTTTTAAGAAGTAAACTAAAGTTCTAGAATACAGCAATCCTACAACTAAAATGTACAACACCTTACTATTGACAATTAAAAGCAAATGCTTTAAAGTTTTAGAGCCCAACTTTCAGTACTAACTCAGCTGTTGCAAAATACTTGTAACACACACTAGATGCAAAAAAGGCCAAACAGCCCACCTGCAGATTTGCTTAGTATTTATTTAGATTAATTACCTATGGTTTAAAAGACTGAATTATGCAAAAATTATCCAGTAATGCAAACTAGCTATAAAATAAAACTGTTGTACTCACTTCATACTGACAGTCTGGGGAAGAGTAGATGTTTAACTCTGGAAGGCTGCTGTCACTGTGAGGCTGAGCAGTGTGCAGTTTGGCAGAAATCTCAGCAAGAGATGGAACTCTGAAACAGCAACTTACATGGTCACTGCTGTCCTTATAACCAAGCAGAAAAAGCAAACATGGCTCAGTCTTCAACAAGTGCACATAAAGCAGATCTACCACACCAAGTGTCACCTCAAGCTGGGAGCAAAATGGAACTTGTTCATCCTGTCACAAAGAACTACGTAACATCCTCAATTCCCTCTCCTCCGAACTATCCTGGGACATGGCACTAAGGAAAGCAGACAAGTTCAGTGAACACACTGCCTGATAGAGCATGCAAATATGCTGAGTGCCAGGAAGGGAAAGAACACATCCTCAAAATACAATTCAGTTTCCTGCAAGCATGAAGCTGCTGGAAAACACAGGGGGCTGAAATTGTGAGGTATCCTTAAGACTTCTAAAATAAACTAGAAATACAGTTTTCCTACCATCTGAAATACAGTCAGGTTGTTCAACTTCATAAGTGACAAATATATTTCAAGCTGTATAGCTTGATTTTTGTCAGGACTATGCTGCTGAAGCAATCATAGGGCTGCTGTGTAATCCAAACCTGGCTTCCAGGAGGAAGCCAGCATCCAGAGCAGCCACTGCTCTCCACTCATGAGAAGGCCAATGATTATCCTGAGAATTTCGGACCAGCAAATCTGACTTCTTTTACAAGAAAATTAGTGAGAACCATTAAGCAAACAATTAGTAGGTATTCTTATTCTAGAAAAAGTCAAAACAACCTTGTCCACAAAGGCAGAAAGGTAAATGAGGAAAAGATGCAGAAGCCAAACACTTAAGACTGGAGAAACTGTCTCACATCAGAAATATTACCACAAGAGGATGCAAATAGTCTTCAAAAAACATATCTAGAAGTTATTAATTGTTAAAGTCCTTACTTTGCTACAGTTATTGAGTCTTCATATGACCAGGGGATATGAAGTCTGTAAACACTTGGTTTTCTTTCTGAAATGGAACAGCATTAAAAAATATAAACTTAACTAAGAACCAGATGTGGCAGCTGTCTCTAAAAACTACAGGGCCAGTAAAACAAAGGTGGCACACAGATCACTACACAGTATCTCCGGGCTTGCAGTTACATTGCAATTGACATTGCAATGCAGATCAGAGCAGTTAGCAGCAAACAAAAACTACATGGTTAAACTCAGGCTGTTACAGGACAAGACAGTGAGACATCAATGTTTAAATAAAGAACAGTTATGAGAGGAGTTCTGCTTTTCAGTATGAAACAAAACCGCAGTCTAATAAAATTTATCACTTTCTTTTTTTTGAAACAGGGTCCTTTAGCAACCCATCCTGTTTAAGCTTATGTAGCTCAACATTCAAATATGAGTCCCATTATCAGCAAATAAAAATCCTAGGCAAATGTGCTTTTCTTGAGAAAAACTTCCAATATAAGGCAGAATCCTAATGAAAATTCAACTTCCATTTGCTGGGAAATAAGAAAAACAAACATTAGAAGACTAATTCCTCATTTGCAGTGATCCATCCTTCTTAAAGTGGGAAGTGAGAGATATTAGCAGACACATTTGAACAGACCATAGCAGCATTGCCTAAACTCCACTGCATGAGAAGACTTTAGTTTCTACAAATTTTCAACAATTTTTTTTATAAATTTGTACTTTAGAAGACTTCTATTTACCTTTGAGTGACTGGCAGTGACTGTCTATATAAATTTTGAAAGCTTGATATATCTAGAACACACAAAAAAAATAGAATTCACTCACTTTTCTCCAGAAAAACAGTGGTTACATTACCTTAAAAACTTAAGTAGCATTCTTACTTGGTTGAAGTGCTGGAGCTGTACATTGTAAAGCAATCCAGTTGAATTTAATAGAATTTTGCTTGAAGAAAACCCTGGAAAAGATACAATATTTTCACTTATTAGATAAAATTATCTGAGAACTCACTACATATTCAGATTATTTCTTTTCCAGGAGAGTTACATACTTTCATATCTGTAAGTCTAAACCCCCACATTTCTTATTTCTTTGTTACTAACAAAAGCAGTGTTAGCTTTAGTGAGAAACAACCCCCAAAAACCTCCTGACCTGACATTTTTAGGCAAATTTATTATCCAAAGGTTAGTTTTCCATTTTTTCCAAAAGCAATATGCTATACTTACCAAATGAAAAAAGATGTGTTACAGGGAGCTGGACTGTTCTGGAATCCTCTTTGAAGAATTCACAGCCCAAAGTATACTGCAATTGAGGACATTAAAAACAGATCTAAACCAAAGCACAAGACCAGAAAGCCTTTGTACTTGCCAAACTGCATTTCCCAAGTGATCTCTCCTCGATCTTTGCTTACCCTGAACATTGTGCATTACTAATTTTACTGTAAGGTGCCTCTGTCACAACTATCTGAAGATATACTCAGAGAAGAACATCACACTCACTTGTGCTGTGAATAATTTCTTGGCTCGTGGATTAATATACCACAGACTCAGAGTCTGTATTTGTGTCACAGAAAGCAATGATTAGACTGGAATCTGATTAGACTGGAAAGTACTCTGCCATTTCCAGGACTAACTGGAAAGGTCTGCCAGATCCAGATGGGTAACACACCAAGCCTTCAAATGTCCCTCTTACTGGGATCCTGAGAGCCCTTGATGCAAAGATATCCATCTCATTTGTGAGATTCAAACTGTTAAACTCTGCACAGCTCAGTCTACTACATCATTTGTGGTTTAAGAGCTAGCAGAGCTATCTGACCTATGCTTCCCAGAGTCCAGGTGTGCTGCCTTCGGTTATCTGTATTCTCTGCTAACCTGGGTAAGAGAAATGACTGTTCAAAGGTATGAACATTCAGGAAAACAATCAGAGTATTAAGAACAAGGAAGATTACCATTAGAATCTCCAACAAGAACTCTAAGAACTGATTTGAGAACTGTGTCTTTGTACACGTTTCAAGTGCTATTCATTGCCTTGTTGTTTGCTGTTTTATCAAAGTGTTTCTGAGCTTACAGAAGCTACTATCAAACCACACTACACTGTGGGTCTATGGTTTCTCAAAGTAACTTAGCACATATTAAATATACTTCCTTTTCCTCCTCTCATAGCACCTGAAAGTTATGAATACACTTAAGCAAGCAATTTCTGAATGTCATATTTTTTTACCTTATTGCCAACTGCAGGTGGTACCTGAATGACAATGTGGGACAAAGAAGGATAGTCCAGAAGTTTCAGCATTACAACCTTAGAAACAAAGGAAAAAAGAAAGAAATAGCAAAGCCATTACTGAGCAAGCCCCTTCGCTTGCCCCTTGCCAGTTCCTAGTTGTCTACCTCTTGTACTCTCTTCCTGTGAAATACAATCTGTCCCAATGCTCCAAACAGAACAGCTCCTTCCTCTATGACTTGCAACAACCCCCGTGAAGCACCTCTCCCTCCTACAGGTTAGGTACACACTTACCTTGGTGGTTGGAAGTAACTCAGCTCTCCAGGATAAATCAGCAGCTTCCAGGCTGTAAAAATGCATGCACATTAAAGGATGAGCATATTCATTATGCAGGCCCAGCATTATGGCAGTGGATTAATATACCAGCTTCTCTCTCTATCTCTGAATTAACATTTTAAATTGAGAAGAAATTTGGGAGTACTGCTACCACAGTAATTTATCCCACTGCAGTAATTTCAGGGAGTGCAAATCTTATTTGTGCAAAACCAAGCCAAGCAAAGCTCCAACTCTCTCCTACAAAAAACCTGCAGCACGTATTACAGGCAGCTCAGACACAAAATGAAGACTTAATGAGCTAAAACTACACTAGCATTGAATTATCGTGCAGTTTTATTAGCATCTGTTAAACATCAAAACCACAAATTTTCCTACAAAAACATCTAAAATACATCATATAAATAAAAACAATTATTAGCTGTTAAGGAGCTTGCAGCAGTTCTAAAATGTGTTCACACACTGAACTGCAACATATCCATTTGGTCACTTCAGGTTTTGATTGTCTGAATACCAGAACACTTCTGTTTCTCTAAATAGTGTTCATGACCTCAGGACAGTCCACAGCCAACCCACTATTGTTAGATGAGGTTTAAGTAGCAGTGCTGAACTAGTAACATGCACTTCATGCTGATCAAAGGTTCTACAAAGGAGTAACAGCCAACTTCTTGGATCAGGAAAAAGTAATTGTGGCATTTGGCTATCTGCTGGAGGCAAGACTCCAGCTGTACACCTCAGTGATGCCAGAACAGATAAAAACTCCGCTAGTTCAATTTTGCTTGGAAGCTTTCCCTGATTTGAAGGGTAGATTGAATTTGAGTTTATTTTACAAATTTAAGCTAAGACAATGTTTTAAATGTATTGTGTAATGACTGTCATAACAAATAACCACTAAACCACACACCCTTCCAAATACTTTTCATATGACAGTAGCAAATTTAAAGTAAGAAAGAAAGAGATGCTTTAATCTACTCCTTTGAAGGCTCTGTGTGACATTTGATGTCTTTTGTCATAGGATTCCAAAGAAACAGAATGACAGATTGGTTTGGGTTGAAAAGGACATTAAAAACCATCTAGTTCCAACAGCTCTGCCGTGGACAGGGACCCCCTCTACTAGACCAGGTTACTCAGGACCCCATCCAAGCTGGCCTGGAACATCTCCAGGGATGGGACACCCACAGCCCCTATGGGGGAGCTGCTCCAATGCCTCACCACCCCCACAGTAACAACTCCCTAATATCCAACCTAAACCTGCCCTGCCAGTTTAAAGCCACTACCCCTTGTTCTGCCACCTCAGCCCTTGTGAAAGGTCCCTCTCCAGCTCTTGCTATGAAGGTCAAAACCACAGCTCCCTGAAGAAGAATGTCACCTATTTTAAGAAAGCTATTCTTTCCTGTTTTCCTGGTGATACAGAAAGCATGAATTATTTACAATAACGATTTTAATTCCCAATCCCTTCCTACCAACGATAATTTATACACTTGAAATTCAAACACAGTCTCACAAAACCCATCTGAATAAAGAACAGGAATTGCTCATACTCACCACATTGATGAATTAGTGTTCATGCACCCATAAATCCAGCTATTCGTGTCCTGTTAAATCAATACCATAAAATACTACATTACCTAGGTGTGATTGCATTTATAAATATATTAAAAATACTGACTACTTCAGACAATGCAAGGTTTAAAACTGATGGTAATTAAAGGACTGATATCATAATCTTGCAATTATAATTGCAAGGACAGAAAGGTGAAGCTTTAGAGTGAATGGTGGGGGATTCTAGGAACCGTTTTAAATAACTTCAATTTGCCACACTTTATATGAATAAACAAAGTTAAGCAAACATGCTTTCATAAATTCTCTTTTTAAAATATCCACCTTACATATAATATTTAATATCTTCTAACTAAAAGAAACATCTCAAGGTACTCTTCTAAGCAGTAGAGGAATACTTTGGATATTTAATGTTCTACTGCTTCGTCCCTTGAGAATTTAAGTGTTCTGAAGCAACAGCACCGTGATGCAGCTCTCAGACCTTTGTTTGTTTTGTACCTCCCTCCTCTCCAGGTGTACTGGGCCTGTGTTTCAGACATGATAACAAGGGCAAAAGCTACCCTACCAAAGCACAGCTAAGATCACAACATCCATGCAAACACTGAAGGTGCCACCGAGAAGGACAGTTACAAAAGCACCAAACACAGACAACTGCTGCTCACAATGGTGACATGAATGCCATCTTTGGCAAGGGGAGGAGTGGCAACAGGGACAGGCAGGATGAAACGGGAAAGCATCTCAATTTTCTTGCCACTAATGTAAAATACATGAGTCTGAAAAGTGTATTTATCCGTCTTCAGTTTGCCAAATTAGGTTCATTCTTGTATAAAATTGAAAAAAAAATTGGCTGAATGTATGTGTCTCAAGCTAAAAATACAAGAAATGCACATTATGGTGTTTCCTTTCATAGGAGACAACTGAGATGGTGCTGTCTCCTCATGTGTCTTCCATTCACTTTCTCTCCTTAGTGAAAGATCTCTGCAGCCTTTCAGGCTCACTTAAATTTTATTTTGGTAAAGCAAACCTATAAACAGCTTTCCCAAATTAGAATTACGGCAAAAACACAGCAGCACTAAAAACAACTTCTTCCTTCAAAACTATCAATACAGAACTGCACTAAATTAAAGGACACAGTAATGTAGAGCTAACCAGAAGAGTCGGGAAGAAAACATCTGAGGTTCAGGTGCCATTGAAGGTTTCAGATCTTGAATACTAAGTGTGGCATGCTAAAACAGGTAGTACCTCTGACATGCATTAGGCTGTGACTGTAAATGGATAGCAGCAATTTCAACAGCTGCTCATTAACTGTCTTAAGACTGCAGCAAATGGAAATTAAAAAAACACATCTTTATAAATGAACTCCAGACATTAAAGAAGTATTTTCTCACCAACATACTATTTTCACAGAAAACATGACTGAATGATTTTCTGTGGCTAGCAAGAGGAAATGCGAAATATTTTCCATCAGAATCCTAAAAAAAAAAAACCCAAACTCATTAGTAAAAAAAAACAAACCACAACCCCTCCCAACAAAACAGCCAAAACAAAAACATAAACACACAATGGGGAAAAATATTACTTACATTGTAAACTGAGTAAGTCCATTTTGAGGCTTTGACTGTAATCCAACTGAAAGCTCCTAAAAATAAATATTTCAGTATGCTGCACCGCAGGAACAGTTATCCTTACATCCAAAACCTTGTATTTTAGTGAACATCAAGGTCTTATCTCCTATCTATATATATGGATATAAACCTTATGTGCTTTAATCAACAGTGAGGATTGCTGCTGCTTACAATTACATGCAACAGTTATCATCAGTTACACAGGAAACAATAAAGCCCTAGGATCCTGTTACTAAATACTAATGGCAAAATAAAAACCCTGTGGATCTTGAAACAAAATAAAGGCAACAAAACAAATAAACCAAATTATAATCATGTAATTACAGGGTGAGTGAATAATGATGAGGCAACATTAGGAACAGCCCCAATCTTTGTTGCTGTCATCCTTTTAGAAAGCTAATACAGAAACTTGTGCAGAAGAACATCAGCAAAGTAAATAACACATAAAAAACAGGAGCAGTTTAAAGATATGGCTAGGGAAAAGAGTAAGACAATAATGAAGGCATCAGAGTACAAGCAATGCCAATTGTCATGCAAAGAGGTTGTATCTTTCTTCCATTTAAGGAAAGTAACAAATTCATGACAGAAATCCAACTAAACGTCAAGAGGTCACCATGAATAGAAAGACAGAAACATGAAATCAAATTTTAACCAATTTTTCTTATTGATAAAAACTGACCCAAAAAAAGGCAACCCTCCCAAACCATCAGTTTCACAACCTCTCTGGGCACCTGTTCTAGTGTTTGACCAACTTCCTGGTGAAATTTTTTTCCTAATACCAAACGAGAATGCCTTTGGTACAACACGACTTCTACTGCCAATTGTGCTATCATTGTAAACCTCTGATAAAAATCTAATTTCATCTTCTCTCCAATTCTTCTTAGGAAGCTGAAAAAAGCAACATGATCCCCCCCTTAGCATTTTATTTAGGGTGAAAATCCTCAGTTCACTCAGCCTCCTTCCCCCATTTCCTATGCCCCAGGAACTGCCCATTTTGGTGGTTTTTTGCTCCACACTCATTTCAGGAGATGCCAATGCATAAATGCTTTCATGTAAGAGGGTGCCCAAAACTGGACACCAAAGTACAAGCTACATTGGTACTTCTACAGTGTCTTACACTGAGAACATTCCTGAAATAAAATGGTTTGTATGAAACAGTTCAGCTCACTTCAGCAAAATAAAGCTTGACCCTACAAAAGCTGTGTTTAGTCCTTAAGACTCCATGCAGTCAGAATCTCTCACTTTTAACTCTGCATCCTTAGGAAGGAACTTTACAAGGAAACCCTTAGTGAACGGTTCATTTCACCCTGCCATCTCATGGGAAAAAGTGAGTGATGGAGGAAGTCTGAATATTCAGGATTTCCATGAGCAGCACAAAACCACCACAACGGCTCTGCAACACCCATCCAATCCCTCTTGCAACCACTGTAGATAAGACTGCCCTTTTGACATGCAGCAGCTCCCAGTTTCTGAGATTTTCTACAGGACAACCTGGTGTAAATATGACTCCTCAGAATCTGAGCTATATAAAATGACAGATTTTTGCACCCACCCTTGTTAAGCAATTTAATACCAAAAACCAAATAAAAGCAGATTGCATGGGCCCATAACCTGTATATTGTTTTAGTTTGTCTGAAGGAGGACAAAGGGTACTCTGAAGTTAGTGAGAAGATTAACCATTAACAAAGCAGTACCACTGAATCCTATTCAAAAGAAAACCGCTGCTCACCTGTGAGGTGTGTAAAAGCTTCAGGATTTTCCTCATACATCTTTGCAGGGTGTCTCACAAAGTGGTGATTCAGTACAGACATTCTCTTCTTTGGATTGTCAGTTATCTAAAACAAGAGCACATTATCAATGTTTTACAGATGAGTGTGATTTAAGATCACCTCATGATCACAGCTAGCAATTTTGTTTTGTGGGGAAAAGGCAGGAGAGATTGTTAGAAGTGATGGAGCCCTTTCTGTTCTGAATTCAATGCTCTGAAGCGCCATCAATAATCAATCACTGCAATACAGAAAATCTACACATTATGAAGCACAGCCAAAACTTTCAGGAGTTTTACATTCTCACCTACTCATAACCCCAGGAAACCATTCCATTAAACTTTCTTTACAGACACACATGCATTCTTCCTGAAATGACACTTAGGCCAGAGCTTAAAAAAAATTCTCACAGTAGGCTAATCTAAGCTCTCATATCCAGCTGTATAGCCACACTGGGATTCACTTTTGTTTGGGATTTTGGCTGGGATTTTTGGGTTTTTCATCGGTTTGGTTTTTACAAATAAGCCTTCCAGGACAAATTTTTATCTATTCCACTTTCCAAAACTGTGGAAAGAGATTTCTGTTTCTACAACTCATTTCTGAAAAGTTTAACCCTCTAGCACAGTCAGTGCTGCAGAACAACTGCACTGCTCTTTTTGTCTCTCTAAATCACACATTAAAATAAGAACACATAAAAAACTAGTGAAGTCTGTCCCAAACAGCCTCAGAAGGAACACCTGAAATCCTTTCTCTTCTGTGTCTTGGGCTCTGCTCTTATGTACACATCGAGAGGTTAAATTCACAGCTACAGATCCAACAAAATTTGTTTATCCTGGTGCAAGGTCAACTGAACCTGCTGCATTGTGGAAGAAATGCTCAGCCCACAGCTCAAGCAGTCAAAAATGAAAATGCAGCTAACACCTTATTTCTGACTCTTTGATCAAACAACACAAAGGGATTTCTCAGTGACTGGTACAAAATGGAAGCTTCTCAGCGTGACTTAGAATAATCAAAAAAGAGCTTTCTGTAAAATAGGGAGATATTTCTCCTGATTAAACATTCTGGGATGGAAGAACAAAGTGTGATGGGTAAATATACAGATATCACATATACAGACCTGCCTTGTGTTTTCATCTATGAGATCAAAAAAAGCTCTAATGGTAGCCAGGATCAGTTCTTTGCACCTAGAAGACAGAATAACTAAAATTAAATCAAGAAAGGCAAGGTCTAGGGAGATAAAATTGGTCAGAAAAGACTTCACCATAATATTAAACTGAAGTTAAATTATGGTAGAAAGTGATAACAGTGGAGGAGAGAGCTATGCACAGTCAGTCAATTAACCTTTGTTCCATTATCTTACCACACTATGGAGAGATGGTCAGTTGAGGCCCAAGCTCTAGGCACAGCTGAGCTCTGTTCGGGTGAAGAAAACGGTTAAGCTTTTGTTAGTACTCAACATTGTAAAATTATATGGAAAACCTTCCCCTCCTTATTAAACACATCTGCACAATTATTAAAAAGAACCGCATTTATCATGAGAATTTCAGGGCTTAGAGTACAACAGAAAGACTTCTTCAGTCACCCATCTTGCAAGCACTGAAGCATGTGCAAGATGGAAATGATAAAACAAAATTACCAAACTATCTGTGTTAGATAGCAGAGACTAATGGTGAAAGGGCAGAAAATGGAGTGGAGGAAACTTACCAAAAGTTTCTTCAAAGACTGCTTCTATGACTAATCTTACTATTTTAATAACTGATCCTGGCACATGAGAATAGCAGCATGCCAGTGAAAGCTGTTGTTGAGAAACCAAGGGCGTCCTCAACAGCAAGAACCATCAGAACACCACCAAGAAACACCTGGTCTGTCTGAAGCTATTACTTGCTTAAATGGATTTCATGTATTACATTTTAGGGACTAACACTATCAAAAAAACCTGCCACAAATGGAGCTCATCAACCTATTGCTCAACATGAATCAAATAAACTATGAACTATTAATGCATCATTGGGAAGAAAAAAACAAACTGAACAACAACAATCACAATACAATCTCCAAAACAAACCAAACAAAAACCAGAAAGAACTGGTACCACTACTCAGGAAACCTCATGCCAAATTCTGATCACCAACACTCAAGAGAAATGAAAGTAGAGCAGATGCAGAGAAGGGTTACTAGGACAAAGGGAACACAGAGTTAATCCTCTTAGCCTAGCAGGAGCTGAGCTGAGCCTATTTATAGACAGCTTTCTGTACAACATACAGGGAAGTAAACACCAAGGGAATGACAGCTATTAAATATAACATTTTAGGAGATGTCAGAAGAAAGGCATTAAAAAACTGGCTTCTGCAGAAAATGGCAGTTAGAAATTACAAATTTTCCACCTCCTTGTGAGTGTTTTCCAGCTTCTCCATTGTCCATGTAGGGAACAAGTTGATGGAGAGGGGATAGAACAACAAACCTAAATACTTCCTGGTGACCCTTGATTAATTTTGAAAGGGTAGATGCCTCAAAAAGCAGAAAATTATTATTGATTATCCTCTACATCCTTTCTATTCCTAAACTCTTTGAAAAAACAACAAATACAAAAAGAAGGTGCTACGCCAGAGCTCTCCTTTATAATAGAACACTCTACTTTTTACTACACATTCACCTTTCTCCATACACACATCTCTTGCAAAAACACGGGGAAATACAACCTGAGTTCTGGAACTGAAGAAGTGCAAGCAGGTGGTAAGAAGAAGCAGTACCAAGTGATAGATGATTCCAATCAATGCCACACATACTCCTCCAGCGGCGGCTCATTTAGACTACATCATCTATTTTCTATTTTATAGCCATACAGTACCCATCTAGTGTTTGAACATGCAGTATTTTCACATTTATTGACACTATGCTGCCCATACAGACACTGATACATGCATTACATTAATAACTATCTAACACAGTTCCATGCAAAACCAAAACAAACAGTTTGCTTTTTTACCACAACAGATAAGGCACTGTCATGTTGACTCAATCTTGGTAGAAAAGCCAGTCCTGAACGAACTTGGTAATCTCTGAATCCTCCCGCCACAGAAAGGGTAGTTAAATTTCTTAAATCTTGGGCCTTTAGAATCCAGTGATTGTTTACAGCTGTATAAAAATCTATAAAATATATTAAAATCAATCACCATTTTCCCATAAGCCTATTTGATATATAAAAAAAAGCTATATAAACATTAACTAAAAATTGCTGTAAGCCCCCTGGGAGACATCTGAGCTCTGATTATCACTTTTGATTCATGTAAGAGGAAAATTATTGTTTTAACCCAAAGAGGTAGCAGTTAGGAAAGACAGATACATTTTCTTTATCAGTTGAGCACATATATTGTTAGAGTAGCAATCCATAGGTTTATTTGAAGGACAGACACAGATTTACTTGAAGTCCAGAAACAGTCAGTAAGGAAGAAACATTGCATTGAAATCAACTGTAGGATGGAGAATTAATACAAGCACAATAAATCAAATCCAGAAGCTAAAGATAATTCATTCCTCTTGGGTGTCACAGAGAACAATGAAAATTAATGTCTGTTCCCTCTCCTTCACCAATTCCTTCAGTATCTACATGTAGCAGCACAAATAGCACTAAACACATATTTAATCAGTATAGTTTAACCAAATCTAGCTTTTCAGGAAGTGTATAGTACATTTGTAATGATTATACTTCATTTTTATGCCACACTTATTTAGGTGAGGGAAAATATGATCTTTTTTGTAAATATTTAAAATACGTAATTACATCTATATTTATATTCTCACTTTTGGGTATGAAAACCATTAAATTTATCACCTTTTACAGAACTAACGCTATCTCATTCGATAAAGATAAAAGTCATTACAGAGGTCAAGTTTCAAAAGAGGAGGAAAAAAAGAAAGAAAATACGTCATTCACTGGAAAGCTTACAAATTTAGTAACATGCCCTGCAACTTATTAAATTGCTAATTATTGAGAGCTCCAGGCCTTGTACAGAAACTCAAGTTCACATAATCCATTCTATATGACACTTGACTTTCTCTGAGTATCTTGGCACCCTCAGCTACCTGAGTAACAAAGGAAGAGATTCATTACAGTAAACAAAGCAGTACATTTTGCTGTTGATTTGCAAGAATCTCCCCACCAAAGCTTGAGAGGATCAATAAAGAAATACCAGGTAATTAGACAAATGCAATACTCACCAGTAAGATATTTGTCTAAAGGCATTACAGGTGCAACGTGAGGTGTGGCTTGTGTAATGAGCAGGTTTATAAGTTCAGGCTTAAAATTCTTCAGAGTGAGCAATGCTCTTGCAACAAGACCACCCATGGAATGGCCAACTATTGCTACACTGCTCGGTGCAAAATCTCGATCCTTCAGCAAAGAGCAGTCGGACACATCAGAAACAGAGAAACAGATTGGACATTGAACTACTCTTATTAGCTGTAGATTTCAACAAACCCCCCCCCCCCCAAATTAACTTATGGTCTTCAAGGACAACATGAATTAGCATCAACCTAACAAGCTTACAAATTGAATAAAAATGTACTTGCTATCTCATGAAAATGCGCTTAATATGAAGTATCCAGCTCAAAAGGAAATACTGTGTAGCCTGTGTAAGCGTAGTAAACTTAAGCTGATTTTAATTTCTGAAACTTTTAGGAACAGAGGACATCAAAGAACTTTCCCAGAGAAAAGTTTTCTCTTCCCAGAGAAAACTTAATGTAAGGCAATGCTATATGAATATTTTAGTAAGCTACAGAAGTTTACATCTCTACTAGGACAAGACATCCATTGTGCACAGAAGTATTTATTTAGAAACACAACACAGAACCTCCTTAAAGCTCTAGGATTGTCAAAAGTACTAAAAATCCGTTGAAGAAAAGTAATTCTCTATTGCATTTTTATCTTCTAATATCTAGACACATTATAAAGTCTCCCTCCCCTACTCATCACTCCTCAGTTTTGCAGCAGGAAAAGCAGCCCAGAATTCCATTCCCAAAGGAAGTGCATTACTCAGCACGTGTCACTACTTACCTTGTACAACTTCAGAATTACTTTTATGCACTCATGCACAAACTTGGTCTGTCGTTGCAGGCTACCACCATACAATGCAACCAACTCCTCATTAAAGTTGACACTGAAGAAATTAAAATGATACTTGAAGTCAACATCTTCTGCTTTTCTAAGTGCAATGGAGCCAAGAGAACGTACTAGAAAAAGAAACCACATCAATCAGAAAAGTCCAACAGTCACTGCTTAGCATCACTTTAGCTGAAAAACACATAAATACATAATCAATTGAGAAACAAATATATTAAATCCATTGTTCACCTCAAGTAATTTATAAAATACATTCTAAACCAAACCATTTCTTTTCAGCTTACTGCTGACAACAGAGGTATCTTATGTCAGGAATAAATTTATACATGGATCATGTTCCTCCACCTTAGGGCTGCTTTTCTGATCTCATCTGCACCTTCTTAGTGCCACCAGGAGAAGAAGGCATTCTTGATTCCAACTGCAGAGGAAGTCCTACTGCTATGCTTTTCTAAAACTCCTCTGAAGGCCATCAACTCTAAGACAACACTCCCAAATACCACTAAGAGAAGCTTGGGGGACTGCAAAACCAAACCCTAAAGGACACTTGTCCACCTAAAACCTCAAGTGAGAAAATGTTCACTTTACAGGGTCTTGCTTCTGACCTGTCTTCCCTATCTAACCCTGGCTACTGTTCAATACAGCTTTTTGTGTGCAGAATTGTCTCCAAGTTTCCATGGAGACAATGCAGGATGGGAACAATAACAGCTTCAAATAAGAAAGCATGGTAGTAGAAGCAGAAAACAAAAGAGAAAGTCCCAAAAGTGCCTATATAAAACAACAAATGATGGTCATAAAGGTCTGCCCAAACCCAGCACAGAGGAGCAAGATTCTCCTAGAGTACAGGCTGAGAGAACAGCAGAATCCTTCTTCTCAGATTGTCTTTCACTCAAAGTCTGAATTTTGTACATTTTACAAATTTCACTTTAGTGCACCTGAAAGATGATGGATTATTATTTCAAAAATGCCTCTGACACATCAAAAACTGAAGGTGGGTTGTGAGTGAGCCTCTTCTTTCAAGTGAAAGGACAAGAGGAAACGGCCTCAAGTTGCACCAGGGGACATTTATATTGGATCTTAGGAAATGTTTCTTCCCCAAAAGGGTGGTCAGATGTGGGGATACAATAGAGTTGGTATAGAAAGTAATCTTACCCCTAAGGAGTTGCAGCTGGGCTAATATCAAAATGAGGAGAAGGCCTAACTTCAACAAGCCACAGCTATAACTAGTAAGAACCACAAGAGCTATAAAAGAGTGGGTTGGTTTGTTAAAAGGACATGCCCCAACGCAGGAAGGGAACTGGAGTCAGCCGGTTACCTGGTGAGAGAAGGATGTGCTCAGAGGAGCTGCTCACCAGAAAACACTGAATAGGTGTGAAACTTGTAAGAAAGAGATGATAGTATAAAATTCCTGTTAAATATATGTATATAAGACAACAGTCAGACATTGGAACTTGCTGCCCAAGGTAGTGGTGGAGTTGCTATCCCTGGAGGCATTTAAAACCTGTGTAGATGTGGCATTCAGGGACATGGCTTGGTGATGGGCCTGGCTGGATTAATGCTTGCATTCCATGATCTTAAAGGTCCTTTCCAACCTAAATGGTTTTATAAAGATAACAAGGCCAGCAAAGGCAGCAGTATCTGTCTTCATTGCTTATCAAATATAAATAGATTTTTAAAAACTATGAAAATTACAATAGCAACACTTTCTCTGCTCATCTAGGCATCAGAATAAAAACTGTGTTATATCACAATAAATTCTGAACAAAGTAGGAATTAATATGAATTCATTTTAACAAAAGTTTTGCATAATGCACACATGATGTATTGCCAGTCTCCCTAAAACCATTCCAAAAAGAACATTACTAAAATATTTATTGTTCCTATAGCATGGAGTACTTCTACTCACCTAGTTAGTTTGTTCTTCAGATATTTCCTTTTGATTCCTAAAATGCCCTGGGAGTACCATTTTATTTCCTGTATAGTGATGTACTGCTGTGTTTAGAGACAGCATTAATTCACAGATTTGCAATATCTGATGCACAATCACAAAAGTCCATATGGCACCTCTCAAAATCATTATGTTTGTAATCTTCTTTGGATGCTATTGTGCCTGGAAGTCTCTATGGGTTTTCTGAAAGTACTAATTGGTAAAATATTTTACATTGTTATAAGCTAAGCAAGTATGTTCTCAAAAAAACCCAGCTCTCTAAAGGTTCTCTGAAATCAGGTAATTTATTCATCAAGTTTAGTGCTAATATAAGGAAAAATTATCACAGTAAGAAATCAGGGCTCAGACTATGCTGGTTTTCCACCCCCCACACACATCCACTTTCCACTCATGAGAGTGTTATTTACTGTTTCAAAGCACATTTTTGGGAACAAAAATAACAGTCTGACGAGCCCAGACTGAAAGGAATAGCAGGTACCAAAGTAAACATTGAAACAGTACCATTATGCTTTGGTATTCAGAAAAATAAAAATGCTTAAAAATGATTACTGCTTTTCACTTGCAGTCTAGAAATGTAAGAGGGTAAATAAAAGAGGCTATGTGTAAAATGGGAAGACAAGGAAAAAACACCACTATATGAGATGTAGGAGTAATGAAACTAGAGGGCAAGCTTAGATGATGCTGATTTCTATAGCATGTAATTCCTTTACATCACAGACAACAGATGGTTCAGTTTCTCCTAATCAAATTCAGGTCGTGTTTTATTCAGCATTAACTGCACTAAACATTGTTGAAATCTAAACCAACTAGATGTTTGCAATCAGAAGTACAGCAAGGGTGCAGTGCTGCCCGAGCATAAACTGTACTGTTTCTGGCTTTCAAAAGCCTTGCTCCAGAGAAATATTATAGCTTAACCATTCGAGTGATTTCAAACAAAAATCATGTATCTTGACTGTTTGGAATTAAACAGACTCTAATATGATCAACCACTATGACTCTGTCTGATATTATTTCATACAGGAAACTACCAAATGCACAAATCTGAGAGCTTGTTTGTAACAAATCTGTAACTCAGCTAAACACTTACCTTGTTTGTAACTGCCAGCATTCCCAGGCAGAAAGAGAACTGGAATTCCAGTCAATAGGAGATTTTTGTTTTCTTCAGCATAGTTCCCTTCCCCATAGAGATACAGCTCATATGCTGGGTATCGTCTGGCTGTTTTCTTGGGTAATTTTATTTTCTATTGCAAAAGTTAAAAAGAAAACAAAGACCTTGTAACACTTGTTTATAGTGTTACAAACAGGAAAATACAGTGGCTATCCAGCCATTTAAAAGATCTGGCATATGTGGTTTTATATTTATGGCTGTAAATTCTTTAGAATTCTGTAAATTCCAAAGAATACAGAATGAAGAACTGGGTTTGGCTTAAAAAAAAAAACTAATTAAAAATGGAATATCAAACAAACTGTTTAAGTAAGTATTACTGGACATAATGAATGGACAGTTACTTACTCTAAGCAGTGATTACCTTCAACTAGCTTTGAAACAAACTACAAATGAATGCAATTATGTATCTATCAAAGCTGCACATTCATAAAGTAAATCCAGATTTATAATACAGGCAGGGGAAAAAAAAAAAAGAGGCATGTCAAAACCCCACCAATTCTCAGGAGAGGAGAAGCTGAAAGCAGAAACCGGGGCACGAGAGTGATGCTAACTATTCCTGATACACTGGAATGGCTCTGGAACCCTTCCCAATGCCATGGATCTCAGCACAAGGATCTGACAGCTGGACCTGGAGAGCAGAGGGATGTGGCTGACTGTCAGGTACCACCTGCTACCTCCGGGTAAACTGCAGATCTCGTGGGAATTCTCTTAGCTGATTTTTACAGAGATGTCACCTGCAGCGGAGTTTAAACAACAGCAGTTACCACCTCAATATGGCTCAGCAAAAAAACAAACCCGTGGTCCTCTGAGGCTTTTTCTGTTTCCTTTTCAGAGCTGGGTTTGTGGTCTGACAAAGTGCCTGGCTCTGGAACAGCTCAAGGTCTATCGTACCTGTCAGCTGGCACTCAACAACAAGTAACCCCCTAACCTAGCACACATCTGATTCACAGGATTAGGATCCCCAAAGAGAAAAGAACTAAATCCTTTTGATCCCAAGGGCTAGGTGAGGATTAATCTTACACCAGTAAGTCAATCTCTTAGAGTCATAAGGCACTGTCTTAATTAAATGTATTCTTGTTTACTACTATCTTGGTTTAACACCTGCGTAGAGGTTGGTTAGTTTATAATTCTGAGTTTCTAAGATACAGATTTTAAAACTTTTTATGAGTGCAAATAAACTCATACCAATATTTGATTAATCATGTTACAATTAGGTAACCATTGAGAGAAAAATAAGATAATACAAAGATACAGGTATTAACGTGTAATTTCTATTTTAAGGAAACACTTTTTACAGAACAAGGTCAAGACTAAATTCAGTTTTGTATCAGAAATATCCTGTAAAGTCTCTCTTAATTGCTTCCCTGAAATAGAAGCATCTTTAATTAAAATCATTTATTGTTTTCTCTCAGCTGCATCTACCATAAAGGTAGATTTAGCTTTAATTCTGTGCCCCCACACTCCTTCCATTCCCCTGCTCTTCTCTATCTCCTCTCAGCTAATCGCTGTTTTCTTTCTCCCCTGGCCTTCAAAGTTTTTGGTATATTGGTAATTTGCAAACTATTTTAATGATTTTTTAATTAATATATATATAAAATCTGTATTCTATGAGATATATCTATGTGTGTGTATTATTTACAATATTTTAATTATCTTGATTCATTAACACAATAGAGAGTGTGAGTTAAATTCTTTCACTGAGAACAAGAAAATTTAAGCTTCATTCAGGGCTTATCTTCAGATCATCCTTTGGTCTTTTCCCTTTCTTCATCATCCTGCCTTTCCAGCTTCACTTACCTCACTGTCCTGTTCTCATTCCTTTCTGCTGCTCCCTTTGGAAAGGCTTTCAAAATTATATGAAAAAACCTTCAGCAGTTCCCATTACTAAACTAAGAGTGTCACCAAGATGTGCTTATATGACTTCCTGACAGACCAATCAACTGTTCATCCACAGAAACTTCCCCCTTCACTGTCTTTTCAAAAACTTTTACGGAACATAAAATTAACATGCTGTTCTTCCTTGGGGCATTGTCAAACACAAAAATCCACACAACCCATGAGAATTGTACTGTCAGAATACTGGGAGTTGGGATTTTGGTTTTTGTTTAATTTTGTAAATCACAGTATCTAAATATTATAACAAAATGGCAGTGTGTAACTCCAAAGGAAGAGAGACATTCATGTTCCATGACAGTGGGTTGAAACTCTGAATTCCCAAGACACTGCTTATGCAATCAGTGGTAGGAAGCTACAGCAACTTTTTGCAATGTCAGTGCAGGCTTGGTTTTTCACCCTGGTTTCATAAGAAATCAGGTTTATGTGAACAATCCTCATCACTAACTTCTGAATCTCTTGCCGAGTGCAGCTAAACAGGACAAGGGCAGGTTACATTCAAACACTGCAATTCTAAAACTCATGCAAAAAAATATGATCGATTACTAGGCTGACTGTGAGCTAACCCACACTGACGGGCAGAAAAGAAATTAAACTTCTTGTTTAACTGCTCAAGCAGTTATTTGTTTTGTAATGTGATACCAAGCCGGAAGCAAGGACAGGTACCTCCCACCCTGGGGTTTCCTGGTGAAGGCAGCGCTACCCACACAACAGACACCTCCAACAATAAAAAGCGACTTGTAAAGTACAATACCTTAGCAAACCCAAACGAATTCACAATTTGCCCCCAGCCCAAAGCACTGTTTTCTGCACAGTAAAAGTGATTACACAGGAAGCAGAAATTCCAGAGGGCGATACAGCCAGCTGTGACTTGCATCTCCCGCATGAAGAACTGCTCACCTTTAAGCCTTGCATGCCGCCTAAAGATGCTCGAGTTTAAGCCCTTACATAATGAGCAAATACAAAAGACGTGGTGGCAGACAAGAGTTTCAGGCACCCGCCAATAACACCACACGGATTTTGCCAGTAACTTTCTGTTGGTTGGCTTCAGATTGAAGCTGAAGTGGGTTCTGGCTGCCAGGAGAGCTGAAAACGTGCTGTGCAGCATTTAAGGACTTAGAACTGCTTAAACGAATTTGTTCTACAGCACTGACAAAGCAATCCCTGTAGCCATACCAAGTTCCTCTTTTTAGGCTAAAGATGGCTATATCAAGGTTAGGAAATGAAGGTTAATAGAGACAAAAATTAACTTTCTACTTCATTACGAATTTGGACACTGAAGTTTTGCTTTTCATCTTCTTCACTGTGCAAGCCAGCTTGCAACCTACTTCTGAACTGTGTTATTTAGAATAATTACTATTTTTTTCCCATATAAATTAGATCTCAGATAATGAAAAACTAATGTTCAGAAGCAACCAGTTATGCTTTTAATGAGAGAGAAAATGCTGTAGTATTTACTACTATCAAAATGAGAAATAGTTTTCTAAAAACTGTGCGCTGCAGCACCAGCAGCGAACTTACAAATATGCATTTACATCCTTCCACTACTAAGCCAGAATACTGAATGGAAAACATCAGTTCCAGGAACAGTTCCCTCTCTCAAACTGATCCCAGGTTTTCAAAGAGACTTCTACAACACTGTTAGCAAAACAAGAGGGACCTCAGAGGTATTTACAAGCTCTCCCATGTACACTGTGGGACCAAGTGCTCACTGAGAAGACTTTGCATCACTGTTCACCACCTTGAGAAACACACTAAGAGTCAAAGCTCCGTTCTGCGCTTTCCTGACACACTGGTTACTTCACACTACGAAGTCACGAGCAGGGCCATGAAGTGCAAGGCTCGGCCTCCTGGGCACTGCCAGCGCTGGCACAGGAGCTGGCCCAGCCCCTTCCTCGGCCAACACCCGTGCGAGCTCCTGGGTTTCAGCGAGCCACACGGAACTCCAGGCACTGGCAGCTCCGATCGCGGGCAGGTTTCGCACGGCGGCAGCCCGAAGCGCCCCGCAGGGTTACAGGTGGGCAGCTGTGCCGCCGCTCTCTCCCCTCCAGGGGCACCGCCACAGGACGCGGGCACAGCAGCGTGTCCTGCCAGCCCGGCCCCGCTCCCGCCCCAGCTGCCCGTGCCCCATTTACCGCTCTCCGCTCCAGCACGGCGGCGAACCCCGACTTCGGGGCTGCTCTGCCTCCCCGGGGGAGCTGCGCCTCAGGCTCCCGGCTCCGGGCTCCGGCCGCGGCGGGGCGGGCGGCAACGCCCCGGGAGCGGCGGGTCCCACCTGTTACACCGCGCCGCACTCACCAGGTACTCGGGGTACTCGTACATGTAGGTCATGCTGCACCGGTTCTCCTCGTAGAGGAACATCACGTCCCGCACGCCCAGCAGCACCAGGGCCGCCAGCGCCCCGTAGAACAGCGCTGCCAGCGCGGGCAGCCGGCGGCCCGCCCGCCCCATGGCGCCCCGCGGAGCGGAGCGCTGCTCCCCGCGCACACGGGCACGGCGGGGCGGGGCGGGACGGGGCGGGAGCGCCGCCGCCCGGGAGGCGGAGCGGGAGGGCGGCCGGGCCGGCGCCTCAACCTGGCCGCCGCCGGCGCCAGGGGGCGGCCGCCATGTTGGGGAGGTCGGGCGGCCGCCGGGCCGAGGGGCCCGCCCGCCATGTCGCGGCTCGCGGGGCAGGCGTGTCCGCCATGATGGGGAGGGCGCTGCGCCGGGGCCGTGAGGGGACGGGGCCGTGAGGGGGCGCGGCCGCTCGGCCCCGCAGCGCTCGGGCGGGCCCTAGGGGCACATCCAGCCCAGCCGGAGCCAGCCGGGCCGCGCACCTTGCCGAAAACAACCCGCTGGGCACGGACCCTGCCCCGGGGGGAACGGTTCAGTGATAAAGGTCCATAAAGCTACTGGCACTCGCCACCTAAAAAGCGCTGGTGGGGATTTGGGTTTGGGTTTTTTTTCCCCTTTTCCTTTTTGTGTGGCTGGTTTTGGTTTTTGGGGTTTGTTTGTTTGTTTTGGGTTTTTTGTTGTTGTTGTTTGCTTTAATTCGGGTACTTTTAGCACCGTCCTATCGCTATCTTGAAGCTCTCTGCTGCATTTCAGTCTCTGTGGGACTGCTGCCCCAGCCGCAGGGCACACCCAGCAGTGCGAGTGGTGCTCACCAGGGAAAACAGTAAAATATTTAATGACTGAGCAAAGAAAAAAAATTACTGCTGCGGTTTATTTGCTCCCCCACCTTCCCCGAACCTACAGAGAAAGCAAAATCAGCTTTCTAGGGCAAGGGGTATTTACATGTGAGGGAGGTACGAAATAGGTGCATTTTCATCTTCACTGTGGAATACTTAAGCCTCCCCCGCTCCCCCAAAAGAAACAAAATTTACTCAGTTTTCCACTGTATTTGTACCATTTTTATTTGTAAAAATAACCATCTGAATGCATTGCAATAGTAGTTTACAGTTAGGGTTCTTTATTACATTAATACAGCATTCAGTAGTTTAAAAAGTTACTAAACTGTGCTTGAGAAGATTCAGGTTGAATTCCAAGTCATTCAATGAATTAAGTTTTTTTCCTCATTTCATATGTGACATTTACCCAAGTCCTTAAACTTCAATTTACAAAAGCAAACAATACCGACAAAACCCCACCAAAACCATCAAACAATGTTTTATATTGTTTATTACAAATGTTATGCAAAATATAACACTGGCACCAGATGCATGTCACCATGGTTTGTAAAGATATATTGCACATGCTAAAGCATAAAATATAAGACAAAACCTACAAAACATAAGATATTGGCTTTAATATGTAGATCACTGCATAAGAAATGCATAAAATTACACTTTATACACACACTCAAGATTGTCACTAGTTTAAAACGCCCTTTCCTATAACACTGACCTAAGTTTACTTTTTGTGTAATAAGAAAGCATTTTCAGCACTGCGAAAATTATACATTATTCCTATAGAAATTTAGCATATTAATTTTCATTTCAACGCAGGTAGAACATATGAAAAGAAGAAACACTTTATACATTCAAAGAAGGTCTGAAATGAAAATTTACTGGTAATATATTGCTTTTATAACACTCAAATGAAAAAAAGAAAAAGACAAGTTTCACAAAACATTTCCATTATACACAAATATAAAAAGGCACTCTAATATTTCTTACATGACTAAGAATAAAAATCACAATTTTTTTTCAAATCATCCTCAAATACATAACCAAGTTTCTCAACAGTACAATGGATAAACAATTCATTTCATGTGTTTGTTCAAATTCAATAACCTGGCAGTTGTTGACTGCATAAAAGTACCAAACACATTATGGTGCCCTTTTAGTAGCGATGAACAGAAATCCCCTGAGCTATTTCACAGCTATTTCAGGCAGTCCGGAGGTTGTAACTCAGCATTTATGAGAGAGACTTGGGAGCCCATCCTGCTCTGGATTCCACCTGCAGCTGCGGTTAAAATACAGGATGAAACGATCCTGCCGATACACCTGGGCAGGGAGCTGCCCCTGCCCAAGTGCCCTCTGCTGGGTGCAGACACAGAAGTTGTCCACGTACTGTAAGTTGCAGGATCCAGGGTTAAGTGCAACGATTACTCTTGTAAGGAGTCCACAGAAAGGCAAGGAGATTATTTACAAGAGTAACATTACTCGCATGCTTATATACCTGCCCTAAACTACACGTTGATTTCTACATGTGATAAATTACAGATTAATGTGCTAGCATACAAAAAAAAGGGATTCTGGTAACTCACATGAGATGTGGGAGAGGCCAACACTGAGCACTTCCGAGTGTCTCGCTCGTGGCAGTTTTCCTCCTAAATCCTGCACCCTCAAAACGCGACCCGTGCGGTGCCCTGGAGGTGAGCACAGCGTATGTTCCTGTGCTTTTTGGAACGCTGCATCCCAGCAGCATTGTGGGGTTTCATGGGTAGAGGTTGGATTTGGCTCCTGGAAGGACCAGCGTGACTCAGAAATAAATCACCTCTGCTTCTGGGATGCACTGAGAGGCAGCAGCTGTTGTGCTACACAATTATGAGTGTAAGAGGTATCGCAATTAGAAAAAGTTTTGGTAACTGTATGGGCAGCAGGTGAAAATACTGAAACTTTTCAAATGGCTGCTTCAAATAACATAACTTTTTATAAAGAGGGCTGGTTTTCTCTTAATGAAGCACTGTCATATAGGATAGCGTAATTTTCTGTTTTTCAGGGTGAGACTTACAACTAATCCTGCCAAGGAGCCTGCCTACATTTCTGCTTAAAATAAGATTAAAATGCTGATACTGCTGTTAGACAGGTGGCAGCTACTTCCCATATGTTTATTTTCAATGCCATCCTTCTACATAAAAAACCCCAGAATTTGGGATTACTATTCATTTTGGAACAGGTACCACTGAAAATTTTAACAATTGCTCTCTCCTCTTATTTTCAGTGGTTTAAGCAAGGTGGTTATTGCTATTCTGCAACTTTTAAAAGCAAAAATGCTGAGAAAAAACAATTAAAATGTTATTTGGTGCTATTTCTGAGGAGAAACCCAAGGTTTCAAATTCTCTGTCATTCTACTGTAGAAACTACAGAATTGAGAGAAAAGGAGTTTTTTGTTGTAAACTTTGGAAGATTGCTAACGTTCAAGGAAAAAATACTCAATTTTAATAAGGCAAAATAAACTTAATAGATCAATTTATTTTTTTTTTTTTTTAGTAATTAAAGAACTGAAATCTGCCAATAGATTTTCAACAATCCAGCAGAACGGGGCTAAAAACTGCAACTAAAATTCAAATCCTTACTTTTCCTTTACTCTGCCAAAAGCGAGCACCGAGGAAGCTCATCTCGCCCTCCCAGCAGAGACACAGGCCAGAGACAAGCTGAGTGTGAATGACAGGAACAGGAACACCTGACTCCATGCTCTGCCACATGGGTTTTCTCACCCGTCTGGCAAGGGGCTGGATCCTTCTTAAGCTCTTAAACAAAGGAAGGTGTTTTGCTTTCTGCTTTTTTCCCAACACGGGCAGTGGAACCTTTGCATTCCATACAAGATGGGCGCTCTCCCAGTGTGAATCCACACCCTTCCTTTTGCTCCTCAGGCCCTCAGTCTTGCCAGATTCACATTTCATTTCAGTATGCATGAATGCTAACTAGGAGAACAAGCCATAGTGATTTTTCCTGGGCATTTGTTTCATTTCAAATAAATAGAAACACATTTACATTAAAAGTATATGAACATATTCTTAAGTCTGGGAAAAAACCCACCTGTGGTCAACACATCATCAGTTAAAAATGTCAACTTGAAACCTGTGTCATAAAATGTAAAATTCACCCAAGATTACTTTTACCTCAAAAGTTTATATTTTTATCATTTAGAAAAAAACTACTTCATTATGTCACTCACATTTGAACAAAAAAATAAAAGTAGCAAAGTCTTCAACTGAATAACTGAAGCATTTTGGTCCTCTTGGTACGGCTGGTTAGTTCATGATAGTTTTTTGTTTGTGTTTTTTTGTTTTTGTTTACAAAGTCTCATTCTTCCTTTTGTACATCTGTTGCAGAGGAGGGTCGGGGTCCATTTGACCTAGAAACTTTGGCAGAAGGAGTAAACATATTCACAAAGTTGACTCTGCTTTAAAAGCTGGTGACAAAAGGCTTTTTAGCATCTATCTCTGGTCCCCTCCATGGTACACTGCTATGTTTCTGGTGTTTGGTATTTCACCTTTTGGTGTTACGCTTTCATTGCTTTACATTTGCTCTGTTAATCCAAACACTGGCAAAAGTATTTTAAAATTAAATACTGTTTACAGTAAAAATAAATTATTTAACCATAGAAAAGGAAAAAAGCGCCATTTAAGTTGGCAAATCATTATAAATTTTTACATAGACCTTTGTCTACACATGATTTCTCCCCCTCTCCCCTTTTTTTTTCTGGTACTGGATTCATGATTAATGGCTCAGGTGACAGAAACATCTAATGACCCTAATTCTGTAGTGCAAATAAACATTTGTGCTGAATTGAAAAAAAATAAGGGCCAAGTGATTAGCATTTTACAGAAGTGATGTTCATGGGAAAATATGGTGAGATGAGCAGAATTTGGCCTTTAGAGTTAACTACATTTTTCTAATTGTGTACTGCAACTAAGAACTGTAAAAAGTGCCTTCTGTACGTTTAAGTGCTTAAAACAGGCAGAATGTAAAAGGTTTCATTTCCTGTAGAAAAGTAATACAGGCAGTTTTAAGATTACAACTTTACCTTTGGTTCATGTAAAAAAAATATCTAATTAACAAGAGCCCCTGGAAGCAGGAAACAGACAAACATAGGAAAGGGGTGATGCTCGAATCTGTGAAGGCTATGCTGGAAATAGGATTGTGCACTAAAGGTGCAGCTAAAACGTGAAAGAACTCTTTACAAACAGTTCCCTGTTTACTTGTGCTGGCAAAAAGAAAAAAGGCATTTTCTCTTTTTCTACTTAAAATAAGAGGTAGAGACTTTCCACAGGGGCACTTTGGGCCTAAAGAAAACATCAGGAAACTGAAAAGCTGCAGAACCCTAATAGGAGTATGTTCCAGTAAATCCCTCTAATTTTGTTATTTAAAGGCTTGATTCTCATCAGCACTACAAATCTTTCAATACCTCCTCGTCAGGAATAAGAGTTAAGAATATAACTGTGGGATTTAAGCTGTTTAAAAAGACAAAAATTAAAGCTGAAATGAAATAATAACGAAATAAGTTTTCGAATACCAATGAGTCAAAATGTTTCAGAATCCGAATCATTTTCATTGTACCCATCCTCTGTTCCTACGTTATTACTCAAGGGCTTATCGTAAGAGTTAATGCTGCCCATAGCGGAGCCATCGCAGAGGTGTGTCCTGCCCAAATTGTCTTTTTTAAAACAAGCGAAGTTGAAAGCCGTCACTGAACTGGAGGGAGAAAAAGGCATCATGGTAGCCAAAATGAGTGCCAGGCAGTCAGCCACGTCTTTGTTAGGAGCACAAGCCAGGGCTGGCGTATGACCTGGGCACAAACGCAGACAAGGCAATGGTTAGTACTGAGGGTACCTGGGGCACCCGGCATTCCTCAGGTACATCTCTAGGGACACCGTGGGGATATGGATGGGGTTACACATGCCAGGCGTGTTACTCACTCACACGGGACATGCTGGGAGAGACACTGGGGGCACTGCAGTCACCGGGACCACAACAAGCACTGCTTGTGTGAAACCAGGCAGCAAACACCGCGCCAGTTCAATCAAAGCTAAACACAGTTCTACAGCACACACAGCATGGCCAATACAGAACACAGGGACTACAGCAACAGGGACAGAAACTGGCATCGGTTTCTGTGTGTATGAACGAGTCTCATTCTGAGAACAACAGCTTTCCTTAAACATGAAAGATATCAGTTTAAAAACTTTTGATTTAAATAAGCGAACAATTTTAAAGATTGATCAGTTGAGTATCTACTCAACTTGGCAATTAGTTTATTTAGGAATTATATTATAAGAGAATTAGACCAGTGCAGGGGGTACACGGATAGCAGGTGTGACTGGATGTTTAGTTACCCAGCTAAACATGGATGTTTAGTTACCCAACTAAACATGAATGTTTAGTTACCCAAATGTACACTGTGTTAGAAGAGTATTAGCTGTATTCAGCAAGCATGGCATTCACTTCAAATACAGAGCTAATAACACTCCAATGTCAGTCAAACAAAGGACTGGAGATATTAGAAGCTTGTCTTCACTGCAGCTTAACTTGGGTCCTGTCCAAGCAGTGCCCTAAAGCAGCTCTTCATGTACATGAGCCCTGGAAGCCAGGGTGCTCATTACACTTACTGTCTGCACATTTTACATGCTGCTATGCAGAACTCCAGCTCTCTCCAACAAATCCTTCTTTTATGCTAAGAGCTGAAAAATTCTCATGCAGATGGTTACATCTTCAGCACTGCAGCAATAGTAATGTGAGGCAGTGGCCACTTCTGGTACCTGCTGCCTCGAGGAAGCCAAGATCTGCAGCACAGATGAACTTGGTAGGCAAAAAGTGAATACATTTTTGTTGTAAAATACCCACATTGAAGCACTGATTGCAGTCAGTGCATTTCCTTTTCCATGTGTTCCGAGTGTTAATATTCTTTAGATCTGTAAATATGTTAAGATTTTACTTGAACATCTCTCTCTTAAAATGTGTATGCTGTTCCTAGAAAAACTAAATGTGTATAAAATTTAAACCTAATTGTCATTTGTTACATACAAATTAGCTAGACCTGTATGTACTATTTTAAGGATAAAAATCTGTGGTTAGAAGATAGGGCACAGAAAAATGAACCAGACTATCTCTAAAGAGAGGTTAAGGTCAGATGACTTCTGTGGAACTCATTCATGCAAGTATAGCTAAGTAGCATTTGGCTTTTAGTAAATACCACTCCGTTCTTTTCATCCACAGATCTCAAATGTCTTGCAGTGATGGGTGAGTAGTTACTTTATTTAGTGTTACTTCACAGGTATGGAAAGATGGAGGTACCAAATTGTTACACTGATACCATGAAGTTAGTATTGTAAGAAAAACCAACTTATTTCAGGAAGATATTTTTTAAAACTATAATTGTAGAATCACATCCCTCTCTGGTTCCTTGTAATTTTTAGGGAAGGACTTCATTGAAGTCTGAAATAAAATTGTTTAATTTAGTAACCAATTATGTATTTTTATAAGACAACAGGAATTTAATTGCATCTCGGTCAGATAATTGGCAAGCACAAGGTTTGATCTCAGAATGAGCTGGGACACACTCAAACACATGTTGATGGTTTTCTTCCTACCCATTAAAACATGCGCTGATTGAATGCAAATTCCTTAATTCTTCTGCAAGGCGTCAGAATTATCCGGTGCCACTTGCATGTTTAGGAAATTCAAGTTACCACTGCACTCAGGCATTAAAAAAGACTAGCTGTTGACAGTACATGCAAAATGAACAGTAAAAGGGACCACTGTGATGTTTAAAGTAGATTCTTATACTAAAGAAAGAGCATCTTTTAATTTTCATTTTTTTAAATAGGTACTCACACAACTCATTGTCTGTTCTTGGAAGGATAAAAGCATCAATGAAGTCTATCATCAGCTTTTAAGTCTATTGCTTTGGTCTGTTGTAAAATTACCTGTTGGGTCCTACTGGAGACTGTCAAAGTGTATCATTTACTTACCATTTTCATCTACTGCCAGGACACAGGCCCCTTTGGCCAGCAACTCTTCAACCACCATCTTTAGGCCATTTCGTGCAGCAATGTGAAGAGGTCTACAAAAACATAACAACCAAATTCAACTTCAGCTTACAACAGATTTTCTAAAAAAAGTTAGACAATGCTTAAAGCATACCCAGCATCTGAAAGAGAACGGTTTCCTTCCTTGGATCATTAGAATTATATAGTAGACACTAAATTTTATTGCAGCCTTTGAAATAATTGTCATGTTCCACATCTATAAAATAAGAATTTTTTTGTGCAAGCACACAAAGATTGCTTAATACTTTCCAGCCTAAAGACTTTCTTTGAAAGGTTCTCATTTTTGCACTGTTTGCAGCACACAATTGATGTTTAAAAAGAAAAGGAATCCAAGACTAAAGAAACGCCTGTGTTCTGTCCTTAATTCTGACTGCTACAGGCTGCTCAATATCATTGTATTGCCTTTTTATCCTTGAATACTCAATTGCTAATCTCTGCTACTGCAGAGCAGCTGGAAATTAAAAATAGCCATTGGTTTGCTCCTTTCCTGGCCCAACACCCAATGGTTTGGGGACAGCTAGCAGGACAGGAAAATCATTTTCATGTTGGAAGAGGAGGATAAAAGGGCTAAGATGGAATAAATTCTTCTGCAAGCTCCAGATGATCTGCCACCTGAACTCGGGGTTGAATCTCCTGTGGTGGGATTCCCCCATGCCAACAAACAGTTGCAGCTGATAACATATGCTGTGGGCAGAAGTCGCACATAAAATATCACCTAAAAAACCTTCAGAGAACTAAATGTACCACCTTAAGCCTAAGTAAGTCTAAATAAATTATTTAAATTTAGGGTGAAGCTCACTAGAAAATGCCAGATGTATACTTACACATTCACATGATTAACAGATATTTTGATATAGTCTTCAAATAAATGACCTCATATAATTTTTTCCACCAGATCATGCATAGAAATGGCATGAACAGAATCAAAATTAAAAGTGAGAGTGCAATACTAATCGGGTCTTTTTCAAGGGAAAGCATTCCAAAAAATCAGAAATGAACTTTACTGTTCTATTAAGTAATCTGAGACATGAATTTGAAATGGTAAACTGGAATATTCTGGTAAATCAACTGAACTTGAGAGGATGAGGCTATACTTACGTCTGCAATGCATTATTTTTTGCATTAATAAGGCTCTGTTCTTGGATCTTGTCAAGTATTAACAAGGCACATTTTTCATGACCCTGTAGTCAGGGAAAAAAACCAAAAGTGTTAATTTGCTGAGGAGTTTGAAATTGAGGCAAAAGAAATGTTACATAATAAAAGTGAAATTTGAGAACTCAACTTGAAATACAAAAGACGCTGCTCAGTAAGCCTGTGTAGAAGGTGAACTAAGCGAGTCTTAAAATACCATTTGTGAACCACCACTGCTGGGATGTTTTAGCACATTTAGAAATGTAGACATTCACCTGTCTTTCAACCCTGCATTCATTAAATATGAATTCACTTCCTCAGCTTTCAGAGAATGCTGTTTTCTCTTGAGTGAAGGTTCAGTGGATGATTTATCAGAACTACACGGTGACAGAGAATGCTTTCATCTCAGAAACGAATACCACACTTTGTGGGTCTTTAAATGCCTTTCTGTATTATTAATAAGCTGCTAGAAAACCTCTTCAGTGTCAGAGAGCTCTAGCAATGGAACTTTGGAAATAATACAGATCCAGGCCTTATTTCTGATCCTCTTTCTGCACCTCAAGTTGCAGATGCTGAGCCTACAGTCCTGGCAGGGGAACAGCTGCCTGAAGGACCTTGAGAATTCAGCAAGGCTCATGTGTCTGCAGAAACTGGAGTAATATGATCACACTGGAATCCAGTCTGTGGATAGGAGCAAAAGAAAAGGCCCAGGAAAGGGAATCCTCTGTGCATTTTTTCTTGCAGAAATAGCAGTAGAGATTGGAATTAAGAGGAAGAAGGTTTAGGAAGAGACACCATCACCCATCTAATCAATAGCTCTGCTTTCACTCCTGCTTTGTTAAGGGAATTTTGGTCTCCTTTCACAGGAATTGGAGATAAATAAAAAATAATTTTATTTTTCTTGTTATTGAGCCTGTTAGGCTGTTTTACAGTGACATTATCTGGTAAAACCTTAAAGGGTTTTACATCTTTACATCTCTTAGTGTCACTTATGTTTCAGCTGTCATAAGAGCCATCCCTATTTCTCAATGTACAATACTTTAAAACAGACAAGAGAAGAAGCTTGGAATAACTTTCCCTTCCTCACCACAACTGTGACCACCACATTTCCACTGCAGAAAAAAACTTGGGAGCATAAACACACACATACATTCATACTGACTGATGAGAATAAAAGCACAGAGAGGTCTTCGACTTACTTTACTGCTAGCCAAGTGCAAAGATGTATTCAACTCCTTATCTTTTAATGTCAGGTCAGCCTTGGCAATGTTCACCAAAAAGTCTGAGGTATGGAGTAGAAATCAATGAACAAACCCAATGGGCAGATGAACATGTCAAAAGAGAGGAAAAAAATTACTATTTCAATATACATGTGCAGAGAGGCTTGTCAATTAAGTCTTTATATGATGTAAGCCTTATAGTAATGAAATTAGTGAATGAGCACAGACTAATCTTGTGCAGTTAATCAGCAAGCAAACGCAGAGCTAACAGCTTCTTTGTGGTGCTCCAAACTGTCAAACATATATTGATCTTAATTTATTTATGAACTTCCCTATTTGCAGATCAGCAATTTTAGCTTGAATCACCTCTGCCTGAGAACGACTATAAATCCTGTTTTGAGAGGACTAAGGGGATATAAAGAACTTGGGGTGCAGCCTGTGCTGTTGAAGCTAGAGAAAAGGGAATTCTGCAAAGCCCAAAAGGTCCCCAATCTGTGTGCCTGTGGCACACAGTCTAGCCTGGGAAAAGCAGCTGCCTTTTCAAGAATGGGGCTTCCTGTAAAACAGGACAGGAATAGCTTACATAATCTTTTTCACACATGCAGCTTTACTGCTCCTCAAAATCAAGGAAGTAAACAGGAAAACAGAATTACTTCTGCCCTCGTACTCTTTACAGTGTGCTCTTGGGAGGAAGCAAGACTCAAAATTGTTATTGCAAGTTTTCACCAATACTGCAGAGAAGTAGTATTTTTAATGGATGAAAAGCTATCTTCTCGCAGAAGGATATTATCCACATAATCGATGTTCCTTGCTCCGTTTTCCCAGGATGCCAGGGTTAGCCTGTGGGGCGGAAGCGCAGGAGCAGAGGGCAGGGGCAGGTGGCACTCACCGACGGCGCCCACGTGCCCGCTGTGCGCTGCCATCATGAGCGGCGTCCTGCCCGCGCGGTCGGCCGCGTTCACCTGCGCGCTGTGGCTCAGCAGCAGCTGCAGGCACTCCACGTGGTCGGCGAAGGCTGCGGCGTGCAGGGGAGTCCTGGGGAGCAACACCCACACAGCTCGCGCTACAGAGGGGAGATATCCCCACCTCCCCAAAAACCTCCAAGTGCCGGAGATTTTAGGGCTTTTCCCTATCAAATTTCGAGTTTTCACCATAAGAAGGTTGTAGTAGCAGCAGCTGAAGTAAGTTAAATAATATTTCCAGTCTCCAAAGGTGGATGTGAAAGTATGGAGATAGGACACTGTGAAGAATCTTGTACTAGC
Organism: Motacilla alba alba; assembly: GCF_015832195.1. Classification (NCBI taxonomy): domain Eukaryota; kingdom Metazoa; phylum Chordata; class Aves; order Passeriformes; family Motacillidae; genus Motacilla; species Motacilla alba. The sequence goes on along the minus strand of NC_052022.1, from coordinate 28,318,425 downwards.
AGCCTATTTATTTTAATAGAGCATATTGTGTAACATGAAAAGCCGTACAATCCCTCATCTGTATTAATCTGATTTTACCTTTTTTTTTTTAGCAAGCCTCAGTTGGGAAGGACTATCAGAAAAGAACAAATCCATTACTTTAAAAAATTAAAATGTTTTGAATTGTAGTCAAAGATACTGCAGCAACAAGCCAGAAGTAACTGCAGTACTATAAAAGGCAGAAGGAATTCAATCCACTGCGAAGGTTATCAGTTTCTACAAGACATAGACATTGGAATTCATTCACTGTGGCTCTTTGGCATTTTGGGTTGGAAGAGTGACTACTAGAGATGAAAGATAGTTGGTACACAGCCCAGCTCAGTGCTGCTTCTGTTTTACTTATCAGCGAAGGTGAGGTGCTCTTACCCTCACAAAATTATGTAATCACTGTTACTGAGGGTATTAAATTTGTTTTAATCAAAGAAAACAGTAAGTGTTAATTGTTGAGAATGTCAGCAAGTTTAATTAAATATATACATATATAGTGAGGAGATTCTCAGTGTGGCAAATGAAGGATTGGGCTGAATGCCCATCTCTTGCTGATAAAACATATCTTTTGCTGCATAGATATTCTCAGTTGCGTGCCTGGAGAATGCCAACATAACATGAAAACTATTAATGAAATAGTTTTTTCTGTACGTACATAGTATCATTCCATTTTGCAAAGGTAAATGTGTTTAAACATTTAGCAAAGAAAACAGGTCCAGGGAAACAGCCTATCCATGGCTGTTGTAAACAAACAAAATACTATTACTTTTATATTTTTATGTACTCTGGCATTGAATACTTCATATTCCTGCTTCAAGTGAGACCCCTTTTAGCTGCGCTGGAGTGCGCAGAGAGAGCTGCTGTCTGAAAGAGTCAGCATGACAAGTCTTAGCTCAACCATAACAGATAAGAATTAGTGCCAGAGGTTCAGAAAGAGCTACGAAAAATACTAAATGGATTCATGAGATGCAATTTGTGCAAGGAACTATTACCTTCCTTTGTCATCCTCACAGTTGACAATGCTGGCGTCGATGGCTCCGATGAGTAGTGATGCACAGTTTTCATGATCATTGATTCTGCCAAAGAAAATACATTTTTAAAAGGCCATGTCTACATATTTTTCCACTTTCCAATATTGGTTTACTTGACTTCCCATTAATATTTCTTAGTGGTTATTTCTAAGTTCCCCTAATATGCCTTGTCTTAATGCTTTTAGTCACACTTCTGCATATTCACAATTTCTCCTTTTAACCAAACTGCATCTGCTGTGATGGATTTCATTCTCTAAAGCAAAGCTGATCCTTAATTCACTATGCACCAAGGTAATTTCCAAGTCCAGAACAAAGCTAGGATTAAAACCTTAATATCATAAAATCCTTAGTTTGTATGTCAAACACCCCTGGGCCTGGAAAGCACTCAGTCATAGACACTTTCATGAAGAGAGATTTATTCTAATGCTTAAGGTACTGAAACCCACATCTCTTCCAACTCACACATTTAGTACTTTGATTTGATGGATGTGTTCAATTAATACTTTTTCTGGTTTTGCTAATTTGTCTCGTTTCTTTATAAAAATGAACAGTATTTAGTAACAGGAATGGACATGCAGTATAGCTAACACACTTCCACACTGGATTAAAAGCTATTTCATTTTAAATTTACCTACATGTTTAAATTGCACACATTTTAATAGGCTTGAGAATTGCTAACTCATTTAAAATAATATGAATACTGAAATCTTTTTCAAAGCTATTACTTTGAAAAAAATCTGATTTAAAATAATATGTTTCAGCCACAAAGAATTTTATTTCAAGCGATCAGCTTTAAAATCATTACTCATGCAAATAATTTCAAAAGAAGCTTGCTTTATTTTCATACTGCTGCTTTCTGCAGACATATCCTAAAGCAACATGCAGTCGTTACTGGAGATTTCTACTTACACGGCACAGTGCAATGGAGAGAAGCTGTTACCATAGAACTTGTGGAAAAGTTTTTGTTCCAATAGTACCTCTATGCAGTTTTCATGACCTGTGAGAGAGCAGATATTTCACAGTGTTGCACAAAGCAGGTAGTTCACTTAATTCATATTAGGCTCGCACAGGTTGGAATCTAACACTTCTAAGTTAAAAACTGAACATGATGTGTATATAAGCTCTTATGTGAAAAATCACAGATTTTTAAATTGTATGGCAGCAGCAAGAGAGATCTGGGCTAATATTAGCATTTATTAAGAAAAAAGGAAAGCAAGAAAGCTCTTTTTAATGAGATGCCATGTATGTTGCATTACATCCAAAGCTTAAATGTCAATACTGAGAAGCTTTATCCTTATATTAAGCAATGAGTTCAGATTATCCATTTTAGAATAATCAGTTCAGTTCAGAATATCCATCTATTCACATGGTCTCTTGCACCAAGGACTCAAAGGAGCATTCCTGCTCACACAGAAATCAATTTCAGCATGGACATGAATAAAACCAGAATTTTATCTTGGTTTCTCTTGACTTGGAGGAAATGAGCCGCCAAGTCCCTGGGAGGTACCGCTGGAACTTCCCTGGCCTCTGAACTGCAGGGTGCACACAGCAAATGCTAATACAGACAGCACACAGGGATAATTTGCCTCTTCATTTCAAGCTCCTCCACCACGTTTCCCCCCAGACTGAGGCCACCCCTGACCTGGGCAGTAGCCCCGGGAGAGCCTTACCATTGTAAGAAGCCCAGTGCAGGGGGGTGTAGCCCTGGTTGTCCTTCAGGCTGCAGTCCTCCTCGGCAAGTGCCACCTGCAGTAACTCGCTCAGCCACGTGGCGTGACCCCGAGCTGCTGCAAAGTGCAGAGGTGTCCTGCCTCTGGCATCTTTACACAAAATCGAGACTTCTTTCTCTAACAGCATCTGAACACATTCTTCATGCCCAGTCATGATCTGGTAACAAAGAAAGGAGTAAAGAGGTTGATGTAACACAGATTCTTGCCCTGGAAACACAGGATGTGATTAACACCCCTGAACATGAAATGGTGTGGATGGGATTCAGCAGGCAGAGATGAGAGCTCCTTTGCTCACCTGCTGAACTGCTCACTGCAGTTACCATAAACTTCTGTATAAATATCATCCCTTGCATCAGCTCCACATTGGGTAAGAAGCTAGACTTAGCTAGGAAAGTCAGCTTAGTCAAGCTGGACTAGAAAAGATTAGATCTGCCTCAAGTTTCACTGCCTCTAGAAAAAACTTACAGGAATTACTTGCACCGTTCCAAGAAAAATGAAAGTAACTACTGGCCAGTCCTTTAAAAGAAATTATTTTTAGAATTCTTGAAGTGGTCAGTTACAAGAACAATGACTACTACTACAAAGTGTCTAGAGAAAAAAAAAAAAAAAAGTGATCTAATCATTATTTTGCCTAATTGATTAATGCAAATGTTAAATAAAAGCAAAGCATTACTAAGAACAGATATGTCTTGCTTTGTAGCTCACTGATTGTGCTTGGTCATGTTTCCAATCATTTACAGTGTTCTCTAGATTTAAACATTCTTGTACTTGTAAGTGAGTTGTAGTGACAGCAAAACAAATAATAAAGGATTATAAAAATTAAGTCACCCCTCGATGTAAAGCTGTGCATCCCAGGAGATCAGCTGCATCTACAGATGCTTCTTTTTCAAGTAATAAAGAAACAGCATCAATGTGCCCGTATGCCACTGCAAGCATTAGCGGAGTTCTAGGGAAAAAAAAGAAAACCAGAGCAGTCATAAAATGCAGCTATAAAATAGCATACTATTTGTCCCTGCTGACTTACACAGAGAAATCAGGAAGCTCTGCATTTCTTGCAACTCCTACCCACAAACCTGTTTCTTTTCCCCATACTCATATATGACACCCAAGTGAAGACCTTTTGTATGAAATTATTAAGATGTTGTTTAACAACCAACTGCCACGACTGAAATAGTAACAAACCCGCTTGTAAGCAGTTTACAGAGCAACACCATTCAAGACAATCTGTTCTCTTAATAACCTACAATTACTGTCACCTCCAGTGACACAGGAGTTTCACAATAGCAAGTCTTGTGAATGCATGTCCTTGCTAGTTACCAAGATGACAATGACCCAAACGATTTCTTTTGCAAATGCTGCACATTTGCTTAAAGGGGATGAAGGGACATGAGGAAAATAGTCAAGCTAAAATTTAGACTAACATATCTTTCATTTGTTTCTGAAAGAGATCTATTCTCCATCTGTTTTTAGACAGACTAATACCATTTAAAATTAAATGTGCAGACATTATACGTACAACATTATATGTTCCAGACACCCCAAATGAGTTTCTTAAACCATTCACATTTTCACTTTAAAAATAAATCTTATTCTCCCTCTATAACTGCCATTTAAGAAGCAGTAAAGTTTTTGTAGGAACATCTCAGATGCATGTGTCACCTCAAATAAACACTGTGTCCTACTGCACCAGTCTAATGTACCAAATAAACCCTAGAATAGCAATGCTTTAGAAAGAATATGACTTTATAGAAACATCTCAGGAGTCTGTTCATTTTTTATTGAATCTGGCCTTCAATGTCTATAAAAGACTGTGTAAAGTATGAAGCAGAGGCTAAGATTAATGATTAGTCCTTTCCACATGGCTTACATCAACTGAATGTGTACTTTGTAATCTCTGCCAAATTCTATGAGGAGAAGTGCAGGAAATACAGTATTTCAAGTAAGTACTTTTTTTTTTTGTGAGAAATATGAGATGCTATTTGAATTACAGAGCTAAAAAAAAAAAGCCCACGAAGAAAACTTACTGTCCTTTGGCGTCTGTCACATCAGGGTTGTCTGCAACTTCCAGCAACAACCGTAAACAAGGTGTATGGCCATTAATGACTGTAAAGCAAAAAACCTATGTTTCATTTCAGATATTTTTCCACTGGAATGCTTAGGGATAAGAAATGTTCTTATAAACAAGGAAAATACTCCACCATATAAGCGATCAACATTCCCCCAGTTTTCATTTAACTCGTGCCAGTGAAATGGTGAGCTGTTTTTTCCTTGACCTCACGAAGATGAGGACTGGTTCTCTTAGATATAAAAATCCCAAATGAGTAAACCAGAAATTGTGATATTCACGTCTGAGAAGATTTCTACTAAAGCAGACAGCATTTCAAAATCCCCCAGACTGAGCAGGCAGGCAAGGCATTCTGCCTGCTCATTCTGGGGATTTTGGAGGTTGGAACACAGTAGGAAGTACATTGTCAAGGCTCCTTAATTTTATGTGCACTGTACAAGTGAGTACTTCAGTGCTGCTATGAAAAAAAAAAAAATCTGTAAAGAATGACCAATGATACAAATGTTAAATTCATAAAAGCACATAACAACATAGACTAAAATTCCCTTTGAGATTATCCATTTTGTCAAAAATAAGACTTATCAAAACATTTGGATTCAGTGATGTTTGGGGATTTTGCTGTGGGGAGATATTTTGGGGATTTTTTGGGGTTTTGTTGTTTTGGGTTTTTTTATGTAACCCATTGCTGCTAGGAAACAGCTTTGAGTCTCTACATTCTGTAGGGCCTGACACTGAATCCCATCTGTGTGTCAGCTGGCTTTAAGGCTTCAGACTTTCATGGGATGAAGAGACAGATATTTTCTTCTTTGAAAAACAATTCCTGTGCTCAGTAGATACACGTTGTGTTCTTATTACAGCAAGTCATGCATTCACACTGCCTACACCCTGTGGGCTGAGGCAAAACCCTTGGACACCACCTATGTCACATCATGCTGGCAGAGAAACCGGTGCACATCATCACATTTAAATTACTCATCCAAAAATAATCTTAGTTGATTTACCCAGAAAAATAAAAGGCATTTTTGGTTATTTACGACTAAGTAATGACATATACATAACATGTAAACAGTTCTGCAGGGCTGGTGATTCACTGGCTTGAGGGGGGGAAATAAAGGTCTGTTCTTTCTCCCAGCAGGGGGAAGAGAAATCATAACTTGCTCACAAATATGTGTGAAAATGATTTTGGTAAATGAGTTTTAGAACAGATACTCCCAGAAACTCCTAGGAGCTGACCCAGTGCTTGCTAAGCATTACAGACCCTGCAGGGAACGTTAGTTTTGCCAACAGACCACAATGCTACCACTAGGGGAACGTTTGCAATGGATTCCCCAGGCTAGCCAGAGGAGAGGCTGGTGGTAATGAAATTACACAGGGATCATATCATTTGGGCAAAGGAAATTCTCCATGTTATAAGGCCAAAGGAAGTCTATTACTTCACGGGGACAGACAGAAAAAAGAAACACCTCATTAGGTGAGTTCTCAAGTCATAAATCCCTTTACTGACACAAACGTGCAGAATTCTGTCATCCAATCCACCACTTGAGGCCTCCTGAGCTCAGTGTTCAGCAATTGTGCTGGTGTAATGAGAAGGAATGAGGGCAAACAAGTTTAAGGGGATGGGCACGCTTTGCCTTCTTGTTTGCTCCCAGTGCACAGTGCTGCACGCGCGAGTGCTCGCTCTGTGCGTGCAAATGCACTCTGGCACTCAGGGGAATAATGCAGCAAGAATTCTGTTGGATTTCTCAAGAGGCTGCAGCGCCCGAGCTGCCACACTTGCAGCGCACAGACTCTGAACGCGCAGCGGTTCCCAGCAGGTGGCACCAGCCCTGCTCAAACACTCCTCACCAAAGCGCTTCCCTGGGAACTGCAGCGTGGAAATGGGCACACTGCAGGGGGATGTCTGGAGCAGGTGGGATCCTGTAGGAGCTTTACTCCAGAGATCATTTCCACAGAACTCTACAGAGCTTTTGAGTGGAAGGTTCTAAATGAATATTTAGTCTTAATGACTATTTACCCAAAGTGCACTTAACTCACATTTGAAAGCTTTCAAGTTCATGATATTGCTGAATTTCCTTTACTAAGGAGTTCAAATACTCAACCCATCTGTGCATTACTTTCCATTCTGCTCAAGGTACATGTTCCCTTTTGTGTCTCATTCCTGGGTAGAATTTTTTGCCTTTTTTCTTGGTTGGGCTTTTTGTATATGTGGTTGGTTGGTTGTTTTTAACACATATCTATCTGACTTATTTTGATTCACTGCAAATTTAAAAAACAATTTATTTGCACTCCTGAGAATGTTTTTTAGTCTGAGAAGCAAAAAGCATAATGGACCAGAAAAGTCTGCAATGAATCTTCCTACTGGTTTCACATGGAAGGCACTCAGTACTCCAGAATTGGCACTGTGAAGTGATAGCCACTCATCACTACAGCACTGAGTGATGGAGGAGATTAAAAACCAAATTAAAAGGGGGTGGGGGGGAACACAATTTGAAATTACGTGAAGGTAAGAAAGGTCTGCATTAAAATAACATCTTCTATTCAACAAATTTACTCAATTTACTCAACAGATTTATTCTACAGATTAGTATTTTAAGTCAGAGCTGTTAACAGAAATATGGGTTTGTTACCATTCGCTTTTCTCAGTACTGAAGAACCTTTCCAGTTCAGTTTTGACGACTGGAAACTTATGTCACTATAGCCACATTTTTAAATAAATGCAAATCTTTGCTATAGTCATGATGTACCAAACAGAGTCACACCTTGTTCAGAACAGATCCCAAGATATGTTTGAAGTAACTACAGGGAAAGCTCTTGACCACCACTGCTTAGTTTTGTGGTAGCACTAATATTGATTTCAATTAATTAAACAATCAGTATTTATCATGGGGAGAAATGTGCTGAGTTCTGATGCAAAGTTTTAGCAGGCAGGAAGCATTTTTAGTATGCAGTGTGGGTCTGTTATGAGCATTTCCTTCAGTACTGCAGACAAAATTGGTAAGTCTATTTGACCTCATGTTTTGAGGTTGCACTTATATGATCACACACAGAGAATAAACTGATACTACAGAATATATATGCATTTCAGCAAGATTAAAAGATAAGCAGAAGGCAATTAAGTCTGGTCCTGAATTAATTATCCACGTGGTATTAATTTTCCTTCCCACTAGAGGCCACTGCTACCCTGTACGGAGCCACTCCTGGAACAGCAGAGACACATTCCCTTTGGCACCTCTGCATATTTACCTGACAGGTACCTGTCAAACAATAACCTTCAAATAAATGACAAAGTCTACATTTCCCAGCTCATTTTGCATGTTACATAATTAACACCCCACACATGAGGAAAGGAGCAGGCTGCCAGCAAGTGCAAATTTGCAGGCTGGCTCAGGAGGAGGAGGAGCCTGAAAGAGGGGGGTGAATTTCTGTGGTGCTGCCACTGCTAATGGTTGCAAGTTTTGAACACCAGAACATTTTCATTGCCAGTCAGAGCCCACATCTATTTTTCAGCCTTTCTTCCAAAGGAGAAGCAGCGAGGCTAGTGTTCCCTCCCCCCTGATTATTTGGCTGAAGAAGCAGCAAGAAAAGGTGTCATGAGGGAAACATCACACCTCCTGAAGAGTAGGTGGTAACAGAGAGAGAGGCAAACAGGTAAGGGCAGAGCAGTAGTGGTGTGCAAAAATATGGGATTCTGTATGAGGGAGGACTGAACCACAGGGATAGAGGAAAAAAAGATGAATGAAACAGAATAAAAAGGGTTTAAATGTACAACATCAGCAAACAAGTATCACTCCTCAGGACATGTGAGAATGTTCTTCCCTTTAGAAGAAATGTGCATAGCAGCAGCATCTAAGTAAATGTACCTGCTTCAGTGTGGGAGGGTTTAGACCACAAGGGTAGCATAAGATCACACTCACCTGAGGCATGGAGGGGGGTCCTTTTGGTGACATTGTCCTTTACAGTGACAGAAGCACCCTGGCTGATGAGAGCTTCCACACACTCTGCATGTCCTCTAAATGCAGCCAAGTCCAGAGCAGTGCGTCCCTTGTCATCCTTAATGTCCAGATCCACCAGAGATTGGAGAAGTACCTCCAGAGCTTGATGATGACCATTATAGGCCTAGAATTATGAAATGTGTCATGTAAAGAACACAGCTCCTGTCTTTCAAAGACCTTTTCCATAAATTGTGACTAAAATCCAGCCCTTTCAATGTCTCCTAAACACAACAGAAATCTTTTATTGATGCCTTATGACTCTCTTTTCAACCTGAAAGGGTTTTTTCAAATTATACCGTACCCAAGAAATTTTAAAATTCCTAGAGTTTAGAAAAAGAAATTACAATTTTTGATTTGCTCTAACCTTCTAGTACAACCCAAGGTGAGTAAATTTCAGGCAATAATTTGCCAAGTCAGCACAGGTCAATCAGCAATTCATTTTTCACGTGCTACAGTATCTGACAGGGAAACATTTGCTTCAAAAACTAGATTCACTGGAGAGCTCCATGGATTATCACCTGACTGGTGCCGAATTCAACACATATGCTGGTCTTCAACTAAACAAAAGCAATTCTCAAACCAGATATAAACACAAACTTGACCTGCTCTTTACACCTGATACTTCACGGAAAATTCCTGCCAGCAGGATCACTTGGTAGAACAACTACAGTGGACAAGCAGATGCACTTCCAGACCTACAGCCACACTGGGGCCAACAGCACAAACAGGGGCGGCATTGCAAAAACCCAGTGGACAGTGCCACAAATTGGAAATGTTTTGTTCAGCTTTGTGGGGCCTGCCCTCCTCTCCACTGTCATACTCAGAGGATCCTTTTAATTTACACACAGTCGTATAGTTAGTACCGTCAGAGTTGAAGCTGTGAACTCTCCATGCCTAAAGACATTCAAGCTGCTGGATCCTGTTGTGATATGCCAGTCTCCATAGCATGGTCACAAGGCACTGCTGGGCTTTTCATGCTGTCCCACACCCTGCTGTCTACCAAACAGTTTTTTTGCACTGCACCTCTCCACCAGAACATCAGAGAATCTCATTCCATGAGTAAAGCCTAGGCTCGAGCTTTGGCCATATATTTATAAATTAGTTCTAAATACAAGGGTGAATTTCCATTTAGTTTCACTTCAGTGTCTGTGTCATCTTCCTACCCAAGCGTTAGAGTCAGGAAGAGCCAAGAGCTTCAACTGCCTAAAACTTGATTAACGATTCCAGCCGAGAACCTGGCTTTGATACATCCCTTCCCACCTTTTTCAAAACAAGCCCACAGTTAAACTTGCTTCAAAGACAGAGATTAAGGAACTATTCTAGGAGATACTGATCAAATGCTTTACACATCTCGTACTTACAGCTAAATGCAAAGGACTTTTTGTAGCTGCAGAATCAGACTCCTCAAACATATTGTTCGTTTTTTCCAGAAGCTGGGAAGAAAAAAAAATCAAGTCTTAAAACATGAGACAGGATAAATTTTCATGGACTATAAATCTGTAAGTCAGCAAAGATGTATTTTGGCCACAGTAATTATTGAAGGATTGAAAAGTATTTTCAAGCTTTTTCTGCAGAGGGTAAAGCTATAAAACCAGTTTAAAAGCTTGTCCTGAACATCCTTACCCTGATTAATTAGTTTCCATGAAATCCTGGGGCCTCCTTGGGTGAGAAAGGAGCCCTTAAAACAATGGATTTGTGGAATAGAGCCCTCAGTAAATTTACATTGGAGGAAGCTCAGTTTCATGATTATACAGCATGTGCAAGCCATGTCTGATACAGTGTTGTGGGTAATTCTGACACATAATTAGCACTGGGAATAATTATAACTGAGCTGTGAATCACTGATAAATTATAAAATTGACTGAAAGAACAATCTGCTCCTGCAATGACAGTCTTCCAAAATGCAACATGTCCCTGAACTATTAGAAGCATCCAGTAATGAATTTGTATAATCTTCTTCATTTTACAGCTTAAAACTAAGGACATTTCCATCCATCTAGAAGGAGGAGCTATGGAAAAGCACCACAACAGGACATGAACCCTGACAACTTATCCAGCTGAGGCTGCAAAACAAATCATACACAGTGTCGAGAATGCTACTGACAATTCAGCATTTGTGGAGTGGCATTGCTCATGTGCTTGGCCTTTTGCTTAATAATTACTCAGAGTTAGTCTCCAAAAGCCTTTGGGACTGGAAATTACCATTTTACAGAAAATCACCAATGGGAGACTCTATAAAAGAAAGAAAAGCGTGACAGTCAACTCAAACTGATTTGTAATGTTTCTAAGGCTAGAAGTAAAATTTTCAGTCTTTTTCAAGATTTTTCCTTCGGTTGGTTGGCTGGTTTGGTTTCTGGGGGTTTTCTTAAGACCCTAAGGAATTAATCAAAAGACTGAAAAATAAGAAAGCATGTAAGTTTTTGTGACAATCTGGACAATTTTAGGTCATGACAACATGGAAAATTCTCCAAAGAGACCATGAAAGGCTACAGGGGGTTTGCCTGTGCTGCAAGATGATGGCATGTTCCTAAACACTGATGTAGGCCTGAACTTTTGGTGTACAACTTAGTCTCCAGTAGACCTGTATCAATGATAAATTTATCCAAAATCAAACTGGAATACAAATTAGCCTTAATAATGCATAAGGTGTTACAAATCTCTTATCTGAGAAGGCCAATAACCTGAACCCTATGGAAAAGCTAGAAAATTAGGCAGTGACTTCATTTACTTGTATATTTTGTGCCTAGCAATATGTCAAGGCTATGTGTTGATAAAAATCATAAGCAAGTAGGTGTGTGTATTAACAGGTAATGCAAATTTTAACACTTCCCTGCAGCTAAGGGGAAGAAAAAAAAAAATCAAGCCTCCCACCAGTTTCTTGGTGGGTTTGGGGCAGAGTTAAGAAATGCATTTGGTGTTGCCATGTGGAACCACCTCCAGCTAAAACACTGTTCTTGTCTTATATAAGAGAGCTGTGAACAGGATGAAGCAGTAGCCAGCTATGAATACACAAATGCATCTGATTTTCTCTAGAGAGTAAACAAGCTAAAAAATCCCCCCAAACAAACCCAAGCACTAAGCTTGTTCCCCTGCCTGCCTGATACTGGCCTTTAGTCTGTGTCCATGAGGTCAGCACAGCAGACTAATTTAATCATTTTTAATTACATTTATTATCACCATGTTGAAATTCCAGGATCAAAATCATAACGAGTAAATACTTCCCTTCACCTGTCAGAAGGCTCCAAAAGTCTCCGGGAACAAGGCAGATAATTGCCTTTCAAATAGATGAAAAAAACCACACAGAAAATTGACAAAATTGAGGCTCTAAAGGCACAAATTGTGGGATTGGAGCGCCCCTCACAAAAGGCATCTCCATGGCTTAGTCAAAGCAGCTTAGGCTGGTGCAGACCAGGCTTAATGAGCTTATTAGTCATAAGGCTGAATAGCTCCATCATAAAGTCAAGTGCAAACACGACTTTGATGGCAAACCTGGAAGCTCTCAGAAACAGAGCCATACACTGCAAGAAGAGAAATTATAAAGGAGAACAAGAAGAGGAAGATAAAACACACAGCACTAATAATTTTTTTGGCATTCCTTGTCAAGCACTGTTTTTTAACAATCAAGTCACTTGATTGATAAACATAATGTACAAAGAGATAAAAAACACCAAGTCCAAGTCACCAAGAAACTCTCCGGTTTTACCAGTGTTTCTATGGTTCTATGGAAGCTTTTATACTAAATTACATGTATTTTCTATAATAACACATAGAACAGTGACTCTAGTTCCATTATCCTTGCAAGAAGCTATCCATAGTTGCATCTGTTTTTAAAAAGGTAAATTTATCATTCAGAGTCATTTGTCCTGGCAGCCATGGAAGCTTAAATCCCACAGAGCTCACAGAGCAATCCCAGCATGTCTGCTGTGCTGCAATCCATCCCTGCCTGTGGAGCTGCATTTCACTGAAGACAGACAAATAAGCACGAATTACCAACACTTTATGGTTACTGGTGGCTGACTGGACAATGTCCCAGCACATTGCATTTCTTATTTTTTGAGACTTTAAAAGTTTGCCTTACAGCAGATTGCATTTCTCTGCATTGACTGCCACAGATTTTAGGTGGATGTCAGAATTGTGCAAAGACCCTGCACAAGAGGGGCACTCTTCCCTGTGGGCAGGTCAGAACCTTTCTGAAGGCAAGGGTACCCTTCTTCTCTTTCTGCCTCTTGGGAATTCCCAGCATGACCCTGTCACTTCCTGTGACAACATCATTTAATACTGTAAGTAATTTTGTGAAATCTTCTCCAGACTCAGAAACAGGAACATGAATGCTTTGGGAGATGCAGACTGAGATAAAACATCAATTATTCAGTTCTAGTCTTACAAACAAACAGCACTACAAGGTTGCTATTATAAACTCTCTTCTCTTCCCCAGTTCAGCATGAAGATGAATAACTTTTACAGTTCACACCATTTCATTTGTGCAGTAAGGGTATTTACAGGCATAAAAGGATTTACTGCCTGATTTTATTCTGTGATTATAACAAATGACTCTATAGCAGGATACAGTGTGGGTTCCCCCCTTCATTTTTGGGGCATTCAGATATGCCAGTTAATGAGTCAGGATACTTCCTATGATTGTCCTCATAATATATGCTAAAATTCAGCTCTGGTAAAAAAAAAAAAAAGAAAAAAGAAAAAGGCAGCTTTATGGAGCATGTCAGTAATTTAAAATTACCATTAAGCAGAAAAAGTGATAATACTTTGATCATGCATAAAAGGTTTAAGCTGCACTTTTCAAAGCAAGAGTCAAAAGGAACTCCAAGCCATAGATAATGAAATGATGGGCACTATCTCAAACCCCAAAAGAGAACAGCATGTGTGGATCTGTCCAAGCCATCGTGCACAGGCACCTCCAGGCACAGCCATTTCAGTGCACTCCCAGTAGTTATGTCCCAGGCTTGTGCTAACTGGCACTGAAGTTAAAGGGACTTTTCTTTGAGAGTTTTACTGTTTTATTAAGGCAGCTTTGACATTCCAACACACACTGGCAGTACTGCTGGTGAACCCCTGCAGTTTGGTGACATTCATGCTGATTGTAAAATGGCAAAGCATTAGATTGGCTGTGTATATTCTAAAATGGCCTTTACTCTGAAAAGTTATTAATGTAACAGTGTTCAGAAATATCCACACATGTGAAAAGCTGATCAAAAGGCAATAAAGACAAAAGAAATAGTTGGACACTGCTCTTCTGCAACAATTCCGCAGCGATGCCGCTGATCACTCACAAGGTCATCCAGAACTGGCAATCTGTCACGATTTTTAATGTCACTTTCAGAACTGAATACAAATATATGAGCTAGGTGTCACTTTGCATCTCATATTTCCTGATAAATTGCAACAGATAATTGTCTCTGCTCTGGGAAAACATGCCACCAGCAGCTTCTTTTAAATAAAGGCTTTTCCAGCAAGTAGCCAGGACAAGATTGAAAACCCTCATCAGTTGTTTCTGATGATACAGAAAAGAGCAGTAAAATGAACCTCTGTACTACTTTATCTCTAATCAGGGAAGGACATTTTAAAATCTCAGAATTATTCCTAATTGATGACAAATTCAAAGGTGAAGTGGCACAAATAAATCCTCAGGGGAACAAGCAATCCTGTAAGTTCTCTCCATATTCATAAATACACATCATCAAATTATTTTAATTTGATCAGGTTAAAACCAATATGCCTCTTAACCTAGTGCTGATGCTTTCCTAAGATCAGGCTTTAAAAATCCAATTCATCAGTATTGACATCAATTTCACTCACATGCACAGATATGGATGAAGCTAAATTAACTTAAGCAAGAAGTATTTTCACAAGAGCTTAGGCTGAGCCTGAAGGGATGTGTTAGTAGCTCCGTGCAACTCCTCCAGTACAAAGTCTAAGTATCCAATACCCAGCAGAACAGTCACCACCATGCAGACAGGACACTTACCTGGCATGTAGGAGAACACTGTTCAGCTCTTTAAACATATCTAAATCTGAAACTCGAGCTGGGGCACTGATCTTCTCTTGGAGCTCTTCCACTCCATACAAAATCATTTCATGTTAAGCCATAGGAGTGCCATACTCAGTGAGTCATAGGGGCAGGTAATTGTCACCCAGTGAGTATTTAAACAATGCAGAACAGCTCCAAATGAGAGTGAGAGATCACCCCCAGAACCAGCCTGCATAGTATGTTGGTTACCCCTTGGGATGTAGAAGTCCAATTCCTTTTGTCAGTCAGAGCAGAGATTTGAACCCAGGACTTTCACACTCAAATCACATATATCACATTTCTTTCTGGCCAGAAATTCTACCTTGGAGGTTCTGTAAAACCTCACATTTTGCTTTAAGGACTCTCTTAGCCAAAGAAACTTCTGCAAATCATCATTATATTTAGAGAAATTATTAGAAGTTTCCTCTTTAGATAGAAAACTTGAGGACTGGTGAAATACAGTGGCAGCTAATTTTTAAAATGTGCATTTCAGTGTTATTTTTGCTACTCTCCTCTCATTTGAGCCTCTACTCTGAAACACACACAAGTACTTTGTAAATTCAAGCTCACTTGAAGCCACGTAATTTACATTTCTTCTCTGAAACACTTTAAAATTGGCCACAAACTTCCAGAAAACAGCCAAGTGTGGTTCCATTTCACATTCCCAAACGCAAGGTTAATTGAACATCCAGGGAAGTGTCATGCCAGCCAGGTACGTGCACTGGACTCACAGCTCCTAAGACTGACTGAGGAGAAGCAACAGCCTTGAGCAAAGCTGGAGCCTGCAAGCAGCAGGAAGAAGGAATTCCAATGGAAGCAGAAGCAGCACACATGCAATTGCTTCAAGTACGTGGCATGCTGGTTAAGAGTTGTGATTCTTCTTCCTCAGGCTTCACCAGAGTGAATACAAGGATTTGCAAAATACTCAGAAGTTTAAATAAAAATACACAACATGCAATTGCTTTTCATTTACTCACTATATCCAATGGAGTTTTGCTTCCAATCTAATTAAAAATGTCAATTAGAATTAGAATAATTAAAGACAGAAACACTCAAGTGTAATGGTAATCTGAAAATGTTTCTTGGTTTATTTTTCCTGTACAATAATTGCATTGCAAGCAGTGCATGAACAGAACGACGGACCTGACCCTGTGTGCCCCATCTCTACACTGTCCACACCCAGCAGAAACACTCCTGAAGCAATGACACCACAGCCACTGTGGACAGATAGAAGTTACATCACTGCATAAGGGAGGAAGGAAGAGAGGAGAATAATGACAGTGTTTAAGATCAATCTCCTCAATTGACAAAACACAGATCAACAGATACATAATACACACACACACAGTGGGAGGCTTTGCTTAATGAAGTGAGATTGCTTTGTAAACCTACAAATACCAATAAACCAGTGACAGTTTCTGTCTGAAAGTCTGCTTATGCAGACAAACAAGTTGTATTGGATAAACAAACCCGACTGCACCCCTAAAATCCCAGTGACCACAGCTCTTTCTGAGAGCCTAATACTCTAATGCCGTGCAATATGCCTTGATCAGATGTCCTTTTCTTTGAATTCAGTAGATTTGAGAGAGCCAGATATTCTTCACACATAACATTTAAACACCACACACATAGATACACAAAAAGGTCTTAAAGGCAATGGCATAAGTCTGTGATCTCTTTCCTGACTGAATGAAAAATGTCTCCTGAAGTTCTGCAGTGGCCTTGCTCTTCTCTGTCAGAAGAAAGCAGATTAAAGTGTCTTGCTTCTCCACCCCGGGAAAATAAGAACACAGACTAAAAAAGACAAGATGTGTCAGAGAGACAGAAAATAAACCCCAGAGATGCTAAGCAATACTCTGTCCTACAAGGCAAAGTGCCAGCAGGGTGCCAGGGCAAACAGTAAATTCCTGCCCTTGTTGATTTCCTAAGCAGCATTAGCTTTTTAGAAAACGCTTTTAGAATCCAAATTATCTGGTTTCCAAAACACAAAATCTAAGACAAAGTGCACTTCTATAAACTAACTTATATCAGTGTATCTAGCCTATATGGGCTCCTATTGATTATTTGAACAGCGGGTACATATTGCACAAATATTGACATCAAAACTCAACCACTTAAACCAGTCTACCATGATTTGGGGGATTCTACAACTGACAGACAAATTAGATGTATTGAAGTTCTTTTTGAGCATTAAGTTCCTAAGTTCTTCTCCTTTTTAGAACCACTTAAGTTAATGACTTTGTGCTTCTCTGCTCCACATGAAAAAAAAGCTCTCACAGACACAGGTGCAAAGTAATTCATCACACAAAACACTGCTGCCCCTGGCTTCAGACAACATGCTCCCTTTAAGAAAGAGGGTGCTGGATATGGAGACAGACAGGCAACTATGAAGGAGAAAGCCCAGGTTGTTTCCCCTGAATAAAGAGATCTGAGTCAGGAGGCCAGGGGCTGCCACTGGATGAGCATCCAAGCCAGATCCCCATGTGGAATAAAGCTTTTTAACACCTATCCCAGCCCCTGCTGTGATTCACTCATCAGTAATTACCAGTGTCCTGCTCTCAGATGGATGAATGAACACATTTGTGTTGGTAGGAGACAGGTAATTAGCAGCAGCCATATTGGAGATTTATGGAGTCAGTGATTTCAATTTCTCCACAGGTTAAGGAACCACGCGTTTGAAGGCATGGCTCATCTGCCTTGCAGTGCAGAGCTGCTCTGATAAAGGTGTTCCCCAGCCTCTCCATTCCCAGTGTGGCTTTGTGCTGGCCAGACACCTCCCTCAGCCTCTGCTCCCCAACACACACAAGGGGATTTGCCTTTTCTTCTGGGCACAGCTTTTGGTTAAATCATGCTCTCCTCCCATCCTTAAACAATTTAGCCCCTGTGATGATTCAATTTCTGTTAGTCAAAGAGAGAATTACACTTGCTGATGGAATAAAGAGAAGAGCAGATTAAAAGAAAAAGTATCCATCATTTCTTACAGTCAGAGAAGAGATATCACTGGAGGAGACAGGCATTTAATTCTGTTTGGCCTAGCATTGCACAGAAACCTGTTTTTATCAGCACAAAGTGCTTGACTGTCTCTCTGGGTAGAATTCTAATGTGAAATTACAATTTAAATTCCACTCTTTTCACACCAATAAAGCTATTGTGATAAGAGATCATTTCAATGTTAAAAAATCCACAACATTTTCCCTGTTCTTCAAAGGAGTTGGGTGATGTGATCAGCTCTAAAACACCAGGTAGCAGTGATGACCAGTATCACTGACTACCAACAGCAAAGTTGGCCCCAGCCTAAACAAACCTGAGGTTATTTTCAGAAGCAGGAAGGCAGGTGGGAGTTTCAGTGGCTTGCAAGCACACATGCCCACCATTCACCCTTTATGAATGGCTCCCTACAGATGGAGAAACAGCTGAGGAATCAGCTTCCACTCTTCTCTTTTTAGCAACATCACATCATTCATTGCAGGGCAAGTACCCCGCTAATATTCCAGACAACCTAAAGGTCCTCCAGGAAAAAGCTTCTAAAAGCTGCTCTTGTTGAGCTCTGTAGTTGAATACACAAAACATAAATTTGGTTTGGGTCAAAGATATGACCTTTTCACTCTCAATCCTTATTTCTCCTAACACCTCCCCACAAAGAAAGGTAGCTAAGTTCCAGCCAAGGTATTAGACTCACGGTAAACACAAAAGTCAAAGAATGAAACTATGTTTCCATAGATAAACCAGCCTTTCTCTAAACTGTATTCAAACATGTAAATATTTTATAATGCTGAGAAACTGTGGTGCTTAAAGCACAGACCAAATTGCCCAGTGAAGGAAACTCCACTCGATGGTACATTTTCTTCTTTGGATTTACTTTTAAAAGTGAACATTTATTTGGAAATAAGCTCTCTTAAATACCTACTAAAAAACTGGGTGGGGGGGAGGGGGGAAGGCAAATAAAAAGTAATCTTACAAGGTCTTTTATAAATTTGACATATTCTGGAACACCAAAATAATTCCCTAACATTTTGCTGAAGTGTGGAATTGTGTATGTAGAGAAATACTAGTAGTCATTATTCATAGAAAAACAAGATTATTGCTGCACCCACCTTGACTTAGTTTTGACCACAATTAATTAAATTAATTAAATTAATTAATATTTCAGATGAACTCTTTCCTCTAACAAGTTTTAGGCCCAGAAAGAACTGTCTTGTTCTAGGCAAGATAATTTCTAGATATTTTCATTTATCAGCTATCAATAATAAACAAAAACATTCGCCCAGGGGATAAAATAGTACAATAACAGCTAATGTGGCACTGAAAAATAATGGTTTATTTACATAATCCCACTTGACTTTGCTTTCAGCCCTTTTGCCATCCTGAATCCCAGCGTTGCAAAGAAATCAGTGTAAGGTGTGCCTGTATCAACTAGTTTGAGTTATCAAATGTAAAGCTGTTAAACTCAGGACTTGGTAACTCGTGACAAAAAATCTGAGTCAGCTTCTTCTGCCAGTGGCTGCAAAGATAACAGATCCTGGTCCTACTGTTGGATAAGCACAAATGCTTTCTGACACATTTACCCTTTGAGTTCCAGAGAGAAAATGACATGCCTGTTACCCTCCAAACACCAATGGAATAATCCCGGCTCCCCAAAAGTTTCATGCTGGCACCCCAGCACACAACAGTGGTCCTGTGCATGCAGAGGATAAAATTCATGGCAGTTGTTTTTCACCATTGTACACAGAACAGCTGTGTGATTCTAACTCTGTAAATGATGCTTGAGCTTGGGTTTCCATACTCCCGCTTTAGACACAAATACAGGAAGACTGACAGGGAAGAACATGGAGTTTTTCTGCCTGAATATAGAACACTTGCTGCACAGCTGTCTCTGGCCCACAGCTGGCATTTCACCCCTCCAGATTAAAAGAAAACCCAACACCTCTGACATACACTACGTTCCCAGCTCTTCCTTTTGTCTGCCCAGCCTAAGCAATGCCAGGATTTGACAGCAGATCATTGCCCGCAACTGAGATGTGCAGAAAATGTGCCCAGCCACAGGTACAAAAGAGAGGGAGCCTTCCTCCGTGCCCATTCCATGCCTCACAGCACACGGAGACTGACAGGGAGGCTGAAAGAGAATCCCCAGTGAAGATGCTCCCCCTCCACCCCCACAGGCAGAGTTACCAGAGATCCCTGCTAGGAGAAGGCAAGGCCAAACTCACTGCCACCAGCCACAAAGGAGCAGTGCTATTTAAAGTGTCCTAAATATACATGCTTGCAGGTGGGAGCTAAAAAGGCTTAACACCCCGCCTGAAATTCTGCCCCAGGCCTGCCCTGGCAGAGTTTCTGCCCCAGGTTTCCAAGCTGCTGGAACCAGCTGCAGGCCAGCTGCAGCACTTTCCTGCTGTGGCACGTGTGGTGTGAAAGCAGCGTGTGCTGTGCAGAGCTCCTTCTCAATAACTAAATACTCGACTCTTCAACACAGAAAGAAAGAACCAAACAACACGTAACACTAAACAACACACAGTGTTCTCACTAAGGCTTGAATATCTATACAATTTTCCAACTGGAGCTTAGTTTTTGGAAGCAATTAAAGTCAATTTATATGTAATAGATACTATCTATTATATAGCATAGACAATGTATATAGTAATAATACATATAATATATATAATTTTGGATCACCCTGTATATCAAGCAGTTAACTCTCACCTTTATGACACTTTAACAAGATAGGTCTATAAATTCCATTCTATACATCTCCCAAATCCAATGTTTGGCTAAAAATTGTTGGCATTTTAGAAGATGCAATTACTAATCACTCAGACCCAGAATATTAAAAAAGGAATAGCCAAAAAAAAAAAAAAAACCCCAAACAAAACAAACAAAAAACCCCAAACAAACTCCAAAGTTCTCAGCTGCATTGCATATAAGGTTGATCTTGATTATGGTAACTTTATCAATGTTGCCATTGTTTTGCCAGAGACAAAAAAGAAACTGCAGGTATGAAGCAAAAGTTATTTACTCCCTCAGTATGCAGGTCAGATAAAGTGCCAGGTGGATCAGGCACATACACTGTCATTTACCAGGAACTGTCCCTAGTCCTGGCACTCAGGCATACACAGGGAATATTTTGATCATGCTTAAAATTAATTTGTGCTTACATAAAGTCCACTCAAAGACAACCCTTAAGCACCACGTTGTTGAATAAGGACTTGATTATCAAGATAAAAATATTTTTAAGATACTTCTGGGTGCAAATATTTGAGTTTACTGCCCCATGTCGCAGGTTTCCACATATTTCTTACTATCCAAAGAGCTGCAATAGTAGCCATGAGGGGAGTTCACCCTCCTGGCACGTGCACATTCCACATCAGCAGACAGGGAAGTCCTAAAGCGAGCACTCACCAGCTCCAAGCACTGCCGGTGCCCGTAGGCAGCCGCGTAATGCACAGTGTTGTAGCCCTCCTTGTCCTGGATGGATGGGTTGGCATCGTTCTGGAGAAGGAACTCGAGACACCTGTGGACAATTCACCGGGGTAAATGGGGGCTCACAAGATTTAACAGGCTCATCCCTCGCTGCAGCTGGAAGCGGCACTGGCAGTGAGTCCTGTACTTCGAGCAGCAAATCACTTTTCACCAATAGCTCCTCACATTCACCATGCTTTTAAACAGAAAATCCCCACTCGTCCTTGAAGATCAACTTCATGGAAAAGATCTTCGACCTAACTCTTGTGGCTACTCTAGATTACAAAATTGATTTTCTGTCACAAAACCTGAAAGATTCTGTACACATGACATAAACAGCCTAGAACTGCTATCCCTCACATAAAAACTCAGGTATCAAACCATTGGCCTCCCAGCATGCAGTAGGGCAGGCTGGAGAAAAAAGATTTAACTGGGTTACATGAACATACTCTCTTCTTCATTGGCTTTTTTTCAACCATTTTTTTCAAAAGATCCCTTTTGCTCTTTCTAGCTCTTGCCACTTTCTCTTAAACCATCAAGATACCATCATTTTGTTAGTAGTACTTTCTTGCCTAGCCTGTAATCTGGAGTGAATGTAAGGCCATTATATGATAAAGGGGATTTTTTTTTTTAATCATTAAGCAAATAGATGAAAATGCTAATCCAAGTGAATGCATTGAGAAAGCCATTGGCTACTTCTTTTTGCAATGTACAGACTCTGCTGTGCATGACACTAAAGACACTGAGTGATACTAAAGCACATGATATTAAAGAATTATAAAATTACCGAAGCTGTACATCTTCCATTAAGAAACAGCAACAAGCACAGAAACAGAAATATCAGGGAATATGTGCACAGAGAAGAGTGTGGAGCTTTTTCCTTTAGGTTAGCCCTCATTGAAGCCAAGCATTGTTTTTAGCAGAGGAAAGAACAAGCAAGAGCAGAGTGTAAGGCTGCAAGCCAAAGCCATGGCATTCTCCAGGAATGAAGTCTAACTGCTTTTGTGACACCAAACTTACAATGCAGCTTCTTTTTCCTTCATCTCAGTGGCTCTTTCAAGTTCTTCAGCATTTTCATGGGAGTTACCTAAAATATTCTTTCTTCTTAGCACAGAGGACAGAAAAATGCAACTTATTCTCAAAACACCACACCAGTGATTTTGATGCAGTCTGCTACCCACCCCCAGTCTCCTCTTCAAGGAGCTGACTTCCTCCAGCCCACAATGAGGATTCTACAAGTTAACTGAGAGCACTGCATGGCTCTGCAGGTAGTGAGTTTCCAAAGCTGGGGAGACAACCCATAGTGTGGTAGTTTATTGTCCCACAAGTCAATGCCAGAAGAAAAAAAAAATTAATTCTGGTTTCTACCAGGTACAGTTTGACCAACATTTTCTAGAATCCTTCTGTTTCAACCATAGCAATGTTGTGCACTTTTTTTCCTTTCCAGAGAGTAACTCAGGATTACTACACCTTGCTTCCTCTTGCAGTAAGCTGCTAGCTCTTCTCCAGCATTTAGGATTTAGAGCAACTTTAATCACTGATACTAAATCACTGTGTCTCGAGGCTGCATTAGCTGACTCGTCTCACTTTCTGTCAAAAAAATATATCTTGGCAACACTGTGTGATCTCTCAGTCAGGTTCTTCTCCCTGCTCATTAACTACCCACATCCAGAGTTAATGATGAATATTCTTTGGAATGAGATCGCCTGACCTTGCAAATTTTTTGACATTCAGCAGGAAAAAAAAAAGATTTGCTGACCTATAAAATCATGGCCTGCAAATAGCATTTGATCTATGTAATAAGGCTTCTTCCAGAACATCTCAAACTGAAAAATTTAACGAGAAGACAGCATCACCACATCAGAATCAATTTAGGCTTGGATTGTGAGGACAAATAAAAGCCATATACTTCTTCCAAAGTTCGGGATGTGACTAAAATAAGCTTAAATAAGCTTTTCTTTTCTCTTTTTTAATGAGGGATAAAAGTAGAAACATCCTGAAGTTAACCAAGAGCTTGTTTAAATGCAGGAACCTCACCTACCAAGAACCAAAAGCTGAAAAACACACACTGAGTCATCATTCTCAACCCCCCCCCAAGTAACACCTCACCCTGGTAAGACAGAATTAGAAACAGGCGGTGGTGAAAGCCTTCCTACAATGTTATGCTGGTTTTCATGCCAAGCACAGACCTCTGGTGACTCTGCCTCCTTCTCCCCAGCACTGTTCAAGTTTGAGGGTGATGGGGAAAACATTTTTTATATCAGTACTATCACAGGAAATGATGAAGAAGCTCTCGAGGCTCTGATGTGGCATTCAGAACTCTGCCATAAGGTTAAACCAAACTTCCCCTGCTGTGGCATGGAGGTGGTGCTCTGCTGGGAGAGATGCAGCTGCACTTTTACCAGACCTCACTATATAAAAAAGCAAAAACTAGATCCTTAGGGTCTAGAGACCCTGTGAGACAGAAAAACATAGGATGACCTAAAATAAATAAGGGTTGCTAACAGTTTTAATAGAGAAATAACAGGAAAATGGAGTCTGGTTTATACAGTGTCTTATAAGGAAGAGATTGGCAGAATGTTCAACTATCTGGGAATTAAAATTGCAGTCAGTAACCATAGCATTTCTAAGTTTTGCAGCTGTTTTCCCCCTTTCTCACAAGAACACCACTGAGTTATGACAAAGGCTATTCCTCAGATATTCCTCTAAAAAGGCAACCTGTTTGGACAGGGTGAGCATTTTTATCTGCTCTGACAGTGGAGTGAGACTGATGGTTAGATCTATCCCACCCTTCCCACGAATCTGTCAAAATGCCCAAATGTCTGTCTGTCACTGCAGTCCCTCTCAGAAAACCTCTCCTCCTGCTGTCTCTTGCTCTATCCCTTCTGATTATTTAAAAAGCTAATGCAGAAAATTCTCTAAGCTTAATCTTGTGAGGAAAGCACAGAGAGGAAAACAGAGGACACAATACTGTGAAAATAGTTCTGTAGGGCAGCAGGGTGGCTGCAGAACTGTGTGCTCCTCCAGAGGTAAACCATGGAGCTGAAATGCCACATCAGCTGGGGCTTTGGCTTCCAGTCAGAGCAACTCACTGTGGAGCTATGCATACATCTGAGAGAAATTCCTGTGCTAGTGGGATCATTTTTTTGGCTCAAACAGCAGAGCACCATGAAGAGACTAAAATGACACTGATTTAGTGAAACACTCGAAGCAGGAACTCCTCAGGGCTCTCTTACTTTCGGTCCATGTCAGAAGCAGCAGCGTAGTGCAAAGGGGTGCGTCCCCAGTCATCTGTTTCATTAATATTGGCTCCTGTTGTCACCAGAGTCTCAATGCAGTGGAAATGACAATTTGCAGCTGCATAGTGCAAAGGTGTCCTGGAACATAAGTGGCAATTTGTTACCTCATTTTCCAACATGTACTGAGGAGGATAAAGATAAATCTTAATTACTGTGTTCCTACAGATTTCCAGCAGTCAATATCAGCACTTGAATTTATGGAAATTTAACAAAATATTGTGTTAATAGGAAGTGCTAGTGCTGCTACAAAGCCTAATAGGATGCAGAGCATCAATCTGTATCTTGCAAACAGCCTAATGCCTGTGAGAGCCTCTGCTGTGGCTCTGCAGACACGCTCCTTCTCCCAGCTGGGAGGCAGAGCAAAGCGCCGTGTCCATCACAGCATCTCCTCGAGCTGGCATAGCAACACCCATAGCAACGCTTTCTGTGGGGGGAAAATCCTCTAGGAAGCACATCCAATGGCAGCTATCCTGCCATCAGAACTCAGGTGGTGTCTTGGGCACACCAGCACAAGAATTTCGGCAGTCAGGAAAAAAAGAAAAGCTGTGATATTTTTAAAAAGAAAACCTCAAGAGTTTTAATGGATTTAATGAAGCCTGCACCTGGCTGGCTGGCATGTAACTGCAGCAGCAAGGGCTCTGCAGAGAAGGCCAAACTACCTGATTTTGCTGCCGTTTTTCATAGAACATATGATTTTCAGTCTGAGGCAGCCTTTCTTCCTTGCCTGATAGATACTTTCTATTTTAAAAGAGCTGTGTAATTTACCTACCTTCCACATTTGTCCTTCTTATTAAAATCTGCTCCACTGCTTTGCAAGAGTTTTATACATTCTACATTACTGGAAAGAGAAGTAAAGAAAACAAAATGTGAATAAAACAGAAGCCTACACCTGCATTGCCCCCTGTCCCCCAAAAGGAAAAAGTTACTCTAGTTATTTTTGTATTATTTGCTGTGCAAAAAGTTTAACATGAAATTCAATCAAACAGAAAGTGAAGCTCTAAAAATAAATTATTTTATTTTTTTTCCACTAGAAAACCTCAATCTTCTCTTCTGCAGGAGAAAAAAATTAATTTTCCAAAGAGAGCGCAGTAAATGTGATCAGTATGTTTGGAGATTTTCAATGGCAGCTGTACTGTAGAGCTTCCCATTCTGACCTGGTATTTTATAAAGGAATTTTAAAATAAAGTTGTTGCTAGCTTATGAAATGCCAGTCTAATAATGAAGAAGTGACATTTAACGAAATCCACCCCCACTCAGCAGAGCATTCAACAGTAAGCCCTTTGCTCAAATCCTGTTTATTTAATGAAATATAATCACAAGAGTCACTTGTAGGTATTATCTGATATGATTTGTTGACTACTGATAGAACTAAGCCCATCTCCAAGTGCTTTGTTAGCAAAGGGGTGTGGCTCTTCTAGTGATTGTCACATCAACACTGCATTTATAAAAGTGGAGGAGAATTTACCACATCCTGGTTGTTTATTCATCTTGTTTAAAGAAAGGTAATTTTTAATAGAAAACAAACCAGCTGCATTCTGAAATATTTTGTAATTCAAGCAAATAAATGTGGGACTCCAAGCCAGAAAATTATATCAAGAAGTGCAGCACTTTCCAAGACCACTTGCCTTTCACAGGGGCATCACTTGTGCTCACAATCAGATGAGCAGACCTTTGAAATTCTTTTCCTAGCACCCATGCAATTCCCATTAATGTAATGGCAAGTAAGAGGCCTGTGTCAGGAAATAAGCTTATGGCTTTTATAGATCTCCAGCTACAGAAAAAAAAGGGATTGGTGCAATAATGCAATATTTTGGTTTATGTCGATCCCAAATTGCTGTTGCATAAAATAACTACAGAACACTCACCACAATGCACTAAAAATAAATACACGTGCTAGTGAGGACAATAGTAGTAAACCACTGGGAAAATATGGTTTGTTTTCATGAGTCACTTTTGCTTCTTATTGAAGCCTCTCCTTCTCTTTAGGACTTCCAGGATGTTTTTAGTATCCTTCTGGGGCGCAGCCTTATCAAAGAGGTAGCATCTGAACTATATTTGAAAAATATCAACTGAACTATCTGAAAAATAATCTCCATCCAAGCAACTGTCATACCTCTTACACTAAAGTGAAAGAAGTATCAAGATGAATAATACCAAAACAATAATAAAACCAATATTTGGATCAATTTTATTAGAGTTTGGGTTTTTTCCCCCCCAAGAACAAAAACTTTGTGATACAGATTTTGTTCCACTGAGAAGAAAAAGCAATTTCCAGAATGTCTGCCAAGTATTTGCTGTGGATGAGCATTTCTGCTTGTTATAACCACAGAGAATCCCAGGGCTGTAGGGCTCCATTTCAGCTGTTTTCTGAGCCATAAAGTACTCAAATGAAAGAGTCAAAATTCAATGCTTGCCAAAAATTGTGTCCTTTTGCTAGATTAACCTCTCAACACTTCACTGACTGGATTATCTGGAAATATTTAAAATAACTGGATGCTACATTTACATCTTAAATTGAAGCGCTTCCATTTTCACTTCAATTTCACTTTTCTGCCCTCCTACCACTTTTCAGGAATGCATCACCCAGAGAGAGGGGCAGCCTTCTCACTTTCTAATTTGGAAGATGTGGGTTTGGTTTTGGTTCTTTTTTTGTTGTTGCTTTGGTTCGTTGGTTTTTCTTTTAGAAACTTATCGCACCTGAAAAATGGGAGAGAGGGAGATAAACTACATTTGGACTCCAAGGCTGCATCCTGATGGGCACTGCTGCGCAGCTGCATTTTTGGACAAGGACAAGGTCCAGAGACGGAGGCCAGGAAGAACTCCCCTGCCAGCAGCATGCCAGGAGCTCCAGCTTCTGCTCCTGCTCCTCACTGGGTGTTCCCTAGAGACTGATGCTTTCCTGGAGACTGCTGGCCTTTGGAGACTGTTGTGGCCCTCAGAGAGGCCTAGGCAAGTGCAGCACCCCTCTGAAAGCTGAAACAGCCTTCTCAGGGGCATGAAAAGGAAGAGTTTTCCCCTCTGCCTGAAACGCACGCTTCAAATCAACCCAGCTCACCCTACACAAGGGCAGCGGCAAAAGAGAGCCTAAAGTGACCCAAATTACGACAATTAAATTATGGCAACTGCCTTGCACAGCAATAAACTCCTCCGTGGATAGCTCAGCCCAAGTGGCTGGCCCCAAATGTGCCCCAGGATGCTTTGGAGCAGCCCCAGTGCAGGTACTCACCCTCCGGCAGCGGCCGCGTGCAGGCACGTTCTTCCGAAGCTGTCGGGGGTGTCTATGTCAAAGCCTGCAGACAGCACGTGCTCATTACTAAACAAGGACACTACGCTACACTTTTGTCCTAGTTAAACCACAAGAAACATCGCAGAGACAGAAAAATCAGTTAGTCGGGGAGAAAGCAGAAGGCGAGGCACAGTAGAGAGGCTGGCACGGGGATGGCGAGCAGCTGCTCGCGCTGGCAGCGCTATAAAAGGAGCTGCGGAGGTGACGAGCGCCGATTTCCGCATCCAGCTCCTCCACATCCCTGCCTGCAGCCTGGGATGGGCCTTTGGGAGGCTGAGGCTTATCAAGAGGACTGTGACAGCAGGACAGGAAGACAGAGAACATGGAGACATGAGGAAGAGCCACAGAGTCAGCCTGAACATGAATCGGAGCTGTTTTCGTGGCATGTGGTTGTCAGATTGGGAAGAGGCTTCCAGCAGCATGTGGGGATATTTATCAAAATGCACGAGGCCAAAGGCTGCAGCCTGACAGTGCTAACTCTGGTCACCCAGAGTGTTTTCTCTTCCTATCTAGTGGTCAAGGCCAGAGCACACCAAGTCTTAATGTAATAGGGTAGGTAATTACCATTTTTCACTTTTCTTTTATACCCTACAGGACTCAAGTTAAGGGGGAAAAGTAGTTGTAGGACATTTTAAATGTTAAGTAATGAAGGAGTTTTCTAGAAAACTTATATGATCTGGGTCAGGATTTTTTAAATCATAGGAACTCTTGCCTGGAAAAAGCAGAATTTGGGATTTGGCCACTGATTACTGACACTTTTGAAATGGTTGCATAAGGAAGCTCTGGCTGCTTCTGCTTTGGGCTCTGGTGAGGATCCCAAGCCTGTTCTCTTGACACTACACTTCCACTCATTTTCCCCCTCATGCCCCCAGAGCTTTGGCCAGCCTAAGTCTAACTACAGATTCAGAAACACACTTTAGCTGCATGCAAAATACATCATCATCATCAGTGATATGTACATACCTGTGCCAGTGCAGACCCCCAGGAGATAATTTCAGAATTACTCCTTTGGCGGGCAAGGGGGAGAATCCCCAAAGCAAAATAGGGTCTCACATTCCTACAGTTTGGAAAGGGGTTCTAAATTCCTTCCCTCCCCCAGTGAATTAGTCTAAACTCTCTGAACCTGCTGTGAGAGAAGAGCTTTGGCCATGAACAACGCAGGAAGTACCAGCATGGCTTTGGGAAAGCCTTGCATGCTCTGGTGCACTGCCCCACACGGCCCAACACAGCAGCACAGGAGGCTTTTCATTAGAGTAATTCACAACAAAGCACTGAAAGGGGCTGCAAGCAGCAGAGACAAACACTACTCGAGTTCCAGGGACACTGGGGGATTTACTCACCTGATGACAACAATTTCCTGCAGCAGTCTGAGTGGGCATTCAGTGCTGCTAAGTGTAAAGGGAACATGTTGTGGATCCCACACCTGAAAGGGACATCAGCCTTGTAAGAAAATGCAGGCTACATACATACACAGCACATCAAAAGCTCCTTCCAGAAAGGCAACATTTTCTCATGCTTTTTCTAGGAAAAGTCTTTCTTGGTGCCTGCCATTATTTTTATCTGTATTTCCTTAACAGCCTTCTTGAGAGTTAAAAATATTCTGATGCAGCAAAATCTTGGCATTTTGTTTTGAACAGAATGTGGCAGGATGGTTTGCAAAAATTCCAGGCGAAGCCAAGGTAGGGGAGGAAGTAAGAGAGCAGATACTGCTCGGAGTCAATTGCCCAGTGAGCCACAAATTTCTGCACCAGCTACACATAGAGCAGCTGCCATTCTGAGTGGAAAGTAAATGCCAAAATCTTCTCTATATTATTTCTGAATTATTTTTTTTTCAGATGACTCTATGACTCTTCACACTTTTCTTTAGGCTGTCATGTCACAGTTTTCTTCCACAGGCTAAGAACTAATAATCTCATTTTCCTATTTGCTCTAGCTACTCTCCTTGCCTCCCTTTCACTTTTTCCTCCCTTTAACCCATGACCCTCTTTTCAACCACACAATAAACTTTCAGAGCAGACATGATGGATAAGAAAAGAAAGGGCGCCTTTAGATTGAGCATGTTTATCATTAGTCTAAATCCATATCAGGCAAACATGTAGTTTTTAAACAAGCTGAGCACTCAGCAACTTTAATTAGTATCAGGAAATCATGCCAATTCAGTCCCTAGGCATGCCACTGCTCACTGTCTTAGAATACTTTTGGGTCTGGACATCTTGGTGTCTTTCATTCAGCATTGTTTTGTGTAAAGCATCTTGTTATTCTAGAACTATTATCCTACTGGCAGTTCTCCAAGTGCACATAAACATGGAGCCTCTGAAAACAACTAGCTTGACAAGATTATCATCTACTGCCTGCTCCAGCAGACTTTTTTTTTTTTAATTACAAACTCTCAAACAATAGCAGATGGATCCATATCAGTTCTTCACTTCTGTGAGACAATTGGTGGATGGGAGAGTATGATCATCTCATGGAAGAGGATTTCAGATACAGACCCAAAAACAAAGGATCTTGTCTTTCTAGACACCATAAATCATAATTACCTAGGAACCTTAAGACAATAATTAATGTGGATGTTTATAAATATACTGTGCTCTATCCAAGACTTTATACATAAATGTATTTAACTAATTTGGGTTTGTTTTCAAAAAATTTCTTCTTTCCAGAATCCACAGGCAGGCCCATTTTCTCTGTTTTCACATTAAATGTGTACTCCTTGCTCCTTCACTACACTGACTTGTGCCGCTGTACAAATTTTAATATTGCTATTAGCAGCATCTTTATCTTAGAGTAAATCTATTAAGAGATGATCTGACAGCCTGTTCTTTGAAAAAAACATTGCAAGCTCCACTGAGCTGCTGCACCTGTACAACAGGTTGCATTTTCTAGCCATGGATTCACTTATTTAAGGGAACATTGGACATTCCATGTTGCTGTTTCTCCCTACACCCATTTCCCTCTGTCACCTCCTCCACCTAGTTATCTAACACAATATTATTCATCTTTTTGGTCAAGATTTCCATCCAGCAGATGTTTTGGCTGGTTTCCACCAAAATCCACTATCTGCACATTTGCTAGCCAGTGTCCCACTTCTGCAGTGCTGTTCACACTGGTTCCTCCTATAATTTGCATGCTTTCCCTTCCAGTGCATTGCCTCAAAGCCTGGCTGAGCTGTCTGCACTTGTTGTGAACAGTGCTGCAGTTTTCTTTCCTAAACCTATTTGGGGAGCTCACCCAGAGTTATTTACATGCAGCACATATTGAAAGCACATTTAGCCCAGGCAGTAGCATCATTTCCATCTGCCTGGTATCTCTGAGCCAACTTCTTATTTCATTTATTTCTGCTGCTGGAAAAAGTATTTTATTTGATCAATGTTCCAGTTACCCAAGTGTGAAATAGAAATTTCTAACTGGATAACCCTGATTCCAAGAGTGGAGAGGGCTATCCCAGTGCATCTCATTTTCCCTTAAAACCTCAAGATAACAGACAGTCACTGACTGTACTGGAGAAAGAGAGAGGAAAAACCTACACTTCTGTTACGATACCAAGATCTTCATGCTGGCTGTATTAATAAAATACAGTGACACTAGCTGAAGCCTGTGGAATTGTATTATCCATGCCAATTGAAGATCTGTTCCACCTTCTTAGTTTGTAGGGTGACACTTGTACTCAGCAAAGGAGAATGGGCAAATGTGTCACTTGCATAAACACCACCAAGCAAATAAACAAAATACTGAGAGCTGCAATTCTCTCCCAAATTCAAACTAGTCATTTGCATTTGAAAGCAGGGTTTCCTAACTAGGTAAGTCAAGAGAAGTCCCTGATTTCTATGGCAGGTCCTATGTAAAAGAAAAATTATATTTTGGAGACATGTGAAGGTAATTTCCAAAACCTTACATTCATGAAATCAGATGCTGCTCTGAAACACCTGGTACAGATATCCCTCATGGCACTGCTTTACCCTGATCTCATACCCCTGTGTTTACGTTCCTTTGACAGACCCTAGGAACCTCAGCATAACCAAACAATACTCAAGTACTCTCTGTGTGTAAAAATATATATATACACACACACCCTCACCCCTATTTCATGTACATTAACACCACTGTCCCACATCAATGCTTCAGGGAAAAGAAGCAGTACTTGTACAACTTGTAGTCACGCAGTGCACGCAACAGGAACTGAGCAGACTTTGCTTCCCCTGCACACTTCCCAATTGTTCATATTTTAGTCTCATGCCACCCACTGAAGTACAGTACAATTATGCTTGTCAGTTTTAACCTTCCCACTTCAGAAGGTGAGGAGCAGCTGTGTTTCCAGGCATTGGACACGACACTTGATCCTTACAAACAGCTCCACTTGAGGCACCTACTTGGCAGTATCGGCTCCGCTGGTTATGAGGGTGTTGATCAACAGCTCGTGTCCGTATCTTGCAGCCACGTGCAGAGGGGTGTTACCATCCTTATCTACACAGTCGATTTCCCCTCCTGCAGAAGAGATTTTCATGAAGTTTAACACTGAAAAAGTCAGCATGAACCAGGGACCGCAAGTGCTATTTGTCTCTAGCGACTGCACCTTGAGCAGCCCCGAGCTGCTCTCTTAGCCACCGAGACACTGAATTTCCCAGAGCAAGGACCAGCACACAGCAAGCTCTCAGTGGTCAGCCATGGTCTGGCAGCAGCACTTGTACCTCCCTCTCCACCTGCAGTGGTGGGGAAGAGTGCTGGGAATCGGATGATGTACAAGGGTCAAGTATATGATTTGGATTTGCTGCCTATCTAAAGATACAAATGAGTGCCCTGAAATAAACTACAAAGTAACGTGCTGAAACTGCACCCTCATTTGTACAGGCACTGCCACTCAGCCTTATCTGTACAACAATGTAAATTAGAGTTCACTGCAGAGGCCATCAGGAACACACTGCAAACAAATGACTTGTGTGCTTTTTGTGTCTTACAAAAGAACAACCAGCAGTGCTTATGCAGAACTTTTCCTTTTGCAATTTAAACCTGGCATCTTGTGTTTGACTCACATAAGCAGGAAGAATGGATTATTTCTTTAGATAGATTACAGACAAGTCCCTGTTCTCTTTTTGGACCAAGAACTGCAACTTTTTCAGTCTCTCCTTGCCAGTCAGGTTTACTGCACTCCAACTGTTCTTTCTTTCCCCCAGTCCTCTCCAGCTGGCCTGCATCCTTGTAGAAGCAAAAGCCAAAACCAGTACTACAGCTAACATCTCCCAATGCTGAGCTAAGCAAACAGGATTACTTCATGCCTGCTGGCTACACTCCTATCTGTGCACTCCTGGACATTGTACAGCACCACGGACATCCATTATCCGTTTCTTTAGGCACCACAACACTGCTGATTTGTGGTCAACAACCTTCTGATCCTCTACAAGCCCCAGATCCCTTCTTGAGGGACTGCCACCCACCTGGCTGTTGCCATTCTGAACTTGTCCAGCTGATACTCCTGCCTCTGTGGGTGATTTTTCTTTTGCTTCACTTGCATTATAACGTCTGTCTCCAGTTCTACAGGATCATTTTTCATTCTGACTCCACCTTCTGCCAAACTAACAGTCTCTCCCAACTACAATTTTTTTCTCCAAATGTTAAAAGCACATTTTCTATTCCATTATCCAAGAATTTAATGAAAATACTGGATAGTTTCAGACCCAGAAGGGAAACCGAAAACTCCCTCACTACACCTTCCATTTCAACAACAATTCCTTTATTACTAATCTCTGAGTGTAGTTTTACAACCAGTTATGCACTGGCACTGTAGTATTTTAATACTCTGCTGGTTTGCTGCGAGAATGCTTCCTGAGGGCATGTAAAAAGTCTTGCTAACATCAGGATATGGTAATATTTACTGCATGTCCACTATTCACAGGTGATAACAGGGCTTAATTGCAACAGGCAGAGTTCTAGCAAAGCTCTTGACAACATGCCCTGAGAAGCCATGGGTTCCCCATTCCTGGACGTGTTCAAGACCAGGCTGGATGAAGCTCTGAGAAACCAGATCTAGTGCAAGCATGCCCTCCCCATGGCAGAAAGCCTACAGCTAGATGATATTTAAGATTCCTTCCAGCCTTTCTAGTTTTTTAATGGTAATCGAAGGTCAGTGAAATGCTTGAACACGTTCCCTGGGGTAAAGCATCCATCAGAGGAGGTCTCCACAAACAGAAACATGGAAAAGTCAGAGGACTGTGCTGTGTTCACAAAGCCTATTAAACTGCTTTAATTGTGATGTTCCAGTTTCTTTTACTCTTGAGAAATCTATGCAAGATATTACCCACTTTGGCTGACCTATGTAACATTTCCCCAGCATTTCTTTTTCCTCATATTTAAAGAAAGGTATCACACTTGCAGTTTTCCAATTTTAAGGTAATCCATTCTTCCTCTCAAAGTTGCTAGAGACAGCAACCAGAAATTGAGACACCGTTAGCCAACTCATTAAGTACTGCAGAATGAAACTCTATTGCTTTAAATCATTGACATTTCTCTCTTCCCCAAGATCCCATGGCAATGAGGCATAAAGTCACTCGCAATGAGATCTGTGTACAACACTAAAATTAGAGGAGCAGAAAAGAACGAAAGAAAGAAAGAAGTGAAACCCAAGAAAGTGGAAGAAGGGTAGAGAGGCATGAAGGGCAGATGAAGAACTGCCAGTCCTTTCACACACAAATCCAACAGTGAGCAAACAATGGCTGTAAGCCTGAGCCTATTAGACTAAACAACTAAAAACTGCAGTAAAGCACAGTTTCTTGCATTTTGCCCCAACCCCCTTTTATTATAACTTTTTTATTTTATCCCAGGAGAGAGATAACAATTTGCATGATGAGCTGAAAGAAGCATGATCTACTGGAGACCTCCATTTTAAAACACAATCTTGTTTAAATGTGTCATTACATTTAAAACACAATTGTTCAACCATCTCCAACATTTCACACTTCAATTCCAAGTTGGGATTTGGGAAAACAAAAAAAAATCCCAACCAATGAACAAAGCCCAGACCATCCTGTCTCCAGTAGTGGTCAGACTGGGAAGCTTAAGTACAGAATCAGTAATAGCAACCTCTGTCATTCAGAAACAGGCCTCTGCCAGATCTCCAACAAGAATAATTGCTCTATTCTTTAGTATTCTTGGACAAAAAAAGATGCCTGAAAAATGACTGATAATCAGGAATCCTGGCTATGCCAGGACAAACAAGGCAGTACTGCTGCTCCTGCTGAGTACATATTCAACACTTCATGGACACAGTGGCAAGGGATGAGCTAAGAAAGGTGAGAAAAGCACAGCTGCTGAGTGCAGAGTAGAAAAAATTGTTTGAGCTCTAAGAACACCAGGGGTCCCAAAGGAGGACAACTAGAAAACTGTGCATCCTTCTCAGCAGAAATAAGACCTAAATACACCTCTGAACTCCTGATTTCAGGTTAAGAATCTCAGTGGATCATCTGGACCACTGTCAGCTGGAAGCATATGGAATTTTATTAACAACCAAAATCTCAGGTTGTGATGACACGATGGAATGAGAGCTGTCAGTTCAGCTCAAAGCCAGAAGTCCATGGAGCTGCCCTCTGGGCCAGAACAACTGAAAACTGCAACAGTGGGCATGCCTGATCTCTTGGAGAGCCACCGCAGGGACACAGAAACTCACCGTTCTGGATGAGGGTCTGCGACCGCGTGAACCTCCCATGGACAGCTGTCATGTGCAGGGGGCTCTTCCCTTCCTTACTCTGACAGGAATGAAACACAGCACTGGTTTAGCATGTGAAGGCTTATGAAAGCAAAGGTACAGTGAGTACACAGCAATGGTTTGGGTTTTAGAGAAAGAAACTCAGACC
Source organism: Motacilla alba alba (assembly GCF_015832195.1). Lineage (NCBI taxonomy): Eukaryota > Metazoa > Chordata > Aves > Passeriformes > Motacillidae > Motacilla > Motacilla alba. Next base: position 28,282,673 of record NC_052022.1, on the reverse strand, counting down.
AGGAAAGCCGAGCAATGAGAAAATGGCATGGGAGTGGTACCAGCCTGCACTCACATCACTTCGTGTTTATTGGCATGGGGTGTCCCCTTCATTGGCACAATCCCTAACATCTTCTTAATAATTCTGAGTTCAAACAGTGCACTGACTATTCACTGATCTTAAGGGACTTGCCAGAGGTGTTAAATGTTGGAAGTTAAATACCGGGTTCACAGATGGGAAACTGAAACACACAGAGTTTTAACTAAAGTAGTCAAAATCTTGTATGAACTCGGAAGACCTCAAGTTTTCTAATACTTATACCAGTACCCTCTGTTGGATAACAGCAAGTTCCTTTCAGTTTCATCAAGATGTGTAAGTTCACAAGAATATTCAGATTTCCTAAGCTGAAACAGAATTTGTAAGCTGGGGCTCTAAAGTAGGTCACAAGCAACCCCAAAAAGGGAAATTTCTGGAATCAGGTTTAATTAAATCTATATTATATGGGGAAGTAAAACACTAAAAAGGAATAGTTCTTTGACTTAGCACCATTCCCTGAGATAACATTTTGACAGAGCTCCTGGGACTACATTTTAGTACATTTTTGAGCCTTCATAAAAGTGGTTGGCCTAGAGTCTAGAGTTCTCATTGTATTTATCAAGGCACTGCAAACTCCCCTGCTGGGATGTAATCTCACCCAAACAGTTTCATGATCAACATCCTCAGCATCACTCCAATTCCATCAAAGACTTAAAGCCATGCTGTACTTGTTGTTACACTTTCCTCCTGAGATATGCAAAATATGCTAAAGTAAAACTGTAAAGCTGGTATTCAAGTTTTACCTGAATATTAACATCTGCCCCATTATTCACTAGTAGTTCAAGACACAGTGCTCCATGAGTGGAGGCAGCAGCAAAATGCAAGGGGGTAAATCCATTGTTATTAGGCTGATTTACATTAGCACCATAGTCAATCAGCTCATTAACAACAGAGTCCTGACCGTTGTAACAGGCAATGTGAAGTGCAGTATTTCCATAGATGTTCATCTCATCAATCTAAAATGAGACAAGGAGACATAGTTAAAATTACAGACATCAGCTTAGCATTTTATGTAATGCATCACACACTGCAAATGGAAATAGCTGGAGGCCTGAGCTGTCATAGGGCATAGTTCTCACCAGCACATTTCATCGACAAATTATACTCCCAGACAGCTTCCCTTGGAATGCTTTACCTTTCCTATTATTAACTTTTTATCCTACTGATAATTTCTAAAACCAGTGTGAAGCTTAAAGCTGACAGCAGGACTATGTAATGATGATAATGATCGCAAAATTCCTAACAAGCTGGAAAGCTTTTCCATGTAAGTGGAAAAGCAGGATGAATAAAAAGCTCACAAACTTTATATTTTAAAAGATTACAACAGTGAGTATTGAGCTTTTGTGAACAGGCATAAGAGCTGTTTACACAGTTTTATTTTGGATAGGGAGTGAGGGTATCTGAGTGAAAGCAATGTGAAAGTGCACAGATATTTACACTTCAATAAGAAACCACTTTCAGCAGCTCAGTATTATAAAGATGTTATTAAGATTATGTTACTTCTTGATGACCAACTTAGTATTCAATTGCTGTTCTGTAAAACAGGACAAGACAGATTGCATAAAAGACTTGGGAATGGCATGAACAGCCTTCCATGAAATACAGGCGTCTCAAAGCTCATATCCCCAGTGGTGGAGAATGTGGAACTTAAAGGGACTTATTAGCATATCCCTGTTAATAACAGGAAACAGCTATTCCCCTTCACAGCCAGCAGCCTGTGAACATGAACTTCTGACAATTTTCTGGCAGGTCAAGTCAGCTGAAAATGCCATGGCAAAAGCAATGGCTTTATTTGACATCTCTGATTAACTGTCTGATTAGGCTCCTCTGGCCATCTCACCGCTGCTTTGAGGAATTGGCAATAACAAGAAGTCTGTGCCCTGAAAAAAAAAGTTATTTTCCAGAGTGAAAACAATGCATCAGCTACAGAGGAAATGCAGGTCTGTAAACTGAAACAGCCTAAGCTGCTGTTTAGTAATGTACACAGTGTATATGTTGAGAACAACCAGTCATCGTATCAAAGGAAATGCTGACCCAAGGAAAATTTCAATACTCCATCTTTTTCTGCAGGAACAGGATATATCTCCTGATTCCTTCAGCAAGGTGGCCTAGATTTTACTGTCCATATCAGACTTTCTTTAATACAGAATGTGTCCTGACTCTTGAACCAATAAACCACATGAAGCATGAGATGGTCTGGAAATGGGACCCCTTTTCTTCAGAAGTCACTGTCTTTAGCAGCATCCATAAGAAAGAAGAAAAGACTGTCTCTAAATAGAAATAAAATGCACATTACGACATACCTCCACCCCCAGGTTAAGGAGTTGTTTCACAATGTTAATCTGCCCATTGGATGCAGCTGCATGAAGTGGGGTGTAACCCTTCTTGTCTTTACAAGTCACTTCTGCACCATGATTAATCAGTAAGGCAACAACTTCCAGGTGACCTTCAAAAGACAAAAGATAGTAATCAATGAGTAGACCATCCCACAGCACCACTTCTCCCAGATTACTGCTTTCTTGCTAACACACTGCCCTTTCACTGCTGCTTCAAAGTACTCCCACAGTTTTACAAAGGAAGAAAAAGCATTTTCATAAATGTTTCTAATCCTAGCTCCAGGCCTCGTGAAGAAATCCATGCATTCACCTTCTCCAAATGTGTCGAATTTCTCTTTACTGAACTGATTTTCCAGTTGCCAAAAGAACAAAACCACACCTCTTTTCCATTTATTTCTCTCAAGCTAACAGAGTGTTTTATTCTCCCTCTTACAGAGGACAGTGATACAGTGAGCACAGGAGCATGGCAATGCAAATCTCCCAAAACAGCATCCTACTGATGTCACCTGCAAACACAACTGCTAACACTTCCTGGGTTTTGTCAGAGATTTAAAAAAAAATAACCGTAATAAATTATAAAATCAAGAGAAACAGTCTTATTGCTTCAAGCTGAGACAGAACTGTCTGTCTTAGAATCAAACATTTATTATGTCAAACACCATACAAAGTTGTGCTCCATCTGAGTTGCACAGCACTATCATGACAGGGGCAGCTCTGGTCATGTGCAGGACCTAGGAAACCATATGTACAAAGTCTATAGATAATTAGTGTCCAAAAATAATTAAATATTGCAGAAACTCTGTAAGGGTTTGCAGCTCTCATTATCTAACTTCTGTCTAAAATGCACTACAGACTCCGTTGCTAATTTAGGCCCTAGATGTTATCTAAATACTTTTAAAAATACATAATGAATTTCAGAAAACATTTAAATGGAAAAGAGGCGTGGAATTGCACAGCACAGTGTAAGAGCCTTTCAAATCTAGAGAGTGAAATTCAAAGCTCGTTAGCTCAAAAGCCACATCACAGTTGTTGGCAAGAGCCTTTCCATCTGTGTCTGTGTATGTCAAAAAACCACACAATATGCTTTTCTCACAGTTGGAAATCTCCTATTATCTCATTTCTAAAAGTGCCAGGATTAAAATAAAGATTTCTGACATGTCAAATGAAAGAGTTCCTGGCTGAGGGTGCACAACTCCCCACAAATCGTAACCTGAAATATCCAGCTTGGCCAACAAAAGCTCTTGAACAAACATGACCACCATCACAGGCAATCTTGTTTTTTTAAATTATAATGTCCTACTGCAAGAAATTTGCCTTTAACTTGAAAGGAATAATAGGCAAACTGCTTGAATTAAGCAGTATTTGGTGACACCACTTATTTTTTGCGCAGATATTCAGTTGTTTTTGGCCACTCTAGAATAAAAGTTGACGACATTCTCCTAACAGGAAAAAAGCGCCTATTGTGCATTTCCTAAGAATATCATTACCTAACTGCTTATACACTGCAATAAACAACAAAATTTTTGATCAGTTACCTGAACTTCATTGAAAGTACTTTTTAGCAAAAACTGAAACAAATATAACCTGGGTTTTTTTTCTAGCACAGATATAGTTCAGGCTTGACTTAGAGTCAGAATAAGAAGACCAAAATGAAAAAGCAACACAAAAAGCCCACAATTAACTGTCTTAAAAAGGAAATCACAGCCAAGATCTCCCTAGCTGCAAACCCATAAATGGACATTTAGATCAGCTGAGCCCTTCCCTCTTCAGGGTAATTACAACACTCTCTTTCCATGGCCAGGTCTGTTCACGTCCATTTTAAGACATGCTACCCGTTTGTGAATAGGAAATTAAAAAGAAGGAGCAGCAGCCCAAGCCTTACCCATGTAGGCTGCCCAGTGAAGAGCTCTTCTGTCCTTTTTGTCAAAAGCGTTGATATTTGCCCCCTTGGCTAAGAGCAAGTTCACCATCTAGAAGTAACAACAGAAGGTAAACCAACCCTCCAGATCACACACTCGAAGATTTATAACAAATCAATCTTGCAATAAAGCTGGCATCACAAAATGGTGCATTTGAATGATTATTTCTGATATTCTCTATCAAAAAAAATCAGATTATGACAGTTAGACACAGGCATTACTGTCTCTTTCCTACAGTCCAGTGTTTTAAAGTCCAAACACCATCACCATTTTACAGGAACTACTATTCCTCTTTCTTCTTTTAGTTACAGTACAAGTCATCAACTTTCACTGACAGAAGCTTACTGTTCCAGTTTAAGAGTTTTTATTCCCTACCTAGATCTTCAGGTGTGGAATGGGAAAATGAAGATCCTTAAACCCAGATCTAAAGACTAGCCAAACCTAGGAGGCAAAAATCTAGGGGCTTTATTTACATAAGGTTTTTCATACAGGTAAATAACAATACTAGAAAGGTTTGCTTGTATAAGTAGGGAAAAACAGAAAAAACATTTTCTAGAAGGCCAATTAGAAAAGCAGAGTGACTGGATCTCGCACAGCTGCATGTTTCTTCAGTATGAAATTAATCCACCAGTTTTCCCTTCTTTCCATTCTGCCACTCTTATTTTCACAGGCACTCCATCTCCGAAGAAGCAAGGAGACCCTGGAGCTGCTGGAAGCAGTGGCACAGCCATCTCTCCAGGAGTGCACGCACACCTCACTCATACCCTGGCTCTACACAGCCACTTCCAGCCACTGCAGGTAGGAAACCCATCCCGTAGTTTGGGAAGCAGCCAAGTGACAGCAACCCTGGGGGGCAGGGACATGGGGCTCGGTCTAGACCCAGCCACAGAGGGTCTAGACTGAGTACTAGAGTTGAGTCTAGACTAGTACTAGAGTCTAGACTTGTACTAGACTGAGACTAGTACAAGAGTACCAGAAGAGCCGAGACGTGAGCCAAGCAGTGCGGAGCGAGGCCGGCGGCACTCACCTCGATGTGGCCGTTGAGCGCGGCGTGGTGCAGCGCCGTGCGCCCGCCGCGGTCCGACACGTTGACGCTGCTCAGCAGGGGGATCAGGATCTCCGCACACTTCACGGCCTTGTTGGCGGCTGCCACGTGCAGCGGGGTCTGCCAGTTCTTGTCCCGGGCATTGACATCGGCCGAGTGCTTGATGAGCACCTGCACGGCTTCCTGCAACGGCAGCACGGCCACAGCCCTCAGCCAGCAGCTCCGGTAAATGCACGGCGCTGCTCCTGACAGCTCCAGCACGCAGCTGGTGTGTCACACGCAGCACGGGGACCAGCAGGGACACAGAGAACAGCACCCATCCAAACCGCCTCCCAGGCCTCTGCAATGGTAGTGTTCATTCAAATGCCCCAGCACACATCACTCTGCTGTCACTGAGAGCAGTGGCCTCACCTTGCCAGGTGGATTTGAGGATGTCCTAAGCTGCCAATGTAGAGGGCCCATCCTGTTTGGTTGATTAACCATCAGTACCTCATAGCCGTTCATTCCAGTGAAGAAATGAACTCACTTGAGCCATTACTGCCATCGCTGATGGCCCAGCCTTGGCCAGCAGCAGGACACCCTGGAGCTGCCTGGCACTGGCTCTGTCGGACATGAAGAAGCTTCCGGCAGTTTCTCACAGAAGACACCCCCACTTCTACACCCTTGCTACACAAACCCAACACACACTGCTGCAGGGATCATTTACAAAATGAGAAGCATGTCAAAACGTTTTATTTATAAACAGGAAGAAGGAGAAAATAAAGAAGAACGTGTGAAAACAAAACTTCAGCTTTGCAAAAACATGAGAATGCTGGTGTCCCCAGCTTAGCATTAGCATTCCTTTCCTCCCCAAGGCCTAAGCATAGGCCAAGGGTCTTGACTGCAATGTCCATTCTGTCAGCCCGAGACCAAACAACATCTTTTAAGGTTAATTTTGTTGGTTAAAAGTAAATATTTCCCAGTGGGAAAATGTACTGTTTTCTCTTGAGAGCCTCTCTTGCTGGAGAACTCACAATCAGTTAATTTTTGCTTCTACACATGCATCTGCCATTAAGCAAGTCAGATAAAACCCACAAATTTTTCTCAAAATTGCATTTCTTTTCTTCTTCCTTTTTCCCCCCACGAACAAACAAAGTACAGAGGAACTACTGGGACACAGTAGCATTCAAGCAGCCTTGTCTGATAAATACAACTCACATCTGGTATGTGGGAGAGCCCTAGTCCTACATAGTACCTTATTCTTTTTCCACAAACTGCAAAGTTTTCTGTTAAGCCCAGCCAAAATTTTATTAATGAATAACAAATGCATACAGGATGTTTACATAGTACTTTTACATCTAGAATGGCCCAGGAGAGTGCCTGCAGTCTGTATCAACAGTACATACATACTGGGAGTTTTATGTCTTTGTCCTCAACTGACTCAGCAGTTGCATTTTCTACAGCCATCTCACAAACTGTCCTCTAACAGATTTGTTCAGTGAGTGACACTGCACCTCTTACAGCGCCAATAATGATGTAGAACTGTTCATGTCTCAACGGGATTTTGTTTTTTAAATTACAGGATTACAGGCCTACTATTTTAAGAGTCATTTCAGTCTAATTCACTGGAGACCTACACAGCTGGGACATGAATTCAGCAGGAAACTTCATGCACTCTTAGTGAAAGAAAGAAAAAGTTAAAGGAGAATTTTTAGAAGTAAATAATAAGGACTGAATATCCAAAGCTAAAAATACTTAGATTTTAAAAGAAAAACATTTACACATTTTTGTTTACATCTGCAGTCTGCTGCTCTTTCAAATTTGGGATCAAAAGTTAAAATCCTTATGGAAAAGTTTTAATTCTATTGTTTTTAGAGCATGAGCTTTACCCTTTTATTACAGTTTCTCCATATGCATGCAGTGCCCAGCCATGGTCTAAGCCTCTGCAGTCATTATCTCTAGCAATCCCAAGTTATCACAGTGAAATCTCTAAACTTTTTCAAACTGTTTAGGGGTGAAAGCTGATATATCCGTTAACAATCCTACACAGACACTCTAAGGGTTGCTGATTTGTAAATGAACATAAATCCCTAAAGCCCCTGAAAATCATCAAGACATAAGTAAAGAAGAGTACGTTATTTTAATCAACATATAAAAGGATTCAAGGAGATAACTTCTGAATCCTCTGAAATCTTCATAGTAAAAGATTGATAATAAAATTTGTTGGTGATCATTCTAAAAACAACTGTACTCACAAGAACTTCCAAAACTACACCGAGTCCTACTAATCAGCATCTGGACCATCAACTCATCTTCTTCTATCAATGGGAACTCCGAATTCACCTACTGCTATCTATTGCTATCACCATCAAAGCTGCACATTTGTTCACTTGTGTAAGAAGGTAAAAAGCAGCACTGAAAGAGCCTCAAAAATAATAAATCCTGTTTCCAAATTGTTACCAAAAGTAGCAATTACAGTATAAATAATGAAGAAAAAATGCCAGGAGAAGAAAGCTGAATGTGTTTATGAAAGATACCATGAAAAGGGATCAAAGGCTGGTGCCTTCCCCTGCTGCCTCACTAATGCACCTGGGTACTCACTGAGAGAACCACAACTGCCAGCTCACTTTCTCATTGTGCATCAGCTGACAAAGAGTTAAAGATGAGACACAAAGCCACAGAAAGACATACATTTTGTGCTAGGACTGTGGCTGACGATAAAAATCATGTACTCTGACACATCCAAAACCAGAAACCAAGCACGCTGCAATTCCCGCATCAGAAAGACTGTGGCTGTTTTTTAAGGTTTAAGTCTGATCTTTGTTTTCCAACATGGCTTTTTTGTATTTTGCCTCATTACGGCATTCACAGTCTATCAGATATTCCTTTCAGAGGGTTTCAGGGGACGCCAGCAGCTGGGAAGCTCAGCCAGCAGCCAAACAATGCCCGAGTTCAGAAGCAAGCCCAGGATTCCTGCCTCCAGGCTTGGCAAGCACTGGATTGTTACAGAGGTGATTCAAGTCCATCAGGCTCTGGAAGACAGCCACCCTCTGTGTGTTTCACAACCCCTCCCCTCATCCCCAGAAGCCAATTTGGTCTGCAGTTGGGCTCACTGGTAACGAAGTATTGGGAGGGTGAAAGTAGACAGGGAGGTCCACAATGGAAAGCCAAGAATAATGGTGCAGTTGGAAACAGAGTAATGCCCGAGCTGCATTCCCAGTAGTTATTGCTGCTCCTTTTTAAGATAGCAATGGAAGAGGTACAGCATGATCCCAGAATATTTCTATTTGTCAAGTAGAAGAAATATGGGCAAGCCCCCCTTCTGCATGAATCAAATGCATTAACAGAAAACCTAACGGATGTCTTGAAATGTAATTAACCAAAACAAATTATGTGGTAACGCATGTTGGATCACATTCACATCCACATCCACTCCCTTCTGGCACACACACAGCATGCACACGCCCACAGGGATTTATTCCCCTTTTTTCACCCTCTGAAGATAGTGTGGGCACTGTAGACCACTGTGGACTCTATCCCATGTGAGTCCTGCTCACTAATCCCTGTAACTTGCTATGGTCATGTAAAGCAAGGTGGGAATCAAGCACATGAAGGCTCAAGAGCAGCTACATGTACCTTGCAAACACTGACCTCCAGCTGCAATGCCCTGCATGCAGGAAATGCCTTCCCTCTTTGCACGCCCATGCCACCCCCCTACCATGGCTCTCCGGGGTTAGCTGTTCCCCCAGCACGCTGGTTATGTGTAAAAGCAGGGCAATCAAATCTTACTCACTTCACTCCTTGAAGCAACTGCTCGATGGAGAGGAGTCAGCCACATATTGTCCTTGGCATTGACACGAGCGCCTGCAAATAGACAGCAGAGGTTACATGCATGCCTTGGGTGTGCCACTGAGGGCCCTGCCCAGCTGTTTCCCAGTAACCAGAGCTGAGTACTTGGTACTCTCAGTGCTCCCCAGGACTCTCCTGGTACCGTGTTCACCTTGAAAATGCGTTTCCAGATGTCGGATAGATGAAGAGGGATTTGGAAAGAAAGGAACCAGCTAGATAGGACTATTATTAAGAATTGCTCTGTTTACAGGACACAGAAGAAGCAAGATTTGTTGGAAGGAATTGCATATGTATGCATGTACACATGTATCTGTGTAGATGCATTATTTTAGATCAACTGATACAGCTGGGGGAAAGAAAAGCACCCTTTGCTCAAGGCACTTTCCTGTCTGCAGACACGAAAGGAACCAGCCTGAGCGACCATCTCTTGTTTCCAGCTCCATCAGGCAGACCACCAAAAAATAACCACTTCCCTGCTTCACAAATCCTGCTGGGATCAAGAAAACAGGACCAGGAAATGCTCAGGTTGGAGACAGAACTGGGCCCTTACTACATCAGGTTCTGTGGGTATTACTGGCAAACAACAGAAGAGCAAGGATGAACACAACGCATCTGCCTCCTGTGCAGTTCAGTGCTAACAGGTGCTCTGACAAGGGCAGCTGGGCACGAGGCTGGATTTGGGCTGGCTTGCCAGAAAAAAGGATAAAGGAAGAATATCTGACAACCAGAGTGGCTCTGGCTGATTGCAGACCCCCAATTTTTTGTTTTAAAAAAAGGTATCCTGGACATTTGTGTGATCAAAAAATATTTCTTTGCAAGAAATACTAAAGCTGTTCACTGATGGGATACCTCAGAAAGAACTTCAAGTGTTAAGGACAAGAGAAACTAATTTTTTAAAGGGCTTAACCTGAAAATATTGTACCTCACAGATCTGCAGGTAGTAGTGTTATTTTGAGAAGGGTAGCACATGCAGAAAAAAATGTAGAGAAGCACAGCCTGGGTGAGCCTCTGAACTTCACAAACAAAGGGATGCTTAAGCTTCATTTTGCACCATAACTTTAGTGCATTCAAAAGGCTGTAATTAATAAATCCCACTCTCTGAATCACCAGTACTTTCTGAGAGCTGATTCTCAGGAATATTAAGATGCTTGCCTGTGAATCACAGGGGTTATTGGGGATTGTTCTAGATAATCAGAGAAGAAACAAGTTCTTGCATATTTCCACAAGTCAGGATGCAGTTTTTTTGACCACAAGAAAAACAATTCCACTTTCATAACTACTGCAACAATTAGAGGCAGTCCTCCAAACTCACCTCAGAACTTGGTACCTGGTGGTACAACCTGCCCTCTGGAAAAGAACCCTTTGGAAAAGATACAGTTTCAAAGAGTTTTCTAATTAATCAGTCTAAGCAAGGAAGCTTTTGCCTTCTTTTTCTCTGTGAGAAGGCCATTACAGTTGACATGTTAGCATCCTGCCCTTTGCCTGCACTGTGTGAGGCTCTAGAGACCAATAAAGCAGTACATCAGGAAGCTGACAGGACTTCAAGGCACCTTCCATTATCCTGGTTTGGTCTGGTAGGGGTCTTGGAGATGGAAACTGCTTATGTGAATTCCTAGTGATTGACAGCAAATACCTCTTTTTGGGTTTAGAAATAGTTTTTGTATTTGCCTGGTTCTAACTAAGGCTTCTTTTGTTTTATCTCTACCCATTCACTACCTCCTACAAGCAGAGGGTTACAAATAAGAAAGGCTAATATGTAGAGCAGTAGAGCATGACCAACATTATTCCTCAGTATTTAACAACTCCAGCAGCACTGGTGTGTACAAAGATGATGAGAAAACCTAGAGAAGTATCTCCATCAGTAGCTATTCATGCCCTTCACTGATCCACTTACCCTTTGAGAAATTGAAATAGTTACCAAGAAAGCAACTGAAGAAAACAGTAAAAGGAAAACAAGATCAGTGTAAATAAAATAATACACAGCACACTGTCAGCCTTTTCTTTCTCAGCTGTTTTCCACATCTCTTTACCTCTTTGTGCCTCTTTATGTGAAACAGTGAAATTGCTCTCAGGTGTCTAATGCAGTGCATCAGTTGAATATGTTTGTGATTTCTGTTTTTCAGGAGCTACACAATTCACCTGTTTCCTCTTACAGAACCTGCTCTTGTGCATTTACTGAGATGCACATCTTCTGAAGAGATATTTCAAAACATTTCCTCTTGTACTGCCACTTCCTTCACCAAAATTCAGCTTCTACGTTCCCAGCAGTTCTTCGCAGGCAATGGTTAACGACAGTGAAAAAACTTCACCAGCACTGATGCACTCATCCGGGGACAGAAAATATCTGTCATTTTAAGGATGATCAAGCAGAGGCACTGGGAGAGCAATGCTTATGTTTTCAAAGGTGTCCTCTACACTCCAGGAACTTGGGGGCCCATCCAGTGACAGCCCTGAGGACAGCCCTTTGAAAGCAGAGCAACACAGAAATGCAATTTTAAAGACTAAGTGCTCTAGAACATGCTACCACATCTAAAATGGGCTGTGTACAAACCCCAGAAGCTTAAATTCTCAAGACCACAACACATCCTCCAAGTCAAGCAGAAATGCAGTGTCCCTCTCTTCACTCTAGACCAAGTACCTTAACCACGTTTCAGTGCACTTCCTACAGCACTCCATGAATTAATCTGTGGGTCTATAAGGACAAAGAGGGCTGAAAACCACTCAAAATGGTGTAAATTGTGTCATTCATGGCACAATCTTCCTTGAAAATAGAAGTTGCTTTAAAGATTTAACTTAAAACCCTTTCAGATAGCCACAGCACCCACCCATCCTATAAAATATCCACTTTAAAAAAGAAGCTCTTCAGAGTAAAGCCTTTTCTCAGCCTCACTTTCTCCACCATGCTCTTCCTGAGTCTTACAGAAAGGCTTAGCTGTAGGGATTTGCTTTGTGAGGCTGAAGCAGACAACATAACATATAAATTTTACAGATAACATATACATTTTACAGATAAAATCAACAGAGAGGAAACTTTCTGTATTCTACTTTTCTTTAATATGGCTGTTTTGTAATCTTTGCCATTTTTCACTCTCAAATTTTTCTGCCAGAAGAGGAAATAAATCTGAAACTGCCTCTGTTCTTTTGAGATCTGAAATAAACAACTCAATGCTGGCTTTCAGGAATAAAGTTAACATCTCTTTATCATAACCAAAGCACACTTTTCCATCCAGCATATCTGCCAAATCCACATCTCTAGATTCCACAGTGTAAATCTCCCATATTAGGGATAGTCAATGGAAGAAGAAAACTGTACTCTTCAACCTATTAATGTCATTATTTACATGCACCTTTCCAACTTCTCCCGAAGACACAGCAACAGGTCCATCAGAATGTAAGGACAGCTTCCTGGCAAGAAGCCCAGAGCCTTCTGACATAGTAAAGCAAGGTAATATTGCCAAGAGGGCAAGTGCCTTGGTGGGGAACAAGGGGTAAGGGACTGAGCTCAAACATGATGCCCTCAGGCACCAGCCCAAATGGGAATGCAGCTTGTATTTGCCCAGACAATTGTTCCTGCATGTCCATGACTGTGGCACTATACAGAGATTCCTTCTGTGACACGGTTACCTTGCTCCTTCTCCTTTCTGACAGGAGGTGAAGAACTACTCAAAGCTCCCTGTTTTCATGTAGCCTGGTAAAACAAAACCACTCAGCACCCTTCCCCACTTTGAACCATCAGATTATGAATCAGTCCTTGGAGCTGGTGGAAACCTACCTGGCTCTGACATTTAATGGGCCAGGGGGACTCACACCAGCTGAGGGATCTGGCACTCTCTCTCCTGTACCAGTTCCAGATAGACTTCATTTCAGTGGCTAGCTAGAAAGCCATTCCTGGTCTGTCTCCAACCACCTGGGCAGAAATTTCATTCATTAGACACTACATTTATTTGTGCCACCACCAGTTTATGGACCACAAATCTCAGGAGGTGCGTATTTAATTTAATTTCTCTCCCGAACGCTGTACAAAATGAAATGTGTTGATACTGCTCCTAGCTTCTACTCACGCTGAGAATATTGCTTGACATCAACAGCAAGTGTTTGTGTGCTTTCTCTCTGTGAAAACACCATTGCATTTTAAGTCAGACAACGAAGTTTTTCTGCTTATGTAACTAAATGTTATGTTCAGATTAATATTTTATGATACACTTTCACTACTACCATTTGCTGACTGAAGAGGTGAAGCAAAGGAAGATGCTGCACTTGTCCTTGCAGCCTAGTTCATGGAGAGATCACAGTCACAAAGAGGTGTTTGTAACAAGTCATAAACCTGCTCCTCCAATTCTCAGAAACCTCCCAACCCGCTCTTGGATACAAGTACTCATGCTCATCGTGAGTAATGACACTTCAGATATTAAAGAACAATGATTAAGTAGAATATACAACACAAATTTAATTTTGAGTCATGCTGAGGTAGTGGGGAAAGATCCACACAGTTCCTGCAGACTGAACCCAAGCACAGTCCCACTGACACAAAGTTTAATTTTTAAAAGCCCACATTATAAGTTTTTCACACTCACTTGGATATATATAAAACTCCCCAAGATGCATCACCTATATTTTATGCTGTTGATCAGACAAACCCTATAACCCATAGATGACATTTTGGCAGTGAGGTGCTGGAACTAAGTGTCCCAGAAGAACTCTAGAAAGCCTTCTTCCCTCATCAGGAACATTCACTGAGACATTTTTGGATGGTGTTTAGGAAACATGGGCAAAACTGTTTCACATTTCTCTTTATGAGGATATTGCCTGTGCTGATGCTTGCAAAACTTGAAAAAATACATTGCTTCTGCAATCTCCTCACACCACAATGGGACAGCAGTGTGTGACAACACACACTGCAAGAACACATGCACAGATGAAATTTATTAACTCCTTCCTCCCAAGGAAGAAAATCATGCTTGCATTTAGCACATTGAAATCCCCCCCCCAGGCATAACCTGCCAGCAGAGCACTGTTTTTTTCAACCATTCTGCTGCCATCATGGGGAGAGCAGAAAGAGCTGATGCATGATGTATGGCCAGCTAGTTACCCTCACTAAGCAATTAAGCAACCCAGAATTCCCCCAAAATGAACAGAGGAAACACAGCTACAGCAAACTGAGTTCTCATTTTCTGCCTTCTCCAGGCCTGGCTAGGCTGGTGAGCCAAGGAAATATGACTGTGTGGTCTGCATGTACCCATCACCAGCCTGATCTGACTTTGAAATTCAGTGCTTTGAGCAGGAGGCTGGATCAGGTCATGTCTAGAAATACCTTCCAGCCTAAATTATTCTAGGATTCAAGGCTGGAAATTAGAAGGTGCCTTGTAATCAAAAGGCTGAGAATTCTGAAATAACTTAAAAAAATATATGGAATTCATTTGAAGAAGCTGCCCAAAAATTGTGAAACCAACTGCGTAGCAAAGTTGCTTGCAAGGGGTTAGAAGTTTGTACCATAAGGTTCCTTTCAGTCCGACATTCTTAAATCCCCATAAGCTTTACTCTTACAGTTCTCCAGCTTAGAAAAACACTGCCTTTGAAATCTGCAAGTGCATCCAGGAGTTTGCCATGAATTATGCTCCCTTCTTGAGAGATGGCTGCTTTATGCTTTGTTCTGACACATTTTGATTGTGTTTTCTGTCACTACAACAGTTGGGAAACTTTTTTTTAATTTCTTTTGTTTAGATACTTCCTACTACACAGTTTCTAATATCCAAATAAACTTCCCGATTCTTAGAAACATGCTTCTAATGTAAATAGCACTTACAATTCATTTAAGCTGATTAATAATTTTTTTGCTCTTATTCCATAATTTTTGCTTAACGGGGATTCTTGGATTGTACTCCAGGTTATGAAGCCATATTTCAAATATGTACTTCAGCGAGTTTCTGAATCACAAATACTGTCAGTTTGAAGGTTTTAAAAGTTTTTAAAAGCTAGTTACTTTGTTTATTAATTATGCTCAGTCACAGGGTGCTTCTTATGATTTTATCACCAAATTTAAATATATTTTCTAAGCTTGCAAGAAATGTACCCAGCTCTGTGAAACTCAGAAATAAACAATGCCCAGAACTCCCTCATATATGCTTTGCTGCAGCTTTAAAATTACCAGTTAACAGCAGTGAGGGACTGTACCTTACCTGACAAAATGAGAAGCTCAATGATGTCTGCATCCCCCAGGAACGATGCAACGTGAAGAGGCGTTCTTTTCTCGGCATCCTACAAAACCACAGATTGTCCAGTTATAAAACATCGTCAATAAGTGCAGGCATTGGTGTTAAAGAGCAAAGGATTTGTAGATATTTCTTTTTCTATGTGCATTTCTGTTTGTAATTAGAAATGCAATCTCAGCCAGTAAAAAAAACAAAATTCAAGAGCTCAGCAATACTCTTCCTCCCAACAATCCTCTATTTTTTATTACTCATTTCCACCAGACCTTGCAGAGATGTTGCCTTTATTCAGATATCCTGTTCCAGGTAGATGAAATCAAAGCTAAAATGAGCAAAGACAGCATCTTTAGGTTTCTTTCAAAAACATTTTCCATTCTTAGCTATCACAGCAGCATAATCCAGATGCTTCTGGATATCAGACTTTGTAATGCAGTTTTCATAAACAGTACAACAGCAGAGTCTTCAAAAGGATAACTCAGAAGAATTATTTGGAACCACACACAAGGTCATGATGCAAACTTTTCTGGGTCTACAAAGGTTCTTGTACACCATAGCCTGGATATCTACAGCAGTCCAGGATGGGCATGTACATCTTAAATGAACTTAAACAAAAATAAAGCATTACCAGTCAAATCTGTCTTTAAACTTAGAAGAATTGCTAAGAGATATATAACTATAACTTCTGAAGTTATATATATGTATATAATTTCTGAAATATATCCAGGGGTTTGGTTGTTTGGTTTTTTTTTTTTGTTTCTGTAATTTTCAAATTAAGGAGTCAATTTTAAAGATATTATTATTATTATTATTCTTGTTCACAAGAACTGCTAATATTGCTCATTGTGCTGTTTCCAGTCCTAAATGTATTTTGTTAGCAATCCAACTTACTAGCATTAAATATTTTAAACTGGTAACAAATTTAACACTTTCTGCAAGCAGTATCAACAGAGAAATCCTACTAATATTTACACTCTGTCCCTGAAAAAGATCTCTGTGCCTGTCATGAAAAATATCACTTTCAACGGCCAAGAGATCACTATCAATGGCCAAGAGATCATCAACCATAAGCTATTTTGGAATATTTTCAAAGCATGCTATAAACGTGGACAAATCTGTGTAGCAGAAACATTTGTCATGGGAATGTTGAAAATTGTTTTCTGGCACTGAGAAGCCCAGAGCCGCTGATCACCAGAACAGTTTATGTTTAATTTTTGTGTTTGTATGTTTTTTCTAAACATACATCATACATAATCTTCAAATTCTGCTGTGTTGGGTTTTGATCTTATGTATTGGGCATGCACATGAAACACTCAGAAGACTGGTTACATGAAACCCTGATTGTCACAGGTCAGAGGGGAAGATCTCTTACAGGCTTTCACTTTCTCACATGGCAGGCAAATCAAAGGAATATTTAGCAGTGTCCATGCAGCAGTGTTCACTCAGGAACCAATATCACAAATTACTCTCATGTGCTTCATTCCTAACACCACAGAACAGCTTCTACAGGCTACATAAGTACATGTGAGATCTTCCATAGTTTTCATATTCCCCCATCCTAAGGCTACCCATGGCAAAAAATATACTGACTGATCAAACATACATACAACAATAGAACCAGTTTTATTTTTTTCTTAGTTTGTTGTTGTTAATTCATGAAGCTCTCCCTAGTACAACACAGTACTTGTAACAGCCATTGTACCTGTCAGTGCAACACAGCCAAGTTTGGCAAGGGCAGAGCAGTTGGAAGGTGAATGCTAATGATACAAGGCCAAGCAATTTTCTGTATCATGGAACCAGGGCTACCCAGTGCTTTGTTGATTATAAGCAATTTTCTGTACTAAACTGTAAATCTGATGCAAATTTGATAACTGAGGGAGGAAAGGACATGAAACAGAAAATTTTACTCACCTGTAACAGGAACAACTAACTCTGTAAGTTTTCCAAGCTTTCAATTTTTAAAATCAATACAAAGCCCTATCATATTGAGTGTGAATCAAGTTTTCAGAGACGATGGGTTACTCACAAAACTGAATTTAATCTTTATTTCTCCAAGAGGAAAAAACCCTAAAATTTCTCCATTTATCACAACCAGGCACAAATCAGCACACAGGCAACATTTTCAGGAGTTTGGCAGGGAGAAAACCACACACTACACCTGCAGCTGAGCATGCAGTGAACAACTCACTGGAGGAACATGCCCGAGCTCCTGTTGGGACTGTGCACAGTGAACAACTCACTGGAGGAACATGCCCGAGCTCCTGTTGGGACTGTGCACAGCACTGGTACCCCAACGGAGGTACTGAGGCTTCTGCCTGTCTGTCCCCACAGCAATTGTGTCCCCCTCAGGGCCCTGATCCCTCACAGCCACAGCTCCTCACTCTCTCAACACCCAGAACCCCAACACCCATCCAGCTCCAGCTCCTCATCCTGTGCTGCTGGGAACAGGAGCGCAAAAGTGAATCAATAATGATCTAAAGACTGGAGGCTGCACACAGAGAGAGGGATAAAAATTGTCCTTTCAAGGAAAGGCTTGGCAGAACCCCAAACCTCAACATACATTATCAAGGCATGGAAAGTAAGTGGGGGGAAGAGATGATAACAGGATTACAAAAAGCATTAAGAGAAATAATCAGACCTGCTTCAAGCGCAGTTCTCAGAAGAACAAAAGGTCAGCAAGAGACAGTAGATAAGCTATAAACAATGGCTAGAAAATCATGCTGAGATGAGATAAACTCTTTCCAGTTCCTAAAGGGGGCCTACAAGAGAGCTGGAGAGGGACTTTTCACAAGGTAGTGATAGGACAAGGGGAAATGGCCTCAAGCTGAAAGAGGGCAGCTTTCAATTAGATACTGATAATAAATTCTTTACTGTGCAGGTGGTGAGCTACTGACACAGGCTGTTCAGAGAAGCTGTGGATGCCCTGTCCCTGGAAGTGTTCAGGGCCAGGTTGGATGGAGCTTTGAGCAATCTGGACTAGTGAAAGGGGAAAGGTGTCCCTCATGACAGGAGTTTGGAATGAGATCATCTTTAATGTCACTTCCAACCCAGAGCATTCTGTGCTTCAATGCAAACTGTATTAGTAGCCTTTATTAGTTCACAGAAAATATGATGCTGCAGGTTAGCATTGTCTGTACACCTTTTTTTTTTAATAATACAGATAAAAGAAATTAAGAATCTAACAGCCAGGCAATCAGGAACAGAAGGCCTCAGCAAGAAAAACACTCAACACTTGCTTAAACTGTTCAAGTGATCCCAGTGGCACTGATAAGGCCCTCACAGGCTTAAAGTTAGACTAGTCCTTAAGTGCTTTATTGGATCAGAGCCTGGGGTACACGAAGATTAGCAGAACAGTGAGCTGAATGAATCATATCAGCACATGTAAAGTTATCAGGCACATTAAGGAAAGGGCCTACACTTTCACCTCAACACAGCCTACATGTCAAAGGAGATAACGGGTTTGAATTTTGATATCAACTGCAACTGCTCAGATCAGGTGATGCTTAGGACAGAGTTACTTACTATTAAAATGTAAATGTTGCTAAAATGTAAATGCAACTGCTGCAGAAAATAAATGTATGTATCCTTTCTTTGCCACCAAACTGACTGAGCAACTAACAGGAATAGTTGGAGTTTACAGAGGAGTTTAATCCACCACAGAAACAGTTACTGAAGACTTCAGGTTCCCACCACCTTCAAAATGTGCCTGGGTGGCAGAATAAAGCACATTAATTAACTTCCACTGATCAAGTCTAACCAAAATAATGACAGAAACAAACCTCC
Source organism: Motacilla alba alba (assembly GCF_015832195.1). Taxonomy (NCBI): domain Eukaryota; kingdom Metazoa; phylum Chordata; class Aves; order Passeriformes; family Motacillidae; genus Motacilla; species Motacilla alba. The sequence continues at coordinate 28,263,484 of NC_052022.1, read as the reverse complement.
TGCTCATTCACTCCATTTACAGTTATTACATCTGAGTATACCTCATTTAAATAGCACAGCCATTAAAAAAAATTTCAGATACAAGCTGACTTCAGAAAAAATTAAATATTGAGAACTGTTAGGAACTACTGCAGAGGCTAAAAGCCTATGAGCACCTAGTTCTTGGGCTATTTACAACTGTTTGGAGCCAAAAGCTGATGGTGTACCAAGAAAATCTCTGCTGCTTCAAGGATTTCCTCCTCCTCATACATTCTTTTATTAAAGCCTGTAATTCAGAGAGTAAATCAATGTGTTTGACTGTGAGCACCACAGGTGAAAGTGAAAGTAAAGCTGTGTAACTTATACATTGTGCTTTTTCTTCTGCATCATAACAGAAATTCCCATCTGAAAATGCAAATCCTCGTTCCAGCACCTCTCATCCCACAGTCTTCAGTTCAGCCTCAGAAATAAAGATTTTTCTGGACCGAGTCTTAAATTGCTGAGTGTTCATGAAGCAGAAGGGGCAAATACTTTGATCTTTCAGAACAAGAAAAATTATCTTCTTTCTCCCCCCTTATCTAACAATTGCCTTCTATGAGGGTGACAGTGACTTTTATGCTAGAAAAGCATAACTTTAGAAATTAATAACTAATTCCAGATTGAGACCATAGAAACTGTTATCCTAAAGAATGAAAATATTTTGATGATTACTGATGTTCACTGTAACAGACCTGAACAACTCTTCCACTTTTATAAACATAGCATTGACTTTGGATGGGCGGGGGGTGTTAAGGCACGGGAGCACACATCACTCAGGATGGGAAAAGATTTAGAAAATTCAAGTATTTCAGGCTAATATTGCTACCTTTGAAGACCATAATGCAGTTACAGGCAAACCCTGCCATGAGACTTTAATGGTCTATACATCCTTAACTGCCTCAAACAGCTGAGATGAATCACCAGCACGGATATATATATATATATATATATATATATATATATATATATGTAACATAGTAACCATTACTACACTACCACGCTGTTGCAATCCAACCCAGAATATTTCAGACTCTCAGTCTCTCCATCAGAATCTTCTTCACAGTTCAAGAATTTTCTTTATAAAGTATATTAAAAAAAAAAAACCCTAAGCAAAAAAAATATTTAATCTAAACAGAAGTTATGCTAGTTGCCTTGCATTGTGAACATCAGTGTAATTTAATATTCATTTTTGCTACATAATGGAGAATTGTTCATAATTTCTGTAGAAAAAAAATTTCTCCACCACTTCCCACTTTAATAAGCAGCCTATCAAGCAGCACTACTAGAGGCTAAATACCCACTTCAGCTATCCCAAACATGCAAAGCCTTTCAGACTCACAACCCTAAACATGTGCCTATTTGTACCCCCAAGCACTCACAGCACCTCCAAAAATATGCTTGGCAATAATACAGCAATATACAGAACTTGTGTGCATGTGGGAAGGCCTGGAATGAGCCTGAATCCTCCTGGCAAAGGCAGTCCTGCAAATCTGTGCCTTTCCAAGCAGGATAATGAGGAAAAAAGTCATTTACGGCACACATACATGTGTCTCCATAATGACTTCCTTCCTTCCCTCTTTTTCTCATAATAAACCACCCCCTAAATCCATGGGCCTGCATGTATAGCCCTGCAATCTCTGCTGGTGCTGCTGCCTGTTCCTCGGCAGACACTGTGCAGCTAGAAACAGGTTCTATCCAAGAGAAAACACAGCATTAGGGGATAAAAAATAAAAACAGAGAGAATGAAATGACTTGCAAACAACACATCACTTATGGGGAAGAATACTGGAAGGTTTTTTTGACTCTTTTTTTTTGGGGGGGGGGGGGGCTTTTATTTTGAAGGGAAACTAAACTGGAAGACAGAGATAAAAATGGAAATTTCACAGGGAGGATTTTGGTTTATAACACTGCACACAACAACTGGACTTTGCAGATGTAAGGTGCTGCACAGCTCGTGTATTATGAATCCCAAATAAGAAGGGATGACAGCTGGAACCAGATTAGTCCCTAGATTCTGGGGGTCACTCTCTCTCACTCTTCCCTAAGTAAAAACAGCACCCCAAAATATCCCCCTCCAGTTACACATAGCATGATCACCCTGCTGCTTCTGAATGTACCAAACAGCAAGTGTAGAAGATGTCTACCTGCAACTCATCTGGCAGTCTGGACTGCCCAAGTGACATCACCAATGTCCTGGGAAAACAGGCTGCTGAATGCTGACCACACTTCCCATGGACAGACAGTGTGTACTCAGTACCCAGGGGGAGGGAATTGCTCATTGCCAGCTAAACATAACAGACTCAGGGTGCATCATGTGCTCCCAAAGCACAGGTAGGGACTGGAGAGGTCAAAATGACAATTACAGTGGCAGAATGAATTAAAACCATAAAACCACACCTGTAATTCAAACAGATTTCACTTTGTTTAAAGTAGAAGTCAAATTACAGCAGTATCCAGAATGTAGCCATTTCCATCAACAAACAAGTCCTTGGCTTGGGAAGCTACTAATTGTTTTACCAGACCAAAAAAAAGTAATCTTCTAAATTTCTGATTTCCTCCAAACTCTTTCCTGAGATTAATTTTCTCTTGGGACATCTGCACATGCATTCCTAATTTTGTGTTGTTTCTCCATGCACTTCTTCTTCTGTCTTCCAAATACTTCTCTTGATGGAGATTAAAAATATCCTGATTTTTTAAACTTCAGAAATACCCAAAGCTTGCTGCAAAACCACGCTTCTACTTTGTATCCCCGTCCTACCTATATTTGAACTATTCCAGTGTTAACACAGCCAACCAAAATGATCAACAAAGGACAAATCTCTGCCAAACGGTGTCAGAGTTTCCTCTCATGTGAGCAACCAAACGCTAATGTGGAAGTAATTAAAAACACCCTTAAAATAGAAACAGAAGCCTGGAATGAAAATTGCCAGCTCACAGCACAATGAGGGGGAAATCTTTTCATCTTTCTTCAGTGAGATTTTAAGGAATTGGAACTTCCCTGCAGTCACTATTCAGAACACAACCTTCAGAGTTTATGTTGACCAGTATCTTTCTAATTACTTCAAAGAACAGCTTTGAGTTTTGCTCCTGAGGAGGCAAAGCATTCTTGGGTGGATTTTGAGCATTGTAAGCAATATTCTGGGCAAAACTATTCAATGACTTTTTCTATTAAGTATTATGGGACTCATCTGCAAAACACGTGTTCTTCATCTAATCTTGCACCTGACAGCTGAGAGCATCTCCCTAGCAACCATCACTAACACACTTGCAGCCAAAGGATAGAAAAACATCGGAGAAATCCACTATAATCTTGTACAGGAAATGCTACTTTGAAAATCCAGTATGAAATACAGATGAAATTTGGGGACTGTGATGTTCATCTACCTTGCTGAGGGGGTTTTGTCTGACTGGGTTTGGTTTTTTCTTTTAAATCATCAGCAAAAAACAAAGGAGGAGGAAATTCAAGAGAGACGATTCTTTAAGGAAGCACTTTTAGGAACTTGCAGGAAAACAATCAGGTACTGATAATCATGAGGAAAGCTTAACATCAAGGTCTTGGATCAGATTTAAAACAGTGGCATGTCTTTCCTTCTACTGGACAGTAAATGGGGTGGAGCCCCAGTCAAACAGACCTGTAGGATCACCTCTCCAGTTCCTTTTGGTAGCTCTGAACCAGACAGATGGACCCCACTACCAGCAAAAGCTGCAGTGCCAAGACCATACCACACCAACTGCTGGAGTTGGCAATGAATAAACGGATGGTTTTACATCACAGATAGACATGAAGAAAAGGAAGGTTGATTCAGAAGTCCAGGAAACACCTGGAAATTGTCATTCTGCTTCTGCTTTACATTCTCACCACTTTGAGAGGTCACAGGTTGTAGCCAGGACTGCCAGGACTTGTTTCTAACAGTAGGGATATAAGTTAAAATCAAAGAGGGGGGAAAAAACTCACTCCAGTTTCTGAAAAAAAGACCAAGTTGACTTGGAGATATTTTTTTCACTGCCAAAACGCTCATCTACTACTTGTTTACAGCTGCTTACCATTCTGGCTAGAATAAGCCAATCTGCAAAACAGTAATTCCTTTGTGGGCAAATTGTGGCCAAGATTCTGCTTCCTTACTCTCACTACTGAGAATTACAGTGGAGCTTTAGTTCAAGTAGAGTCAAATGCATAACAGCTCCTGATCTGCAAAGACTTTCATAAAAGGAAGCCCTACAGAGAGTAAAAATATCCAATTTTCATCTGTTTTCATTCATTTTCTCAGTAAGAGAAAAAACAATGTCCCTGACTGACCTGCACATTTGGAATAATTTCCATACACTTAGAAAATTTAAAGTCATCTGCTGGAGACAATTGCATTGACTCCTACTTAGGATACCACTGAAGCCCCAAATCTCTCACTTCCCAATCATTTCCATTCTGTTATTTGTTAATTACCAAGGACACTTTTAATACTGTCATTGCCACCGTCCACGAGCATGGTGCACAACATGCCAGTCACATACCAAGGCGTTGACATCCTCAGTTTTGTAGATCAGCATCCGTATCTCTTCTGGATCACCACTGAAAATCGCCTGGACCAGTGGAGGCTGGAAAAAGAAAACAGCAGCAGAAGCATTACAGGTTTGTTTATTTTCTGTTTAAACTGAGAGCATTTTACTCCTGCTAACAGTTGCTAAACCTGCCCAGAGACATGGTGTGACCCCAGTCCCAAATCACCAGCAGCATCTCATCAGTAAGAGCTACCAGTTTGCTTGAGGATAAACTGAAATCACGAGCATGTTTGTACCTATAATGAGCATGTGTGTGCACAAACAGGGACCCCCATTAGAACAGCAACTTTTGTCAACAACACACAATTAGCCCAGATGTTCTGCCTGGCATGTAAGGGGGAAACTAATTACATCAGATAGTGCTGCATGCTTGCTCTTGGCACAGATGAATGGTCATGCCATACACATTTAGAAACAGAACATTATGCAGATAATGAATTTCTGGGCAATCACTAAACAACTTGTATTTTTTTTCCTGAATAAATACGCCATGAGCGCAGTTAATTTTAACCACCCAAGAAGCAAAGTAATTATCTTATTGTCTCAAGTCTGTTATTATGCTATTATGAATGGGAATGCAGAAATAAATAACCAGGCCCACAGGAGAAACAATGTGCCATGCTCGCTGCTCTCCAACGCTGGCGTCAGCGCCGGGCAGCGGGAGGGAGCGCTGCATGCGCTCAGCGCTCCGATACCCAGCCAGAGCTGGTGACTTCAGCCCTTCCGACCACCTTGGCAGCAAATGTCTGAGTTAGTAACCAAGCTGGCAGCACACTGAACTAAAAGAAGAACAACTGTGCTGCTGGAGACTCAGGAAAAGAAGAGGACAGTTCTCAAAGATGCCTATCCCAAAAAGCATGTGGTTGAAACAAGCCTCACTTTCACCAGCACCCTCCTGAAGACAGAGGGTGCCCCCCACGTCTCACTCCTGGTTGCCTCATGCTCCTACTGGCAAAAAGGAGTTTGTGGTGCCACGCAATCACCAGAATCTGAAATAATCCTGTAAAATGGCAGCATGCATGACTACTTAAGCACATAAAACTGCAACAGTTCTTGAGATTCTACAGAATTTAACTGTCTTGTAAACAGGCTATCTTGAAATTCACAAAACAGGCTGAAATAACAAAGAAAATACCATTTCCTCCCTATCTTTTCTCATTCAAATGTGGAAAATACATTTCTAAGTTAATAGTGTCTATTTTAAGACATATTAATCCCTTATGTCCTTGAGAAACATTCATACTGGAATTTCATTCTTGCCACTCCTCCAAAAGTGAAAAGGATTAAAGCAGCATCTTTCATCATAACTGTCTTTGTCTTACATATTGTAGTAGATGTTTGAAAAAGGAAGGAAAAAAGATTACATTTCACTTGAACCATTTAGCATGCTCCCTTCCCAGCCATGTCAGAATGGGCAAAGAATATTCCCCAACAGAGGATGCAAACACCAGACCCTTCTCTCCTAAAACTAACAGCTATGAAGAATCAGTGAATGTTTATCAGATTATTATGCTTGCACCAAAATATATGCATTTCCTGTGCATTTATCATAATATTTAAACTGGAAAAAAAATCAAAAGGAAAGGAGAGAACTCCTCAATTTCAAGATGAATGGCAATCACAATCCAGCAGCCAAGAAACAAATACCCCCCAGCATCTTAGATTATTCCTGAAACTGTTTGCAGCATGCCCAGCATGCAGTATGCCCAGCATCCAATGAAAAGTATCAGCCAGACTCTGGTGACATTTAAGGTGAGACCTCAGACAGAGGTAAGATAAAAAAAACCCTCAAAAGTCAAATCTATTAGATTTAGAAAAAACAAAACAAAACAAAAACAAACAAACAAACAAACAAACAAATCCCAAGTTCAAGTGCTGTTACAGGCAACATTTTTATTTTAAAAAAGGAGGGAGTAAAGTACTGTGCATCATCACATTAAAAAAAAAGGAAGGTCTACAATAAGGCACTTTGACCCTTCTTCTCTATGCCAGAAATCTGCATCAAACCCTTGGTTTTACAGGAAATGTTTGACCTTCCTAATTAGCATCAGCCACTTAACACAGAAAGCAGATAGCGAATATCATTGTGTTCTTTAGACCTGTGACACACAGAAGATCCTCATCTCAATTTTTGTCCACCATACCATGGTCACATCCACCTGCAGTTCCTCAGATCAAACCCCAGAGTTCATGGTGCCTCTGAAGCAGGGTATAACTCCCACCACTGATACATGTAACCTTTGCTGACAGGAGAAAGTTCCCATATGCCCATTTCAAAGGCCTCATCCTTCAGACCTTTTTCCCCTGTAAGATTTAATTTTTATAAATGAATTCCGATAAAATCTATCTCTGATAGTAGTAGCAGCAAGACACAGAGATAATGGAGAATGATCAGAGCCTGGAAACTGGAAAGAGGAGATAAAAACGATCAGAGCCTGAAAACTGGAAAGAGGAGATAAAACCAGTACAGGTTAATAACCATCCTGAGCCACTGCTGTGCAGCCTGCTCCAGCTGGCCATTTTTCTAATTCACTATGTCATTATTTTACTTTACTTTCAAAGGTATTCGTTTTGAAATGAGAATGTATTATTTATTGTTGAGGCAATTTTATTACATATTGAGACCATTTCAGTGTAAGATGTGCAGTCAAGTATAATGACCTGTGCAGGAAATACATGTCAGAACTATGTTGCAGCATTACTGCTCAGTTTGAGGTCAGAGCTGAGAAGATGCATCCACATCCATCAGCACAATGGAAAAAGTGTTGCTGCATTCAGCAGCTGACAGAGCTGGAACGGGGCTTGTGCAGTCACACACATTGATGATGGATGCCCAATGAACAGATTACTTTTTTGATCTTCAGTGATCACCATATTCATGCATCAATGACTTCAAACGGCTTTTTTTTTTTTTAATTTTAATTCCTGAAGGGTAGATAATTTTCCCTTCTAATTATTAAAGGATAGTATATTTTTGGAAATAATTTCTAAAACCTGTGACATTGTTAATGGGTTATTTCATTAACAGAAATATTTTGCTCTAAAAGTCTTCAAATTCAGAAGTTGATAAACTCTTATAATAAAGGAAAAAGAAAAGCACAAGACAGAGCAGATTATATATAACTATTATTAGAATTAAGCAAGGGTGCAGGGTTTTGGAATGATGAACAACTGTTTCATCAGCTCTCTGTAGCTTCCAATTTCTTAAAGAGAATTTCAGTTGGGAGTGTTCACATTTTTTTCTGAAAATAAACTCCAGCAGCTAACAAAAACCTTTCCATGTTACTTTTTCTACAGAGTTACTATGATAAGCATGAAACTTACCAACAAGTTTTATTAGAGGCTTCTTTACTTAGTGCTGTAAGAAGCATTTTAGTAAAAAATAAATTGTGCCCGCAGACACCTTCCAGTATTGCAACATATTCCTATCTTTACTGAATGCAGGGAAATCATAAGCTGGACTTCAACCCACCAGGTAAAATTAACTTGTTGAACTGAAGGCACAATGATTTTTTCAGCAACAGAACTTAAACCCACATGGAACAATGTCCTGTGGCTCAGCTGGATTCCACAGAGCCAACAAGCTGTTCCAAGAGAAAAAGTCCAACGCTGGGACATTCTCCTCCATAGATCTGACTGTTACCAAGGGGCATTGGCAACTCCAGAGGACATGAAGCATGGTGGGGATAAGCATAAGGGGACTGTCTCAAGTATAATTTTAATTACTATGTCCAAAGCAGGTGCTGAACCTCATAGCAAACTACATTGTCTTTTTGTTGAGCAGCTAGTAATTGTGACATATAGTGAATATTTTGCCTTGATTTTAGATATCCTGACTCAATGACCAAGACTTATTTTACCAGATTTTTGTTTGACAGGAGGTAGAGGCCAATAGGGAAAAGATGATTGACTCCCATGCCCATTTGATCTCACAGACTACCATTTGCTCCTGTGAGTGAAAAAAAAGCTACATTTTGATCCTTTATCAGTTCTAATTGCCTTACATCAAGTTCCTGGACTAAACACTTGGATATATCCATGTATTCATGTAACTAGCAAGGCAATGTAGCAAGACACAGAATCATTTCAAAGTGGTATTGATTGTGACAGCATTTAGCCAAACACCTCTTTTTTTTTTTTTTCTGAAGGTACTCCCACTAATCAAGATTACAAGGTTATCTGCTATGTCACATCACACCCATCTATTTCCTTCCATTGGCCAAAGCAAAAAAGCTACTCCTCTCTCTAATTTTAGTTTAGGACTTTTTCTCTCTGCACATACAGCTCATGAATACCTGAAATGCTGTTTTAACTTACAAGTCTGTATTAGTGAACAGCCATTAACTGGATTTCTCTTAATTCTTAAAGTGCATTTCCCTGATGCTTAGTATTTATACAGTTCCATGTACTGAAATTACTCAATACTGATTAATGATAATTTTCAATAGGCTTTGTAGTCTAGTTCCCTTGCATCAGGGGTTAGCCTTTTACTGTGTTTTAGAATTGAACTGCTGGGTAAATACCAAAAAAGTTTGCTCTTAATTTTGTTAATTCAAAGAGTGCAATCCTGTTGTAGGAATTTCTATATACACTTCTGCCAACAAAGTACTTTCACAGAGCTGGTATTTGGAGAAGAATGCTCTTGGATGGCTGCTAAGAGGTGTTACATAGCAATTACAGATCTTTACTAAGTGACTTAAGGAATACTCTTCCAAGTGACTGAACAGCCAGTGGAGAGAATCAAATCTGTAGATTGGGTGTACTGGTTCCCTGGAAGCACTGTGACAAACTAACAGCACTGTTAAGTGAGTAAATACACTTAGGATATTCATACTGAGCAGATCAATAAATACCCTGTATGCTGGGACATTTTAAACACGGTAGAAAAAAAAATCCAATTAATTTAATTCTATCTTATTATGTCCTTCCATTTATTGCAGACTAGCCCAGTGATTTAAGGATTGCACATCAATCCTCTGCAGCAAGGACAGCATGCATGCCTACACATTGCTATTTATTTCAATTTGTTCCACTGTGTTTGAATGCTCAAGGACCAACAAACTTATATGACACTCAGAGGTATTCAAAAAAACATGAGTCAACACTCCCGAAACTAAAAAAGAACCTCTGCGTGGCAGAGGCACTTCCAAGCTGAGAGATCTTCATGTTGTTTTTAGGCCAGCATTTAAAGGCTGCAATTGTGCTCTGACACTTTGCCTGCACCAATGGCTTTCTAACTTGCTGCCATGCTGTGCTCTAAGTTGCTTAGAGGGATGTAATGGGCATTTAAGTTTTATTGCAAGAATTGTTGGGTTTTCCTGTAATGGTCCCCATTTCTATCTATGTCATTTAGAACAGCTTCTCCAAAGCCTCAGGCTGTGTTTTTCCTTCAGACCATAAAAAGGACTTCACATCAATGGCACAGGGCACACAGGAGCAGTGGAGAATTGATCACAGCTTCATTTGCTGTTATGCCCCTCTGAGAATAGGTTAAAAATTATATATAAACTCCAAACAGAGCATATGTTTAGCTTCAAAAGCAACTTTTACCTAACTTTTTAAAGAAAGAAGAGCTGGAGGGGGGTGTCTGCATTTGCCTGCACAACACAAGCCCACAGCTGAAAGCCCACCTCTCTCTCCAATGTTTTCATCTAATGACAAATGGCAACTTCATCAAAGCACCAAAAACTGCTCGGTGACCAAATGGAAAATACCCCAGTGCACACCTGTGTGGTCTAACCCTAAGGGACATGTACTCAGTGGCACCCAGGGCATCAGGAGAGGATGTCTGCAAGGACCATCAGTGTGGTACAAGCAATGCTCAGGGTGCTTGGTGCTTTTTCCCCTCTCAGGAAGGCAGAAGTGGTTCCCAAGTAATTGTTCACAAATGTCTGAATAATTCATGCAATGCTAACACGGTCCATAGGTGGTTCCACACAGGCATGCATTCAGCCTTTCCCACAGTGGCTTCCCAAACAAAGACTTGAACATTTACAGAAATATTTGGTGCAGAATTAGTTGGAATACAATGATTCTAACATGATCAGCAGGCATTGCCATTGCTGGTAACATCACAAAAACCTGAGATGAATCACTGGCGTACATTGCCAACTGCATGGCAATCACAAACAGCTACAGAAACAGAGCAGCTCCAACCATACTGCTGGACAGCCAGGCAGCTGGGGCAGACTGCAAAGCCTCAGGCAGCATGGCCAGGGGAGGACTGCGTCCCACCCCTCCAGCTGAATTCAGCTGGGTGCCTGGTTTCCAGTACTGACCAGGTTCAGAGGCTGGAATTACAGCCTACCAAAATATCCTTCTGCATCTTCTGGATGGGAAAAATCACATCCTCAGCTTTAGGTGAACAAGTAGATTTTGTCAATGCAAGTATATTTTGTACAATAGCTGTAATGAAGGAGGAAGGGAAAAGCATGATCACTAGAAAAGGGTTAAAGTAGTAGCAGTAGAGCTGTTTGAAATAAGATTGTCTGATGATAACCTTCCATTAAGGATCTTGTTTTGAACATTGCTTACACTACATTTGGAAAAGAACAACCTGAACTGCTTAGAGCATGGCTCAACCCTGAAAAGAGAGCAGGGCTGTCACAACACATCCTGCATCACCTGCTTTTAAATGATTTCCCCTCCAATACAGCTAAGCCTTTGCAAAAACAAGCTGGGCTTGGGATTGGAAATCCAGGCTGTGCTCCCACAGGCTTCTGGCTCTTTGCTCCCACTCAGCAAGGCCTGATGGCTTTTGCTTACACCCCACCCACCAAACTCCACATCTCCGGCCAGACAGAGAAGACAATAGATCTGATTCTATAATTAAACATAATCACAAATAATCATTTAGCAAGTGATGTGCAAACCAGACTATACTTCACTACTTCACTTCCCCAAAAGCACACATCTTGTAAAGTAACAAGAATAAACCAGCTAAACCCTTCCCTCCCCACCACCACCTGCACCCTGGTCCTCCCTGTGCTCAGCCCTTTCCCTTCTCCTACTTGAAAACAACATATTGAGACAGCTGAAACTTTTAACAGGATATTTATTTAGTAAAGCTTTCATGATACTTAAAAAGGAAAATAGTCAGGATTGATCCTGCCTGTGCAATGCTGGACCCAGCCCGGTATTTCTGTTCACACAATTTGTGATATGCCATTCTAGACAGTGCAAAACAAGCCTCTGGCAGATCTATTTCTGGCGCTAGCTTGGCTCCGGATTTTGGCTGCCTCCCATTTTTCATTAGGAAGCCTATCAACTGCCCCAAGAATTGCTTATATTTCCAGGTGAAGCGAAGGTTACATCCTGCTGTTCCTGGAATCCTGACATTCCTCTACACACTGAAAAGTGCTGCAAGTTGCCTATGTTTCATTGAACTTATCAGTTAAAGGCACCAAAATAACTCTTGGCCTGGTAAATTTGGATCACTTCTAAAAAGGAAAAGAGCTCAGACTGTTTAATTCAGCTTGCCCAGTGTCCTTTCCTTCATTCTCATTATTGGAGGCTGTCCACCAGTCTTGATTTAAGTGCTAGGGTTTGGTTTAGTTTTGGTATTTAGGACTGGGGGTGGATGGGGTTTTTTAAAGTGCCTCCAGATCAGATCAGAAAATTAATAATAATCAGTTAATAAGATCAGAAAATTAATAATAATCAGTTAATAAATACTGTCCTGAAGTTACATTAATCAAGTGGAGACAAAGACTCAGCATGATGCAGACTAGTTAAAATAAGAAAGCTTTTTTAACGGAGACAAAAATAAACATAGTAGCATAACATTTGTTATATTCACCAGCGTTTGTTACCCATTTTAGTAGAAAAAAGTCTGTCACAGACAGCATAATAAAATTTGTAGGAATACCTACAAAGATTGAGGATAATCAATCTAATAGTACCCTGAATTTTTCTTGTCCTCCTGAATTTGTTTGTTCAAAGTTTCTTGGGATTTTTTCTTGATACAAACTGTGTGTTGTGTAATATCTCACAACAGACAGTGACACCATTAAATAACAGTCCCGCAATTGTAATGGCAGTACCAAAAAAAGGATCCAATTTCTTTTAGACACTCTCAGCAGCATGTGCTGCACTACTTATCCCTTTGAGCACTCCTTGTCATATCTATATTTTGTTTCCCAGAGCTTTTGTCTTCTCTTTTTCCCCTTCCCCCATAATCCATCAATCATTTAGTCAGAAGCAGGAAAGAAGTCCTGGCACCAAGGCAGTGTTTCTGAACAAGAGCCTAGCAGACAGTAAAATCTCTGGGGGCACAAATTCCAGAGGGTGTAAATCAGCTGAAGCCAACTTCCAAGTGAGAGGTCCTGTGCCATGTTACACCACCTGCCTTCCAAAGGCCCTGCACGCTGTCCCCACCAGAGGCACAGCTGAGAGGTGGCCAAGGCAGCGTGAGGTTATGAACCTCAAGAGAAATGAAACCGCCAGCAGCAGAACAGAGCAACAGCAACCCAGTGACACGTGTGCTCCTCGCTAGAGATTTCAGAATAAAGCAGTTAGGGGAGAAACTCACTTGAAAAACATCAACCCTGCCAAAAGCTTCATTTCCTGCTCACTTGTCTTCAAACACATTTCAAGCAATTTTTTTTTTTAACCAATTGTTTAGGTGTTAAATTCCACAAGAGAGAAAAAATAAAAGACAATTAAAACCAAATCTGTGTGGAGGGAGGAACGCTCTGAGGGCTGAAGGGGTTCATGCAGCTGGTCAACTTAACCTGAGAGATCTCCTCCGTTCAGTGGCCCCACATCCTCTGGAGACCGCTGATATCCTGCCTGCACCCAGCTCCACCAGCAGCAATGGCAGTCAAGTAGAAAAAGGAAAAAAGAAACGGAAATGCTGCAAGTTTATCTCCCTTCAGTTTATCACTTATGAAACCGTGACTTACCCCTCTTCCTTGCCAAGGCAAGCGTGTGCAGGGGCTGCTACACACACTGCAGCTGGCTCAAAAAAACCTTTCCATAGTCCTCTTCCAGTGCAGCAGCACAGCAAGACCTGCCTTTCATATGGCAGCCTGGACACTCCGCAGGACAAAGTAATAGTCCAGTCCATCTGTAATGAAGTGCTCTATCTGATATATGCAGCAAGCATTGATACTCATCACACACACTAATAAAAACCCTTTCATTTTTAGAAAATTAGTCCTGATTTAGAGAACTATAAAGTGGCAGCTGATCCTGTAAGATCTTACTTGGTGAGATCAGGACTTCCGCTGGCTAACGGGGTCTGTTTTATATTACTGTACACACAAAGAAGGCAGCTATGAAACAGAGAGTGCCATAATAAATCTGCAGATACTTCGGAACTACAAGAGACTACACAAGGATGTTGGAGGGCAAGATCAGAATTTAAAACCACCTTGACAAATTATACAAACAGCCAGGCTGGAGGAAGAGTAGGACACTGTTCAGTATGGAGGAGAACATAGCCTGCCTGTTAGTGAGAAATCCAGGGCTGTTACGCAGAAGTTCTGTGTAAGAAAGAATTTGGGACTGCATTTTACTAACTGAATGTAACCGAACAACATTCTGAAAGAGGAAGAGACTTAAAATAGGATTATGACTTGGAAAGCACACAGCGGTCCTTCCACACTGCTCAGTATGCTTAGGCTGGCTGGAGTGAGACATTTAGTTTAGGGCACCACTTGACTTAAAGACCAAAACAGAGCTCTAAAACATGATTTACAGGGAAAACCTAAACAGATCAGAGCTGGTCACAATACACAACACCCAATTTAAAGGAAATACGAGAACTATTTGCAATACATAAAAGGTTGTTATTAAAAGAAATCATCTGTTTTCCACACCCAAGATATACAGAGCTTAAATGGCTGTACACAAGGACGATGCATCTCTGCTCCACTAAGGGCAACACAAACCAGGACATAGGCTACCAGTTTGCCTGAGTTACAAACTGTGAACTGCAGAAGACTGAATTTCAAAAATAGATCTAGTCCAACAATCACTGAAAGTCAAAGGTATTCTTTTCTGCAGGCTTCAGTAGGCAAAGGATTGAACATCTGAAAGCAAAGGAGACCAAACAAAATTCACACCACACTTACGTGAAGATAAAGGTTAATGCAAAAAGGGTAAGCTCAGCAGAAATCAATAAAAAATATATATTTCCAAAAGTTCAAGGGTGTTCTAGTGCCTTTGGTTAGATGCACACTAACACATGGCAGGACTCCAGCAGAATTTCAGATCCCATCTTATCCACTCATCAGAAGGTAATTTCAGCTATGGGGTTTATTTCAATGAGCTCATGCACAGAGTTTCTGTTAGGGACAGATACATTTTGCAATTACAATCTCATGTGTTCCTGAACCTCATCTTCCTCTTAATAGTGACCTGCAACACTTCCAAGGTCCTGATGTCATGGGTACCTAAACCAAGCCTCAGACAATAGCAAACCTCCAGGATCATGAAAACAACATTAGGGAGGGAGAAAACATTTTAGGGACTTGAGCAAAACCTGAACTACCTGTTTTGTTTGGTCTTACCACTAGATTTCAAGTGGATCTTGCTCAGGTTCCCCTTGTGTTGCACATCATACACGCAGCCTCACCACTGCCTGTCTCCTACGCACTACAGTGCAGCTCATTCCTCTGGTCAGCAGCTGCCACCCCCACAGCCACGCTCCTGCCAGCTCCAGAAAAACTCAGAAAATCTCCCTACTCACCTTCTCCTAGACAGCCAGGATTTTAAATATACTTTTAAATATACTTTAAAAGACATTAAAGACTAACATTGATGTTTCCTGATTTCTCTTGGAGGTCATGGAGCTCACAGTGCTCTTGAAGAGCACCACAGTCAGTTATTACTGTTTTCATAAAATACTAAAATCCTTTGCAGATTTTAGTGACTAATAGTTGTTTTCTGCATAGCTGATTTAAAATTCAGATTAAAAATGTTTAACTGCTGAGGCTGATGACAGGGTTATTTCCATTACTAGCAGAGTAACTATGTGTGAACATGAAGATCAGTTCATAACGCCACTTCATCTCTTTCTTTACATTAGGCATGCTACAGTTGGCATGGAGCTCTGCTCTACAACCAAAGCAGATGTTTTACCTCTATTTTGAATCTGGAACAGATTAACAAAGTTAGTTTGATTCAACATGCCCTGATAATATCCTCATTCTCAACCTCAACCAAATTATTGAAGCTGACAGGAAAAAAAATGGAAAAAAAAAATCAAGCTTTGCTGATGAGTGCAATGTCAGACAGCCAGGCCTAAGAAATTAAATGGAAATTTAAAAAGGATTCAAAATTGTCTTCACTTCAGAAAACAATTCAGTATCTTCAGAGCATGATGCATCTGACTGTGACAAATCCAGCAGTGTCAAAATTACTTTGTACAGACACAAATTAAGCAGAAAGATGAGCTGGAGAGCTATAATGAGCTATTACACTCTTTCTTCCAACAAGTTACCATTGCAAGTTATGAATAGCTTTGTCTGAATACCCTCTGAAGAGCCTGCAAGATGTCTCTGAGACCACTGCCACCATTTTGAGACTCAGTGTGAGCCTTCTCTTCATCACACTCAATGCGTCAGAGACATCTCTGTGTGTGAGAACAGCTAACCTTGCACGAGCAGCACCAGCCAGAAGGGTAAGCGTGCGCGTTCTCATCGGCCAAGGAAGTGGGATGCAAATGTTCCTCACTCTCTCTGGTCTGGTCACACTCTCTTGCTGAAACCCGTCAGCAATGAGAAGGAAGGCAAGACAAGGGCTCAGCATCCCAGCTCTCAGCACTAACTGATTTTGTACATGCAGCCGTCTCTGCATGCTTCCTTCCAGCTCCTGTCACACAAACCAAGCGGTGAGGTTGGCAGTCAGACACAGCCCAGCTACGTTAGAAACCCTCTCTCTGTCCATGTCACATCTACACACATTGATCTGGTCTGGGATAACCATTGCCCAAATGGGGCTTTCTTCTCCAGAGAAAAAGGCTCAGCCTGGGAGAGCTCAGCCACAGAATGAGGGTCCTGGCAAAGTCAAGGCAAGCCCCCCTTTATTCCTGAGCAGTCTCATTAGAGCCTCTTTGCAGCAGAGGAGGGCAAAGAATCATCCAGTGAACAAAAGGGAAGACAAGAGAGGGACAGAGGGCAGTCCACTTCAGATGGCCCTCTGCAAAACAAAGTGCTCAGAAATACCAGAGAGGGGGGAAAAACAAAAGGTTTTTAATAATGCCTTTTTAAGCCCAAACTGTAGCTGCCATCTGTAATTCATACCCTGTTTTTAATTTTGCTAGAGAGGCCATAGCTTATTAAGGCTGAAAGTTAATTAGACTTGCATAGCTTAACACTTCAGCCTCTCATTTATTTTCTGTGAATTATTCTACTTCAGTAGTGAAAAGCTTACTATTCTGCGTTGTTGTCATGCACCATGAGTCTGATACCAAAAGAAATGCTTGCAAAAAAGAGCACCTAAGCTTGCTAAAAAATAATTAGTTGGGGCTTTTTTTAAACAGTTTTTGTATTAAAAAACAACAAATCTCTATCTTGAATCCTTAAACACAGCCACTCAGTTATTTTGTGAATATTCATGTATTAATCTAGTTAAATTTAGCCCAGTAAATATGCAACCTTAATACAAAACACCCCTTAATCAGCTAACACATGTAACTGCTGCTTGTCAGGGCAGTGGCAATGTGCTTAACACTCATTTTTGTCTATGCTGTTAAGCAGGGCATTATTCTCTACCTCTCTAATGACAACAGCAGAAAGAGCGGGTGGCAGCTTGATCAACTGCTTAATGAAATCCGGAAAGCTGAATTACAGTAACCTAGCTAAATGGTAAAGCCAAAACAAACCAGAGGATTTCCTAAGCCAGTTTGACTTTACCATTCTTTTGTGATTCCTTGGCCACACCACTGTGGATGCCTGTGGTATTTGAACGCTTCCTTCTGACAGGGAGCTCTTCGAGTCTCCCATCAGGGAGGAGCATGTTTGAGGACAAGCTCAGGGAAAACACTAGATATCCCAGATGGCCTCATGGAAAAGGGATGTCTTTCTGGAATTGTGCTACTGGATATGAGCCCCATACATGAACTCAAGAAGAAGCAGGTGTAGACCTTACAGTTTTCATTCTAAATCCCATGTACATTACAAAACAGAGCCTGCAGAACTAAATTAGTAATCACCTCCACTAATTTTCATAGATTTTTACAAGTGACTCAAGTAATGCATGAGAACCTGAGAGCATCTAAGCTAAGCCCAGGCTTGGCCCTTCACTTACCCTTTTGCAAGGAACTGGAACTTACCCTCGACCCCTTTGCAAGGAACTGGTTTGGTAAACCACTGTCCTATTTTGCTGCATGATTTAACCACCCTCATGCTACCCTGCCCCTCTGATCTGCTAAACAAAGCAAATCTCTCTTTTTCTCACAGCCTCCCCCTCTCAGTCCTTCAGAAGCTCTCATCTGTTTTTCATGGCGCCGATCCTAATTCAAGATCTGTAGGTCTCCTTCTCGGATATCTTGTTTCACTGGTGGGTGCAGCTCACTCCAACACTTCAGAAAAAAAAATATAGAAAAGCACAGCCTTGCTGTGTCACAGACCTTGGATTTTACAGAACAAGCTAAACAAAATTTAAGGGCCACCTAATACTGTTCACATCTAAGTTGAGGGCAGAAACTTTCAAACAAAGCTAAGAGACTGATAGCAATGCTTGGTGCTTTTAAAAATCCCAAGCACGTGAAGCTGCATGATCTTTCCAAGGGATGGAAAAGTTTTCAGAGGGGTTGGAAAGGTTGTGCCATCTCACCATCTTAAGTCACCATGATTGCAAGGAGTTTAAAAAAAACCTGAAGAAGGAAGCTAAAAAAAGGAAGCAGGCTGCTCCCGAAAGCCTGCCATACTGCTTTCACTGAGAGTTTTGCATGGGGAAGTCCTGGACTCTTCTGCTTGCAGCCACTTTATGCAGGGTCCAGAATCCCTTGCCCTCTGGGGTAAGAGGAGTACATGACAGTTTCTCTGTGTTATCTGCTGCCTCTCAGAGACCGACTGAAACTACACCATAAATGGGGCCTGCCCAAAGGGAATTCAGTCCCAGTGCACTGAGCTAAAAGGATGGTTCGCAGAGAGTTTTAAGCCACGGGAGAAATGGTGATGTTAACAAAAAAAAGTCCATATACCTTTCTCCATCCTAGTCATACACCTATACAGATTATTTCAGGTTCTTTAAACACAGGCAGAATTTTGAGGAAGTAACCATAGAGAGGGCAAATTCTTCCCAGCAGCAAATTCTTCCTGGTGAGGACAAACCATCCCTGGCACCTGCCCTCCTGCTTTGGATTAGCCAGCCCTGTGGTCTGGACTTCAGATCTGACTGCACCAAAACTGTGACTACACTTGCCCGGCTCCTCCAGGCTTCAACAAGAAGTTAGCTACATGCTATGAGTAAGGCAACCTGTATTTTCAGCAGTCTCATTTATAATCTAATTCCAACTTCTAACTTGTAAGCTGGATATCTTGTGAAATTCAGAAGGTGAAATCCATACAAGCATAAGCAGCAGACAAAACACAGGAAATTTCTCATCTTTATTCATGCCATAGCAATATGTAGGCCGGGGGGCAGGGGCAGACTCCATGTGTCTGATGTACTCTAATTCTAGCTCCTGAACTAGAATTCCCACCACTGAAAATGTTTGGATCCTAAAAGTATTTTAACTAATTTTATTTCTGTCTCTACAGGAAGGAAAAAAAAAAAAAAAAACAAACAAAAAAAACCCAAAACATCTCCGAGTCATATTAAATATTTGAACAGAATTCTGCAAACCAAGAACAAGACATTTCTAATCTAGGTCATCTTATAAAGACATTAGTGTCACCATGCTAAATTTCTACTCTCCTGAGACAGAGCTGCCTCTGGTTAACTCGCTGCATTGACACAGATTCTGAGAAAAGCCCCGGGAAATATTTTAGGCTGATTTCTGTGAAGAAAGAAAAACAAATCACATTTTTAAATGGCTGCACCCAGCCGCACCAGCCCGCTCAGTTTCAGATAATGGAACCACACAACACTGCTTGCTCTTGCAGGAAGTAAAAACTGATAACATGCCAGAGTTTTTGCAGTATTTGACTGGAGTGCTAGCTGACTCCAGCTTTCATTCAGCTTTCTGTATTAAGAGAGCATGAGTAGGCCACAGTGCACTCAGAGTTTGCTAAGCAGTGTTCAACAGAGATAAGGGGGGAGGTAAATCACGGGGGGACAGCACTCACCAGCCTCCAGCCACACTCCACTCAGGCTGGATATGTACAGTTACCCTCAATCCCAAGCCAAAACATCCTTTGCTGTGCAAATTCTATGTTTTTCCATCTCCACAAATTGCTATGCCTTTCTTATTGACCAAGTTTCTCCTCCTCTCCCAGCAATTAATACAGAATCATAGAATAATAGAATGGTTTGGATTGGAAGGGACCTGAAAGATCATTTGGTTCAAACACCCCTGCCATGGACAGGGACACCTTTCACTAGACTGGGTTGCTCAGAACAATGTTTGACCTGGCCCTGAACAGGGGATGGGGCTATCCTTGTGTGTTTGTAGCTATCCAAACACACAAACTCTCTGAACCGTGTCCTCTGCTGCTTCCCTCCTGGCTACAATCTCAGAGACACAGGCTCCACCTTTCCAGAGCAATGTCACTTGAAAAAGATTCGTCCTTTGTGCATGATTTAACTGGAAAAATGGAGGACAGGCTACTGCCTCACTGCAACAAGTTAGGGTTTTTTAATTATGAAGAATTATATTTGGACAAAAGTAAAATAGTCAGGTTTAGGGCTACTGAAAACCAAGTCCTGAAGTGCAGAGTGTAAGGAAATCTCAGCATGTGTACAGACTGAACTCAGACTTGTCCTGCCTTGTGGACATGTACCCATGAATGACTATTTGTGCCAGCAGCACCAATGCACTGTGGCTCAGGACTGATGGTGAGAAGCTCTTTTGCTGTTAACATGAAACATGACTCAGTTTGAAGGCCTTTGTGAAGAGCTATCACACACCTCAGCTTAAAAAAAAAAAATTCATGGCCTGTTGTGAAGGTGGAACAGTTTTCCTAGAATAAGAACAATTTCCAGTGCTGTGCCCACAAGCCTCAACTGGAAATTCAGGGACAACATAATGAAAAGAAGATTAAGAAATTTATATATTAAAGATCACACAGCTGTAAAACGTAAGCAAACTCTTAGAGCTGTCAAGGATGGATTTACACAAACAATGGTATACAGCACCCAGAATGATCACTTCACTTCAAACCACTCCACAGTGATTTTAAAACTGTGCTTCTAGAAAGTCAAGAATTACACCCTGAATTACCTGGGGTGAATTCAAGTAATGCCTGTAGCTTGCCCTATGATGGTGATATCTCTACACACCTCTGCTTGGAGGTTATTTTAGAGTCTCTAATTTGTGCTAATTTCTAAAGAAGTTTAAGAAAATTTGGGAAGAAATTTCATTCTTATAGTCAGAAAGCCAGTTCTCATGTTCATTTCTCCTAATAATTTCTCACAAATACTGCTGCTCAAACACCCTAACACATTTAAAATGTAATTAAGATGTTCTGGAGACATGAAAAAATGTCAAGTCCGTTTGCATGAGGGGAAAAACCCCCACTGAACAAGCTGGAGGTTCCTGAAGCCTACAAGGGGTAATTGTGCTGGTTTACAGCAGATTGGAATTGTATTACCTAAAGCTGATTAAAGCTGACAGGCAAGTGAAATGCTGCATTTACACACTTCCACTAAGGTGACACTGACAACTACAATGAAATCCATAAATAAGAAGAAACAAGTAGCCTCTGCTATTTTGTTCTGCCAAAGCCATCGCAGGTATCTCAGACCATGTTTTATATGCAGTATGTGCTGCAGCAGCTGAGCAGAGGAGTCAGGAAGCACTCCCCCACCAAGCTGTCCATCCCCAGGACTTGGCTCATCGAGGCACAGACACATCCTGCTCTTACTTATCTCCACTGCTCATTTTGAAAAGTGACAAAAGTCATATTGGTGCTGGTAAATGTGTCTGGTGAATGTGTGTGCTGCTGCCTTCAAACTAAATAAAGCACTCACTGCCCTTGGTAGGCAAGCGAGACAGGCAGCAAAAAACTGTCAGGACTGCACATAGCAAAAAAATACATTGACAAAGAATGGCAAGTTTGCAGGTGCTCTAAACACATCTCACACCAAAAACGACTCATGACTTGTTTCTTCCAGACACAGACCTTCCACCCTGAGCTACTGAGTAGGTTTGAATGCTCACTGCATACTGAAGATCTCCCTTGTAATCACCATCTCAGCAGAAGCCTGAACTCACCTGAACTGCCACATCTTCCTTCTCCAAACTTGGGCTCAGAGCCACCACGCTTTGCAGCTGGAGATAAAAACATTTTTTCATCCTTCATAAGGACAGATCCCAACTTCACAGACCAAGAAACAAGCACAGAGAAGCATGTATAAAATTGCTATAGAACTCATTCTCCTTTCAGGTATTTTCAGGTTTTATACTTTCAACTTTTGCAAAGCACTAAGATATTTCTCCAATATTTTTTGTTGAGTGACAGCATTATTACATTTCCTAAGTTAATTGGCATTTATAGAAGAAACGGTGATAAGATCTGTACATGAACTCCCAGCACCTTAGCAAATGGAATTATAAGAATTGTTTGTGCTTGCCTCATCATCCTGTTCCACCCACAAAAGGTATTTACATTAATAGAGAACCTAGCGTTCATAAACCTGTATGGCATCACAGCACTGGGATGGCACAGCACTGGCAGTCACAGCTGCATTCCCACCATCCATTCAAAAGAGCAAGAATTTCAAAATCCTTGCTTGCACTTGGTCTCTGGGATGACTTGCTTGTTCTCACTCCCAGTTGTCTTCTTTCTCCTATGGAAGCAAGGACTGAGACTGTGAACATCAGTCCCAGTCCCTTTCCAGGGTAGGTGCCATAAAATCAACTCAAGGCTGTATGAAAAATGCTACCTAGCTCTGAATCTGGTTGCAAAAACAAAGATGCAAATGTACATACTTAAAACACTTCACCTCAAAGGCTGTCCCCATCTGGACACCAACTGGACACAAAGATTTCCAAAGGGAAAATGCATCAGTGACTGAAAACTACATCCATATCAATGAAGCAGAATTCACTATAGCGGAGTTTCACAGCTCAGGCACTGTGGACAGGGTAGAAAAGGAGGATGAGGGACAGAGAACTCCAAGCTGTTCAGGCAGCTCACCCTGCACAGACACAGAGCATCCCGGTTACATCAGAGGAACCTATGGGAGTCAAGAGCCCAGCTGGGTTAATCACAGCTAATCAAAAGCCAGGAGAGAAGACCCAGGCAGTGAGGAAACAAAGATGAATTGCTGCGTAGAATCTTCATGCACACATGGTTTCTACTGCCAAGGTAACACTTCATTATTGTTATCCTCATCTGAACTCTTTGGGCACCACTGCTGGTTCCCACACTGGCCTGTGCTTTGAAAACCCAGCCTGAGGGAGAGCTGAGTAGCCCAGGCACTTGTCTTCCCTTCCTTTCTAAGCAGCTGGCATTAGTCATGAAAGAGGTCCAGCAAAGAAACTGGATCCATGATTGCTCCCTTTCTAGTGCTGCTGTCTCATATCACACCAAAAATCCCACCAATGCCCTCAATCACACAGATGGCACAGTAATTCATGTAGTGATGGGGAAATATTCTCCTCCCTGCCCCTTCTCCCCATGGGACTGGTCCAGAAGTGACAGCAGAGTGGCAAGGTGGTCTGCAGCCCTAGAACCCACACTTTATGTGGTCCATCACTCAGGTAGCCACCACCACTACTGTCAGCTGTCCAATATTCCCAGAGGATAACACATACCTCACACCTAATCAGACAGCACTACATCAGAGACATAACCAACCATTTTTCAGACCCACAGAACACAGGAAGGATGGAAGGAAGGATGGAAGGAAAGGAATAGGCAATTTTACCATGCTATAGGTACAGAAGATGAAAAGCACTTCGTGCAAAGTACAAAGCAGAAGAAATGCGTTCTGACTTTAGTATCCAAAACCTTTAAACCATAAGTAGTTTTTTGCAACTGTATCTCACAGAGCCATGGCTTCAGCAGTATTTCCAGGCTCAGAGTGTAGTTCTGGAAGCAATACATTGTACACACACAGTTTGGTAACCAGCAGTACATTGTACACACACAGTTTGGTAATCCAACATGAGACTGGCTGTAAGCATCATTGCACTGCCGCTGCCGATCCCTGAAAGCCATCCCAAGCAGCAGCCTCCCTCTGACATGGGATTCACTGATAAAGTCCCTCTGTGGGAGAAGAAGGGTTAACTAATCTCTTTCAAGAACTATAATTAGTCCAACAGGAAAGTAAATTCTGTCTTCCTGATTCAGGGACAGTGAGTGCCAAGAAGTCTGAGCACACATGCAGAGAGGGCAGATACGCACGGCTTCCAAAAGCAAGTTCTGCTCTGACACCTGAATTTATATGAAGGACACAGACTGATTTATCTTTAGTAATGTTGTTTATAAAGTATAATGCTTTACTGATTTTTGTTTGCTTTGTTTTTTAAATCTGTCTAGGAAAACCAAACTATGCCATACCCAACTCCTCTGCATCATTGCTGCTTGAATTTTAAATGCAGATGATTCATTCTTTTTCCTTTTTCAAAGGCCAAGGAACTCTAGAATTACACAATTACAATAAGTGCATTCTAAATAAGACCTTCAAAAATTAGCAGTTACCGTAGTTGATATATACAGCTTGCTTTGTAGACGTGGTTGACTGAAACATTAAAATGCAATACTGGATGAGTTTTACAATGCCTTTTTTTCCTCCCATGTAAATTTAATTTCATTTATCAGTTCAGCCTCAAGTCAGGAGTTCGATATTTAGTTCCTATATTTAATTACGTTTCCTTTTCATTATAGCCTTTTCCAGATAAATGTTTAATCAGGGTGTTCACTGTAATATAAAAATTACTGGAGTGAAAATAATGAAGTAGTAATGGTCTCATCCTTATACGCAACATCGTATGTTAAATTCTAGAAGGTTGATTTAAAAAGGACAACGATGTCACTGAATGAAGAATTCAATAATAAGCCCTCAAGGAGAAAATGAGCTAAATAGTGGTAAAAATGAGCAACCAGAAGATTAAACCATCATACCTTTTAGAGAGTATCAGGGAGCCATTCATGCTTTAATAAGATGCAATAAAAGCAAAATAATAAACTGAAGTTCAATGCGTGCCAATTTCACCCATGATTCCAGTGACTATCTAAATGTGCTGGGTTTGGAGGTGGAATCACCAGTCCACATAACAGCAGTATCAGAAACATTACCTGGCCCCATCACTTTTGCACTAGAAATCTAGTCTTTGTTATTCCGGTACAAAACCCACAATTCTTCATCACCCCAAAATCTTCTGTTCCATAAGAGCGCAAGGAATGACTAAAACTTGTTTTTGACGATGTCTGTGTGAAAGCTGAGTGATAACAACCGTTGCTTCTGCTGTCCTCACTGTTACCCTTCTTTCACTTTGCTTTTCCCACAGTGAATAACTTGGTTTTCCATGATTATTCAAAATAAAACTTTCTATGGACCAAACATCTTGATTACTAGAAAAGAGGCAATTTTACTGTAAAACCTGCTGCATAAAGATTATATCTTTCCTATGTATTTCCAGGTAGTCATTCCTGGCCATGGCTGTGTGACATATATATGCTCTCCCCTAGTTTTGTCTGGTTTGGTTCTACTTTTTGCACGTTTTTTTCTTTGCTGTAGTCACTGGTGAGAGCATTTCTTCCTGCAGAAATTACTCATTTTTAATGGGCACCATCAGTCTTCTGTAACTGCCTTTGCTTATTGTGAGCAGACCAAACTTCTAACGCTTCTTTTTTTCTAGGTCTTGCAGAGACATGTTGTTCATCAAACCCTATCTACAGAGGAAGTTTCTTTTTAAACTAGGCAGGAGGTAGATGCTTTGCTCCATAAAGCATGAGTTATTGCTCAGATTTTTCACTTTTTTTTTTTTCCATTTACTGTCAAATAGTTTTTGGACATTTAAACCTGATGCAGCATATAAATCCTCTAAAAATATATAACATTACCTGCATTTTTAGACAAGGCTTCTCTAAGAAACATTGTAAGTTTTTGTTATCCATCAGCATCCTCTATTTAGTAGCCTAAAGAATGCAGACTTTCAATTCTTCCTACCTTGTCTTCTGTGCTTTCCAGAAATTAAAGCAGAGAGCCTTACTGCCCTAAATTGGGAGCTATCAGGTCACAGTCACACAGACTGAGGCTGTTATGAAAGTTCAGCCACATTAGCTTTCATGGACTTGAAAAGAAACTGAAACTTCCAATATAGGAACTGCCTCTCTTCTGGAGATTTGAACTGCCAGAGTGTTTTGGCTTTTTTTTTTTTTCTTCCAGATCAAAAACTCACTCTGTCTTAGGGCTCTGGCAAGGCATGGTGGGGGAGAGCTGTGACAGTCTGAGGTGCTGATGTCCCCAAGCACCCACTCTGCACCTCTCCAGCAGCAGAGACACCAGGACCAGGCACATCCCACCCCCAAACCTGCTCTATAGCCACCAACTCCACTACAGACTCCTCTGACACCCATGAGGGTTGCAGAAAACAATTCTGGGGAGCTGAATGCTGCTCTCCAGGAGGCAGTGAGTACTCTTCTGCTGGTTTGAGTCTCAGCAGCCCAGTGAGCAGCCCAGCACACACTAGCAGCGGTGTGCAGGATGAGGGAGGAATGCAGGGCAAGAAGCAAGCAAGGGCCCAGGCCCATCCCTTCCAGGCTGCCAGGAACTGCTCATGTGATCCCTTACTGGCACCTCGGTCAGGCTCTGCCAGCAGGGACACGCTTTTGCTACAGCGACAACAGCACTGGCAACCCATCCCTTCTGTTCTCACCGGTCTTGGGGCAAAATCCACCAGAAAAATGTTTAAGGCAAGCCATGAACCTGTAGCTGAAAGGGAGGGATTCCTTACACTACAATCAAATCTGCCAGAACTTGTCCATCAGAGCCCTTACATGGGCAAAAAAATTTCCTCTCTTGCAAGGGTTCAACCCAGTTAAAATGAGTGTTGAGAAAAACTGAAGAACCTAGAGTGCTTCAAATGCCCCATGCTGGATTGCTGTTACTGCTTTCAAAATCAACACCGAGGTTCGCTGACAACTTCACGTTCAGAGTGTAGCTTTGAAAAAGGGGAAGCACTTTGGCCAGGAACCTAAAATATTTTCAAGGACTAAGATCCAACAGAAAGTAGGTATAAGAACTCTGCTTTCTTAAAAACACTTAAACAACAGCATTTTGTTACTCTGATTGCTTTAAAAAAAGCCTGCCATATATGGATGCAAATTATATACAGATTTCTTGTAAAGATAACCTCAAGTACCTGGAGGAATTAAAGTCCTAAGGATGACTGCTGAAATAATTCAGAGCTGTCTGGGACAACTTTGGGACAACATTTCTTTTCTGTGATTATCTCATTTTCTTCCATGTCAGCAACTCCCTCAACTTCTCTTGAGATCTCCAAAAAGGTTCAAGAGAAAGAGGTCGGTAGAAAGATATGCAAACAGGAAAAAAAAAGAAAGCATTCTTAAAAAAAAAAAAAAAACAAGCAGTAGTAGTACTTGCAAATGACACACATCTCATGAAAGTAAAAGCCCCAGCCCACTAAAACTTCAGCCTCAACAGGCTTCACAGTTTAACCCCAAAGAGAAAATATCCAGCAAACATGGCATGAAAGGCAACAAAAAACCCTGACTGGCAGTTTGCATTCTCTTCTCCATATAGGCATAAAGTCTGGACAAAATAAAGCATATGAAGTGCATTTTTGTAAGTAGTGAAAATTAATTTTCATAAGGTAACTAGGAAGCACAAGACAGATGTCACAGGACACTGAGCTCTTCCCTGTCAGAAGATCCAGCTTGAATCCAGCCCATAAAAATGACAGACAAATCTATCACATGAGGGTGACAAGGATCAGCATCCATATTCCTAAAAAGAACATCTCTTTGCAGATAATTCAAACCAAAACACAGCTAAATTTATTAGGAAATCAAAACATGGAAAATGAAAAACAACCCTGGTGCTGTCTCTGCATGCTTGTGACCAATATAAACCATGTCTAGATGCAAGCATCTCATGTTTAGGTGACTTTACAGCCCAAGACCACACAGCTGGCATCGGTCCCAAGCACTAATCTCATTTTCAGGAAATGACAATTACTGCTACACACTAATGCAATTCTCTTAGGTGGTAGCTAAGTTTAACCAGATTTTCCCAATATGAAATAGCTAAATAAATAAAGCAGCAGAGAGCAGTAGAATGAGGAAAAACTTTTTATCTACAGAAAAGATGGTTCTTATTTACTCATCTCTCACAAACACTCCAAGAATACGCTCTGCTGAGCATTTAAATGCTGTAAGGCACTGAAGACAATAATCTCTTATGTATGAACCATTCAGCTGACAGAGAAAGAAAATTAGTTTTGCTGATGTTACTGCATAAACTAAAACATCCTAGTAAAGACTAGGGGGAATTGAAGAATTTTAAATGGTTTTGTTGGGATTTACTTTTGATTTTAGTCTGTGCAGTTCACTCTACAAACTAAAATACAGCAGCACTAAACATGGGAGGCCAAAAAAGAACGTTTAAAATCAGAAAACCTCTACAATGCCTTGGGCTGACATGTTAATAGAAATTTCTCATGGAAGCAGAATATCACGTAAATATTATAATTCAGATGTTGATATATGCATATGTGGATATGCAATGTGTATGTTCATCCCATTCCGTTCACCCCATTCTAGCCCAGACAGCTGAGCTTAAGACAATAATGGAGTAGGATTAACCTACAGGAAAAATCTTCACTTTTACAGAAACATGCTATTCCTCCTTAAAAACTTACACTTCACAGCCCAGAACTATGATTTACTGCTGGGCCAAGAACAACTCTTGTACTCACAAGCCCCTCAGGTCTTTAATGTTTTATTTGGATGCATTTCAGAGATGGAGGAAAACCCCTGGGATAACTGGTAGAAAAAACAACTGAGACAAAGGAACTGTGCCCAGGAATGCCAGCAAACTGCAAGGGTGCCAGAAGACGTGCAACAGAAGCCAGACACATCAATACAGAGATCTCTGTTGTGTCTTACACACTTACCCAGCATCTTTGTACTATATGCACATGCTGGGTATGTCAGGCATCCATCCCCTGGAGTCTCCCCCAGGTAATCCACCTCTGCAGGCAGCTCAGACTGCAACTACTTCTTCCAAACTTGCTGAGGACATGAATGTATGTCAGATACTGAAGTTTCTCTGCAAATTACCCATGTGAGTATTCAAGCTGAACAAGATTTCAGATCTGAACCAACAGCAAATTCTGCCCATGAAAGCAATGTGACAATAAAGCCATCAGCTCCTGGGCCTCAGGCTGCATGTGTTGGTTGAGTGAGGAAGATAGATGAAAAGCCAATGCTGACAGAGCTGTGACTCACAGCACTCACCTCAGCCAAGACAGTCCTGACAAAAACATCACAGGACCAGAAAGAGCAAGTAATCCTTGCCCATCACACAAAATAAAAGATAACAGACACAGAGATCTTGTATTTTTAAAAAGAGCACAAGACTGCCATGTGAAAGTGTGATGCTAATTACTCTATTTCAAGAACCCTTCTGAGTAATGGACAGAAGGGAGACAAGAGAGAGACAGAGAGTAATTAAGGATTCATAATTATTATTTTTAACCAAAAGAGCTCTCAGTTGCAGGTCTGAGCCTCTCCGGGGCATCTGGGGCTCCTCAGCAGGGACTGCCAGAGCTGGGCTCCAGAGCAGCATGGGCAGCAGCAGCGTGGCCCTGCCGGGCAGCGAGTCTCCAGGCCAGCCCACGGAGCGGGAACCTGGCACGTGGCCTGCGCCGCCTTCCACTACAGCTATTATAATGCACCACTGGCAAAGCTCCTGCAGCCATGGAAAGACAGGAGGAAAATTAACTCAGGTTTAATAAACACTGTAGGGTAAACATGATTTCAGATAGACGCGAAATATAAATACCCATTTTTTTCTTAAAGATACAGTTAGCTTCTAGAGAACAGCACTCAGACCTTAAAGCCATGAGGTCTCCCACAGCTTTTCCTTATGTCTAAGCAGTCAGGAGGAGGGTTTTTTCCTCCCCTGTTTCAAACACAGGATCACAACATCTCAGATGACACCAGAAGAAAATTAAAATAGGAGTAGGTGTATTACTGAAGGCAGGTGTCTGTTGCAGCCCAGCCAGCGAGTATCCTTTGCACCGGATAACCTTTCAGTGAAGATAAACAGCATCATCAGGGCAAGCATGTTTGTAGGGTCAGGATACAACCAGAAACCCAAACAGAGAGTTTGGGAAACGTCACCCCTCTGTAAGAGTGCTGCCGAGAGCACCCAGTGATACAGTGGGCCTCAACTATACAAATCAGAAGGATAAACATATTTCCCAGTTGCATGGATGATGAACAATTTCTACTGCTTTTGCTTGTTTGGAGCCTTGCTATTTTGGCATTGCAAAATACTCACAAAGACTCTCAGACAGAAAAAAAATTAATAAACGTAACCAGAAGAGAAAAGCATATCAGGACACCTAGCTGTCACGTAGTCTTTGGAGAATAAGAGACAGTCTCTTCCAAACAGATAGCAAGAAATTATGAAAATGCAACATCTGAGGAAACAGCAAGGTAAACTTCAACTTACAAGTTTGGCCCACATCCTAGATTTCATTAATATGTTATAGGAAAAGATATTCTGAACCTTAAACCATGTCTCAATATCACCAGCAATTTAATCGTTTGTGCAACACTGTCAGGATTCTCTGCTCATACAAATGCCCCTCTCAGAAGGCAGTAGCGTTAATCCCTTGATTTTGACAGTTTGGCAGTAGAAAATTCCTGCAATAAATTACACTTGCTATAACAGTTTGTGCTGCTCCAGCCCAAAGTTTCTTCCCAGCATGTTGTTGGCAAGTTAATGAAAATGCATCCACTACTCAGTTTAATGTTTCCTTTACAGTGGCAGGATGAACTGGAAAAGGTGACATCTCGGAAGGTTTTGATGAAGCCAGTATCAAAGAAAGCAGCTAAACACACAATAAACTAACAGAAACCATATCAAAAAAGAAAGTAGTACAAAGGGACAACCCATCCCCTTTGCTCCAAAGTCCTGCTTTGTTGATGCAGATAAGATGCAGCAATCTATTTCACAGAACAGTTTGGGTTGGAAAGGACTGTTAAAGGTTTCTGGTATAACCCTCCTGCAGGGACATCCTCAACTACATCGGGTTGCTCAGAGCCCTGTCCAGCCTTGAATGTTACCAGGGATCAGGTGTGTACCACCTTTCCAAACAATCTGTGAGAGTGTTTCACCACCCCCATTACAAAAAAACCCTTCTTCCTCATACCTTATCTAAATTGACCCTCTCAGTTTCAAACCATTATGCTCTGTCCCATCACAACAGACCCCAAAGGGCCTTTTGCAGGGGAGTTGCAGCGCAAGAGGCTGACATCCAAATAAGTCTCATTTAAAGTAAGCTTGAACTCTGAAGACAAGGAGGGAATAAATCATCTGAGTAACTTTGGGCTAAAGATAAATGCCAGGACATTTCATAGGATAAGACACTCAAAATATACACAAATATTTAAAAAAAAAAAAAAAAAGGCATGAATTCTCCATGAGACAGAACACCAAGAGATAAAGGAGGCCACAGGAAATACTGGTCTTGCTTCCAAACAGCATGGACACAGACTGTGGCAGAACGGAACCAAAACATCCTCACACTCCTGGAATTCTGCATTAAGCAAAGCCCTGAGATGAAGGCATTGCAGAGAGGAACCATGTGAACAGCAAAGAGACCAGCTCTATAGTATCTGCTGACAAATCACACCTACAGGAGCTATTTACCTTGAGCTGGTGAATGAATCAGTGAGAGACACAAACCATGGGTCCCCCTGCAACAGTCAAATTAGCATCAAAAACTGTGAATACCCTCCAAGGAACTTACTCTCTGCACATGCTTCCCAATTACTTTACAGCACCCACATTTCAACGCAGAGCAGTAAAAAGACAAGAGGGCTCTGTCCCAGCTTACATTCCTATTAACACATGACAAGTCTGAAGATTTCAAATTCCTCTCAGGTGTTCATCCATGAATCCACCCACCTGCATTCCTACAAAAATATCCAAGAACATCCAGAGTATTAGGCTGGCATCTGAACACTCCCATAAACAGTGTGAAAATGAAAGCTTTTGCCTTGTTAGCTTTGGCCAAAATGATGTTAGCAGAACATGTCACTGTTCGACCTGAAACTGACTCCCAGACACTACCATTACCAGAAGAAGCCGATCAGTTTTTTGTATTCACAGATGCACAAAAATCTTAACAAGTATAAGGAAGAGAAAAACTTTTTTTTTTTTAAAGAAAGGTGACGAGATAAGATTGATCAGATCAGTGAAGGGAACTCACCAACCCATACAGCAACACTTCTATTTGTTACTTGTCACAGTTATCAACACCTTGACAATTGCTCTTCACCATTAAGCAGCAAGACAGTATTTCATGTAGGGAGAATGCTGACAATGAGGAGATCTTGCTGGGTGATGAATAAGAAAGCTGAGGCTGACATGGCTGAGGCAGAGGTTCTCCAAGGGCACAGTGCTCAGCAAAGCCACCTTGCATTCCTATCTTGAGTGCAGCCTTGCTGTTTCCTTGCCCTGAGACCCTTTTTGTCACACATGCTTCACCAAGTCATTTTTCTCTTCCCACATCTTCCTGAAAGAACCTAATCCTGTATTGGTAGAGACAGGCTGTTATTATTATCTACAGGAAAAACAAAAGATACTCATCTTATCTGAGCTCAGCGTAAACAATGGGTAAGGAGAAGGGAAGCAGAGACCACATCGCAGCGCTGCCATTCTCTGCAGCCCTTACAAATACCCAAGGTCTGAGAGCCTTGTCCCCTTTCTGCAGGCAGGGAAACACTGAGGTGAGGGTGGGACACTGTCTCAGGAAGGGCAAAGGCAGAGCCCACCACCCACAGCAGGATCTGCAGGCAGCACTGCCTGTGCAGCCCCGGGTTATCTCAAGCAGTGCTTCTGAGACATGGAGACCAGCATCTGAGTGAATCACTTCCCTCACAGAAAAAGAAAGAAAATGAAAAATGTTTCCCTTTCCACGGGCAAACAATTTCAGCCACACAACTCTCATATGATTTCAGCTACAGGGACGCTGTGCAGACAGATACAGCCCAGTCCAGATCCAAGTTAATTTCTTCCTCAGACGTGGCCAAGGGGATCAGTGCTGTCAGGGATGTTTACAGCACCCTCGGGGACCTACATTAGAATAGAGGCACTTGCCAGGGCAGGCAACAGAGCGAGAGCTACCTGCCACCCTGCCTGCCCCACAGCACACACTCCTCTCCAGGGAACAACGAGCATGTCCTGCTGGGAGAAGCTCTTGTGGTGCTTTGTATTTGGATGGCAGCTAGCACAGCAACAGCTTGATTCATCATGAGGGCATGATACAACAAACTGGCCATATTTGTTTGTCTGTTTTCCCTAAAAGAAAGAAAAATTTATTGCTTTCTCTACAAAATAAAATGAAAAAAATCAGGCAAGCTATGTTTACACAGACTTTTGTGCAGGAAGAACCAGCTAGGACATTATTTCAAAAGGGAGACAAAATCATTGATTGTAGACCCTTGCTTGACAACTGTTTCACTTATTCTAAATAAACCAAAAACACCAAAAAAAGTTCTTGTTGAAATACAAAGTTTCTTGTTGATTCTGAGGTGATGCAGAGAGGACTTAGAGGACAACAGAAATCTTTTGTGAAAGGCTACAGGGAAGAGCAATATGTTAGTGTCAGGTTAGAATTCAATCAACAAATCTAATGGCAAATATGGGTCTCCAGAAGTTCAATTGCTCAGTAAGCTTCAGCTGCATGAAGAAAATGTTCAAGATAAACAAAACACATCAATTTTCAAAGTCAGGTTCGTGAGGCGGCTCCATTGCTTCATCATGCTGGAAAACAGTGGTAGGAAAGACGTAGTCATTTCTAAGTGTTTTGCCACCACTTCTTGCTTGACAGCACAGAATCACTTTTCACAGGCAACCATTTCAGACCTGAAACAAAATTAGATGTGCTGCAGCCAGGATTTTTATTTTCTTCTGAAGATCTTCAAGTTGCTTCCTTCCAGTGCAGCTTGGCTGGCATAAAAGGAAGGATATGCTGCAACACAGTCACATCTACTTGCAATTATCTGTTTGCTTCAAAATATTAGCAAAACATCTTGGGTGGAGGAAGGAGGTGACAAATCATCTAAAGGGTGGCAAGAGGAGGATGAGAATTTCCATTACAAATTACTTGTTAGGTAGTCCCACCCCAAAAACGTCATGATGCTATACTAGGATGTGAGAAAAGAAAGCTCATAGGTTGTGTGTGTCAAATTGCAGGAGGGAGTAACATTCACATTATTTTAGGGCAGGCTCACATCCAAAACCCACTTGAACACCCTCAACTCCTAAAATCCCTACAAGTGACCCTTTTATTGCAGTCCAGCTTGAACAGAACTTCAGATCAGAGCTTCTTCAGACACTGGAAAAGTCTTTAACAAATATTTTCACACACCATAATCTTTCTTACTTTCAGTCCCAACTATAGAAATGGACCAGGAAAAGGTATAGAGTAGTTTTTCAAGTATTTTTTTACTCTGGTAGATGACCTATTAAAACCCTCACAGTTCTAAGAAGATCTAGAACAAATACATTATTTGACTCGTAGATTAGATAACCATAAAATATTTAAGGATGAGAGACACTGACATTCACCAAGAGACTTAAAACAAGAGAATCAAGCCAGGCAGTCTGCTTCACAGAGGCCACCATTTGCTGTCTGGATCTCTGACCTACTCCAGACATGTAAAAAAATGTCCTTTGCTTTTCCAGATGAAGTAGTTTTTTGATAGAAGTTAACATCACTATTTAGGAAAAACTATTTTGAGCGTACAGATTATGTTACACACAAATTAACCCATACCTGAAATCTTGGTAAACCAATTTTTTAATAAATTGAGGCCTACCACTACATCACCTGATCATACACATTTATTATTTTTTCCTTCAGAAACTGAAACCATAGGAGAATTTCAGACTCTGTCTCTTTTTTAGTGTTCGTGCATGAATTAAAAAAATAAAAAAAGAGCTGCCATTAAATTTTAAAATTTCATTGAGTAATGCCAGGGTAGATTCCAGCTCAGCAAACAGTTACCAGGGAATGCAAAAGACATGTTCACAAATTCCCTCAGCAGATCCAGCACGCCAAACAAATGTCTGCAGGTCTCCACCAACAAAGACAAAACAAAACAAAGCAAGAAAATAGTAAATTAAGCTATGCTTAACTTGATTACATGTAGCAAAAAAGCATGGGTATTTCCTCTACCAAAAATATCAGGAATTCTGATAAACAGCAAGCAATGGCAACTAGCCAAAAAACGCATCGTAAATAGCAAGAGCATTTTTCACTACCAAAAGACAACAGTGAAATGAGTTAGACTCCGGGAACCCAGCTGGGAAGATATTTTTACAGAAGCACATTCAGGGATTTTTAAGTTTATAATTTCAAACATGTACATATGAAAAGGTTAATGTTCTTCTGTTTCTTCCCTTCAGAGGTCATGAAGCAGGCAAAAATAAAGCACTCTTTGATACTATCACAGCCTACAAGGAGAGGCTATTTGACAGCATGAAGCTGTCTGGAGAAAGACTAATTTTCTTTAGAGCAAATCCTAAAATCTTCCATGAACTCTTTACATAATAAACATCTATTCCATGTTTTTCAAGATAAAATCTGAGGAAAAAAAAATCATTGCTCCAAAGTTTCTAAGTCCTTGAATTCCTGTGTCAAATAATAAGCATTAATCAATGTTTCAAGTTGAATATGAAAAAACATTTTAAGAAAACACAGCTTTGTAGCCTTTGAAGATGAATGTGCTTGCATTTGTGCTTGGGTCTTTACCCTCTCCCAACATACTCATGAGCTTTTATTTAAAATTACTGCTGGGATTTAAGTCTCTAAAACAGCATCTTGTTGTTTTGCAATGTCTTCTGGGAAAAATGGAAAAGTTTCAGCATACTAAGAAATGATGTGTCAAGATGAAACCATGTTTAGTACATTTCCCATTAAGTTCAAGCTTTTCCATAGCAAAATCTCGTGCTATGTAAAGTTTCCATCAGTTCCTGCTCCGAACACACACTCGTTCCTATCTATCCCTACTGCACAGCAGGGAAACCAAGGACCTGAAGGACAACTGCACGTCACAGGAGAAGTGTGAAGAGCTGAACTGTGAGACTGTTATCCATAGGCAAAAAAAATTCTGCATTTCACTGAGACATCACCGCGAGAAGGGAGAGCACCCGATTCCCCTGCAGGGAATGGGGTGTTATCTACCAGGGTCAGTATTTCAAACTGGGGATTGCATACCACTGCTGGGTTGGTTTTTTCCACTTCCTCCCCCTTCTGCCACGGCTGACAGTGGCTGTGGGAAGTGTGTGCACACTGCACAGAGTGCTGCCTCCACCCCAGAACAAGCCCAGCCTGAGAAGCAATGCCAGGACACATCGTGCCAGGCTGGCAGGCCTGCTGAGCTCCTGCCATGTCACAACTGAATGGCCCAGGGCTCACGGCCATCCAAAGGTCATGATCTGGGTTTCAGCTCTACCAAATCACACTAGAAAACATAGGAGAGCAAAATAAAGACCAGAAGACTTTCCCTCTTCAGAATTTTCTCCAGAAAATTTTAGTTTTCTCCTTTCCAAGCAGAAACTAAAAATATGGCACAGGTTTGGGTTTTATCCCTTGCTTACTGAAAGAAATTCCTCCCCACAGCCCTCTTCCTTCATCTCTAGTCCTTGGGCAGCTTCATTTAGTTGATGCCTGGAAACTGGGCTTCATTCAGCACCTTAAAATCTGCTTGCTCAGACTGCTCCTTCAGGCACTGGCAAACTTTTTAATTAATAAGCACTTGCCTGTTAGGCTGGAGATGGAAATACTTATAAAATGAATTACACATCTAATACCTCACTGGTTGAGCTGGTTTTCATTAACATCTGAAAGAAAGGCTTGGTAGCAGATTGGCGTTTTTGCCTGTTTCTGTGCAGGCCGTGCAGCCCTGCTCGGAGAGCAGGGGAGGATTATCCACAGCCCTGGGCACCCGCAGAGGCCACCTCTGGCCACCAGTGACCTTCACCACACTGCAGGAAGAGAGATGGAGCGTCGGCATCGCAGCCTGGGGAGAGCAGTGGAGTGTTCACCATGACAACCAGCACAAGGAGGTTTTTACCTGATGAAAGATTAATGCCATTGCAACTGTAGTGGCCATTTACTTACCCCTGTGTTTTTACTCACTAGCACTTTAAAGAGAAATAGGAATCAAGGGGAGGGGAGAAGAGAAGAAAGGAAGGGATAGAGAAGTAAGAGCTCAGATCTGTTTGCAGGGTAAAGAAAAAAACACAACTCTGTTCTTGTAAAAGAAAAATTAGAAGAGTTATTTGAACTACTGTGTGCATTCATCTCCACACAGCAAGCAAGGATTCCCAACAATTCCCTAGGCAATACAAGTCTACAAATTGCATGTGTGCTTTGAAGCAAGCACTGAGTTTACAAGGCAGACGGAAAACATCTTCAAAGTCTCAAATGAAAGGCTTGAGTTTTCCAGAGTTAAAGGCAAGTAAACACGCATGAAGAAATCAACTTTTTTTTCTGGAAGTTATGCCTTTTCCCTTCTGCAACTAAAAAAAGGATCAATATTTTTAAAATATTAATAAATGCTCACATAAGGCCTGTAATACTAGGATCACAACAACAACAACAATGACATTAATGGAGCTGGCATTTAAACAGGAACAGGCACAACTCATTTGTCCTTTTCTAGTATTTAAACCAAACAGCTGCGAGGACAGCATCTCAGCTTAAAACACAGAAGTAAAACAGTATCAAAGTAGTCATTAAAAACAAAGTAGCCTCAAGAATGACAAAGTTAGGTAATCACAACTAAAAAGATTGAACTGCAAAATTTGCAGTTGCATTATTTATTATTTTGGGGGATTTTCATTGTTATTATAATTAATTTCAGCTTTGGCTAATTATTTTGAAGGCATTTGGAACTAGCCAATTGTGCTGAATGTTGCTGAGAGTTCATTGTCAATTGAACTCATATAGGAAGGAAACAATGAAGTATCTGTCTCTCAGGAAGTATGTTAACCTTTAACATCCACAGTACGACCCTCCTCCTCCTGGCACAATGAAGGGGGATCAAAAAACTGGAGAGGGCTTCTGAAGAGCAACAATTAACACAGCAGAGCACAGAGCAGCTGTACAAAGGCCATAGCCCACCTCGTCACTCCCATACACTTTCTGTGTCTGCTGTGCCACTCTCGCCTCACCACAGACAGATCCTCTGCCTACACACAGCCAATTATGAGTTTCTTAGTCACTAAAAAATGATCCCAAGCAGAATTTACCCTGTAACTTTCTGCTGGGGTGGACAACTCAGCTTCTCTTTCAACATGGGCAGAGGCAGACAGTTTTGAAAACTGCCAGCAATTACTGGGATCCTTTCACTGTGCTTCCTTAGGCCAAGAAATTTGTTGTATCTAGAAGTCAAAACTTTACCAATAACACGTGCAACACTTTATACATCTCCATAGATTTCATATACACATATGTGTGTTATATATACCACAAACATATTTCCAAAAATATCTCCAAAGCTAGATTTCAGGCCTTAATCTAACTCAAAAAATAGGAGCAAACTTTAGTGGCTGGGAAGATCATCCACCATCTGTGTTCTCTCAGCATCCTTGCACCTTTCTCACCGTTTGAACCTGACACCTACTAAGAGTGGAACAAGGGATTAGAAGTGGATCCAATGCCATCAGATGCTTCTTAAGCTCTTTAATCCATGAGGGTTTTTGCAGAGATGAGCAGAGGCAGTTTGCTGGGGATAGGCTGTTTATGGTTTCTTCTGCCAAATCTCCTCTGGGACTTGGTGTCACACAATAAGGGTAAGGATGGCTGAAGGGAGAGTCTGAGGTGTAAAGCACTGTCATGTCCTGAGTTGAAGAAAAAAGCAATTGAACCAGGAAACTGTGGGTTTCTGACAAGAGAACCGTGGTTCTGTCAAAACAAGCAAACTATGTTTACCATATATATGGTATTGTTAAGGCTTTATTAATGCCCTCTGGTATTCAAATTTCATCAGTCAATAGGTGAGATACATTTCAGCTGAGCATCTTATCCTTCTGATACTTAAACCGCAAAGACAATGGGAAAAGACATCTCTAGTCAACTATTACAAAGAAATACCCTATTGTAAAATAAAATCACATACACCCTCTTCCTGTGTGAAAAGGTACAGTTTTGCAGCAAGTATTTGAAGCAACATATTTTATTCTGCTATAACATCCAGCAATGGATTAGGGATCCCATCATTCTGCAGGGCTATTGCATCACAACAGAGCAAGGACAGTATAGTATAGTATACTATATATATATATATATATATATATATATATATATATATATATATATATATATAATACATTATTCAAGGGGAAAATTATAGTTTTACTACATCACTGGCATAACATATCATGACCATGCCAGAAAAACTTGTTTGGGTTGTGCCAGAGTGTGTCAGTGCTGCTGTTAAACAGGCAGGGAGGAGCAGCTCTGCGGGGGC
The DNA here is from genome assembly GCF_015832195.1 of Motacilla alba alba. Classification (NCBI taxonomy): domain Eukaryota; kingdom Metazoa; phylum Chordata; class Aves; order Passeriformes; family Motacillidae; genus Motacilla; species Motacilla alba. The sequence goes on along the minus strand of NC_052022.1, from coordinate 28,224,107 downwards.
TTTGGGCGCTCAGGCTCCCTCCTCAGTCACAGGGCAGCCAGTTCTGCACCAGACACTCCCAGCCCTCACTGGCTACAGGGCAAGATCCACAGACTGGTCCTTGGGGCTGCCCTCCCCTAAGGGCAGACTCAGGTTTTATGTGCCTTTTTAAAGATGTCAAGGCTCCCTGACCAATATTACTTTTGCAGACACACAGCATCAAACTCTCCTGAGGCTGATGCAGGGAAATCCAAACTCTAGCAAAATTCACTGCATTTCCATAAATCTCCCACTAAAGTGGGTTTTTTGTGCCTTTTTTTTTTTTTTTTTCCTGAGAACAGCAGCTGAACCACTGTGAAAGTCAGGTACCATATGCAAAGCCACTGAAATGCACCTTCTGTTAATGTGTGTCCCCAGAAACCCAAAGGCACTTTTCACAATTATTCTTAAACAAGCATAGCAGCATAACTAACTCATTTTATATCCTGTGCTGTTTAAACCTAGGGCTATTGGTAAAGGCCAAATTGCTACATCAGGAAAAAATTACAGAAGACACAGCACTTTTAACATCTATGCACCTGCTGAACTTCAATGAAAAGTCAAGCCTTGCTTATGCACATATAAAGATTTAAGAGATTGGCATGACTAACATGAATGAATACATTCTTTGGGATTCACCAGGAGAGAAAAAGGAACTGTGCTATTTTGTCTGGGATAGCTTTAATAACCAGCTTGCTCTGAAAAGCAGCGACAGAAATGCAAACCACCTGGTTTGGCCGGATGCCTGTTTTGCAGGGCACTTCACCCCAGGACTTCCTGAGCTCCCTGCCATACTGGATCTCCAACAACAGCCTGGATGAGTAACAGCCCAGCAGCACTGACAGGCAGCACCACGCTTACAGACAACTTTCTCTGCTGAGACATCTCCTGCTGTAATTACAGCCAAGGTGAGCAGCAGGGGCAGGGCACACCAGCACCCTGCGTTCAGCACCACTTACCCTGTGTGCATCCATTAGCTATCCCAGACCAATCCTGCTCCTCTACCTTTCCCCTCAAGTAACCCCACAAGTCTCTTTAGCACAAGGCCAAGCAAAGGAAAAAAAAATATTGGGAAGTGGAGCAAAACAAGATCGTCTTACTGAGGGTTTCTGGTTTACCGACAGGCTTCTTGCTCATCCTTCAAGAACAGGAACCAGCAGAGCTTCCAGCCACAACAGCCAGGCAGCTGAACAACAGCAACCTCCAAACAAGCAAGGTAAAATCAAATGAACAGCTTTGATGTCCGCAGCAGACCCTGCCCAAGCTTTTGGTCAGCAGTCTCCACCTTCCTCCATCGTGGCTCATCATCTCCTTTCTGCATCATCTCCTCTCACTGCTCCCTAAACCTGTAAATTACCTGCTGATACTAGCTGCATTCTTGCTTGGCTCAAAAAGGACCAGACAAATAGGTCTGTGCAGAAGTGCATCCATAAAGTATCTTATAAAATGGGTGGAAAGAACAACAAAGAGGTTTCCCCGTGGCCTACAGCACAGGTACATAATAAAAAAGGGTGCAAAGGTAGCAGAACTTCAACCACCAACCCTGCGATCCCAGTGAAGGCGGTGGCCATGCAGGCATGAGGTCCATCCAGGTACAGAAGGGACAGAGTTCTTAGGAGCCAGCTGGAGTCACTATCCCCAGGTATAAGCAATCTGCAGACACACAAACTGCTTTAGAAAATTAAAATACATTTGCAGCTACTAGTTAGCCTTAATATCTCTTTAAAAGCTACCAAATGCTTGTCGAGGATTATTTTTTGTATAGTTTTTTGGTGTTGGGGTTTTTTTAATCTCTATTTCTCATGAAAATGAACCTACAAGCACACTTTAGTACAAAAAATAATTGGGCAGTATCGTTGTTGTCTAATAAGCCCTAATAAATCTGGAGACTCACAAAGACAGTGAATCTCTCTTGCTTCTGAAGGGTTCACCAGGTAATTCATAGTCATGGTCAGTAACTTTCATTACTCCCCATACTAGAGAGAGAACACCATTTTGCCAAATTTACTTGGGAGAAAGAAGGCAGAAGAAGCTTTAATTATATAATTGTTAGACTGTAGCATGGAACAGATTGACCTGGCAGACCTCCAATTATTATCCAACTAACCCTGCCAACTTTAGAACTAGGTATCTTCCAGTTTTTCTTGTGAAAGTCACAATTTCCTCACATAAAATCTACTGCAATCCCCTTTTTTAATACAGTGATATAATCAGAGCACCATGCTTTAGCACAAATATAGCCTATTTTGCTCAAGCAAGATCTTGAAATATAATTCAAGTTCTAGGGGTGGGTGCAGACAATTTGTTTTGATAATGTTTCCTGTTTATAACAATCCTAAATTGCACTGCATAGAGGAATGAGATCATCATTAAGGCATGGAAGGAGGGAAGTAGGATGTTTATACCATCCAATTCATTTTACCTGAGCTTAGAGACTTCATCATTTGGCAAACCTTGAAAACTTCAATCTGCAAGAGCACACAGAAAATGCAAACAGGACTGAAAAGTCTCTGCCCAGATTAAAGGTATCACTCATTTTCCAAACCTCATCTGGTAAGCATCCTCTAGAACATGCTACGGAAGAAGGAAAATAAGAGAAAGTTGAGTAGTCTTAGGAGGGAGAACTCACACTCTGAACACATTTGAAATTTTTTACAGGCTAGAAAAGCAGTTTCAAGAATTTATCTCAACAGAAAACAGCCGGAGTATTTGAAAGCTATGCTATACCATCACAATTCTATAACAATGCCTGAAATCTAGACTGACTTCCATCCTCAATCCAGAAGATGTTAGCTTCTACCTGCCGAAATTAATCACATTCTCAGAGATCAGTCAGATCAAAGGTGGGATATCACAACACTTCAGAACAGGGAAGACAGAGGACACAACAAAAAAGCTCAACACTTGAACAGAGCATTCGTGAATTGTCTGAATTGTCAAGTATTTTCCAGATAAAAAGCCTCAACTTGTGCAGCTTAGTTTGTGACTCCCATCTGATTGACAGAAGAGGAGACAGCAGGAGACAGTAAAAGTAGTTTTCAATTCAACTGGAATAACAATGAGTGGGGTGAAGCAGGGAGTCTCACTCACTTTCACCAACTTAATGTCAAATCCAGGCCACTGCTTCTCCTGCCAGACATTAGCCCACATTATATCATTCAGTTCTTTCATTATTAATGAGGCACAGCAAAAGAAATCATGGCACAAACACTACTGCGCTGCCTTATCTTAGGGGCCCTGACTGCTGCCCACACGGTTTGTTTCCTTTGTATGGAAAATTTCCAAAACCTACCTACTTAAACTGACTTGTGAGAAAGCACAGAAGTCAACCTTGCTCCTTGAACACAATCCCTTTCTCTCTTCCCAACACTGTTTGCTTTGAGCTAATATTTGAGAAGAAATGCACCTCTGCAGGTCGTAGCTTCGCTCATCATTATTTCCTCGTGAGGCCAGCAAGCTCTGCTCACTCCTGAGCTGCTTGGGCTGCTGGTGGGGATGTCCCACTGCCTAGAAATAATGGGGTGGTTCTTCTCAAGAGAGGGCAGGGAGAACTGGTGACAGTGGGTAGGGAAGCAGGGCCTGGACCCACTCCTGGTCAGCAGTTTAGTGATGAGCACATTCCACCAAGTCAGTCTAAGACTTTCCACTGCATTTTGCTTGGGCCTAAAGAAAGCAGTAAAACCTTCTCAGTGTCATGGTTTAGGGAAGAAACAAAGGTTATACCGACAGGCACAGAAGCAATAGGAACTAGTGAGACAGCTCATAAGAGAGTTGATTAAAAATGTTGTAATATTGTTTTCCAAATCAGAAATACAATACAACCTTCGAAAAAAGGCAAGCTTAAGCTTCTATTCATACTTTGATGTGTGACAACTTGCTCATACTATTGTTCTCTGTACAAAATTTCCAGTCTTTGTTTCTGTTTTATCTTTCCTTGTACTAATCCTGGCATTACTCCATCAGTATTTTGACATACATAGCGTCATATTAAACACTGCATTTTGAAAGCAGCTTCAAAATCTTTCCATTTGCAGCAGAAGCACAACACATTACACTTGAGAGTTGCATCTCTCAAACTGAACCAGTTAGGAAAGAGTTTACTCCCAGCTTACCAATATTTCGTGTAGATGCATATGCTGTTTACAGTACTCTCCATTCTTAAAGATAACATTAGCTGTCACATGAGGTACTCATATGCTATATTTCAATTGTGTACAGAGTACTGCAGAACATAAAGTTATTACTGCTCAGTAGATGCACAAATCTGCTTACAGTTCTTTTAAAACTTCCTTGCTAAAACTACACAAACTGAACATGTACCTTTTCACTTAAATAATGTGGAAGGAAGTAGACAGGAATTTTCACTGTCCCTGCTGAGCACTGGGCTTCTCATTCTTTTTCTGAATTAATACCTGTCCATCTAGAAAAACAGGCACCTGTCACTTTATCATCTTTATTTGTACATCTAGGCAACCAGGACAGAATGTTGTGCAGGTGTCAGGTTAACACATAATGAAGGTCATTTCCAGCTGAACAAAGGCAACCAAAACCCTCTACCATATTGTATTCCCCAAGTTTGTCACAGAAAATTAGGTAATGCTAATACACCAGGAATAGCCACATAGATCTGATTTCATGGACCACTGATCCTTCAATATTAGAAATGATGGTGGTATATAAAAACCTATTTATATAAAATTGTCTGTCACAGTGCTGAATACCTCAATTACAGAATGTCCTTGCTATTAAGTGCAGCAAACTGATATGCGGCTTACAGGTAATTGAAGACAGCACATTCATTTAAACTTGCAGCCAACATCCTGAGCGTGACATGAAGAAATTGTATTTTTACTAATTACAAAATCAGTAAAACACTCCTTAGTGTCTAAAATAATCCAGTTAACAATTAACTAGTTGGCAGCTATATTGTGTTTTCCCCTTTCTTATAGTGTTCAGGCTTAAATAATTTCATCTTTACATTACCAGAGAAGATTCTTGTAGGTACAAGCCTTGTTGGGAAGAAAATAAATCCCTGAACTTAGCCACTAATAACACATTAAAGTGAATCTTATTATCATAGACAAAAAGGAACGTTTCCTAGATTTGAACCAGGTATATAGAATAGAAAGGACAGTATATGTCAGTTCCAGTCCTGTCCTTCAGGAATAACTGGCATCGTTTGCGACAGCTGTCAAATATACAGGTACCAGAATAAAGCTATTCACAGGGATTTTGGAGGGATATAAATTATTCTAAACATGGTTGGGTGCGAAAAGACAACTGTGTAATAGTTGAAAACATCATTGAAGAGATCAGGACAGAAAGCAAGAATCAAGAAGTACTTAGTCAGAAACTAATGGCACTGCCATTCCCACAAAAGGTTAGACAGAAAATAAGGATATTTCACACACATGGTAAATGTTATTTACCAAAGGAACACCCTTTTCTTGCGTCTTCCTAAATGCCCAATGCATGGAGTCACCAGGAGGATAACAAATGCAGCAAAGCTCATCACATTAAAGCAAGAGGTGCCAGACAATTCCTGAACCTGTGCCATGTGATACACCCCCATGATTTTCCATTCCATTCCTTCCAGCAACATCCTGAAAACCACTCTGGTTGCAGGCTGTTTCAGCAGCCACAAAAAAAGACAGACTCAACCACAAGAGAAAGATGGTGTTCAAAGTTTATTTTTCCCTTCTGGCAGGAGCTCTTTGACATAGGAGGACACCTCGATCACAGCCATGGCAGCAGCATGGAAATACCTGGTGCACAGGGAGCAAAACACCTGTGGCTTGGGAAGGAGAGGCAGCCCATGGGGATGCAGGCACAGGGCAACGTGGCAAGGCTGTACCTGTGAGTGTTGTGCCAAAACCTGCCTCTGGCAGGGTGCCTACAGGAGATACCAAACACCTCTGAGAGCAGGGGCATCCCCTGAACATTCAACAACATAGCAGCCAGCACTGCGGGGTCACAGCTGAGCTGGTCACAAATCTGAGCCAGTGCTGCAGCCAGAACAGGAGCTCAGGGTACTTGGCCACCCCATGACTGTCACCATGTGCCCACTTAGGGGTGAAGGCCAAGCACAGCCCCCACAGTGAAGCACCTGAGAAGCACGTCCCAGAAGGAGCCAGCTGAAAAGCAGAGCAATGTTTTATGTGCCACTACAGCACCACTCTACTCAGCTCATTTCTGTATCTGTTCTCAGTATCACCTACTAAGCAAAAGACTCACTGATGCCTGTCCCAAAAGGCACCCTGGTCTTTTCAGGGGGTGAACTCTGAATGCCAAGCCTTCACCCAATCTTTGCCACCCTCTCCAAGATGCCTCATGGCCAACTGCCAGCATCAGAGTGCCTCCTCCAGCATGCTTTGTTAACATGAGGAAATTACCAGGAATTACGTTAAAAGCAAGACCAAGATCTGTCTGTGCTATCACAATGCAGGCTCAAGACACATTCAATTTCAACAGTCTATTTCAGCAACCCCAGCATTAACACCTAAATTAAAGACAAAGTTAGAAATAAGGGGTGATCTTCCAAAATTCTAAATACAACCTGTGTTAAATTACTCATCTGGATTAATACTTCAATACGAAACCTCCAAGAGATGCTCCCCCAGCATGGTGATTCCAGCCCAAGGAGCTCATGCAAACAGACACATATGAAACGCAAACAAGGCTAGCCCTTGAGCCTTCCCAGGATCAGGAGCCAACATCCAAGGGGGAAATGCTAGTCTGCTCAAGGTAATGGCAACGTGCCCATAAATTTTGGTGGAGCCAAGCTTTTATGTCTGCACATCTGAAAGGTAGTTCCTGAATGGCAATAATATTTGCCATTATTGTTACAGACAACTGACATAAATCCAGTAAGTTGTGCTGGGAGTTAAAAATGCCCAGAAGGTTTCATTAAGGTATTTTGTGGTGGGTTAATTGTAAAAAGCAAGTGACATTCAAAGAAATTGCTCGACAACCAGAGAAGACATATTTCTGCTTATCCCACAAGCAAACAACCATATTTTAAGTCAGTTCTGCAGGGCTGCTGTCTCTGCCAGCAGAAGATAAATGCATTTCTTCTGCTTGCTGCACATTTCTTCTGAACCTGCACATACTGTATAAACAGATTGTAGAGCAACAACACATATGCAGGGAATTAATACCAGGCCTGCAAAACAGATGGCCCCACAAGCCCCAGACAGCCCTCCAAGCCATTACTTTGTCCTGCCATCTCATCTTCACCTTGAAAGGTGAAACAGGATTCAAAGAAAAGGAGCAATGAATGTCTTTCAGAAGATCAATATTCCCCATGGCTTGTTTCTCCAGATACAAAGGAGCCTCTGCATGCTCTGATAGCGTGCCAGGCCAGCTGGTCTCAGACATCCCAGAACAGCCCATGTTAAGGCACAGGTTATTCCATGGAGCAGTTCAGACCAAGGTGCTCAAAAGCAGTCCAGGATGCAGCACCAGTGCTCAGGTGGGCACAGCCTGGGCCGAGGGGCTGGCAGCAAAGGCCCCAAGCTGCTCTGCAAGTCATTTCCTTTGCCAGCTGGCAGGGTCACAATCAAGCTTAAATTTACATACAACTGTCCAAAGGGTGCAAGAGATACAGTGCAAACTAAAATACTCTCACCTTTTCAACACAGCTTCCAGGGGGAAAATAATTGTGATTTAAAGGAGAGGGAAGACAGACATCAGAAATGTAACAGCTAGGATAAATTAAAGTGAAATCACACAGTTGTAAGGCATCTTGTTAGAGCAGCTATGTTGGAGCATCACTCAGTTTTGGGAGTTCCTTTGGCAGACAATACTTGAGCCAGCAGAGATCCTCACTTCCCTAGCTCCTAGGGACTAGGGAGCAGGAGCCCTGGCTGGTTTGGGACAGCCAGTTTCAGATAATCCAGGTCTTCTATACACTGTCCACAGAAATTCCTGCAATGACATAATAAAACTCACAGGCCTATTGCTATTTCAGTCCTAACTTCTTTTATTACAGCACTCAGGGATTGAATTTTTAATTTATATCTGTATATTGAACACATTCCTGAACATTCAATAACACTTACCTTTTAGAGACAGGATATGGCTTTATTGCTGTTTTAAGCCACACACCCAAACAAATTCTTTTTAATAAAAAAGGCAACATTTTTAGAAATCAAATTGCAGCTATAAATGTAGGTGCCTTCTAATAGCATGACAGAATGCTTCACACACAGAATTTAGCACCAGACACTTCAAAGCCAGACAGAATACAGAATACAAGGCACAGTATTTTATGGCCCTGACTTTCAACGAGGAATTTCTTTGCTGAAACAATTTCAACCAGGAAACAGAGGAAACTATCTGGAAGTTTCACTGTTCACAAAGCACTTGGGTGTAAAATCATCCCTGGCACAGGAGCAATCACACAAAGCATTCCTCATTTAACAAGAAATACCTGGCTCTGCCTCGCCAGACCTTGAGTCTGGGCGCTGGTTTTAGGGACTATGTTGAGCTGATGCCCCTGGCCACAGCAGCTTGCCCACAGGCCATCTGCAGAGGCCCCCTCTCTCTACAGAAACCCTGCAATGGTGCCAAGAGCATTAGCCAAAGCAAAATCACAGCTGGCAGAAAAGAAAGCAAAAAAGAGCTCCAGAAGACAAGAATACAGCAGGAGAAAAATTCAAAGAAAGTAAACAGATGGAAATAATTACAGGATAGTTTCAGAAACAGTCTTTGGGTGGTTCAAAAGGAAGCAAGACAAAGTTCAGGAAGGGAAAAGCAAAGGCAGCCAAAGGGTCTCAGCTACACTGATAACAAGGAGAGAAATGTCGCAGGGGATCAACACACTGAATTTAATAACAGTTTGGAGCCAGGATGAGGTGGGAAAGATGGTGTTAAGTTTTTTATGAAAGATTCAAGCGTTGACAAGACAATAACCCCAAACAGTGAATACTGGCTTTAACAAGCTCTGGAGGAGTATAGTAAGAGAGGGAGAAACAACACCATTCCTTTTTGAACAGTGGGTTCTGGGCTCAGCCATGCAGCCCCAGAACTGCAAACACTGGCATCACTGGTTGCAATGGAAGCTTACAGATAGGTCAGGGCCTCCTTGAACATCAGGGAAGTGTGGCTGCTCGTGTGCAAACCTACACCTTTACAAAACCAGATGGGACATTCGTTCTGCATTCAGGGGGAGAATGAAGAGCCATGCGGAAGAGTCCGTGTTGGAACAG